>NC_140924.1:17296384-17573006 GCF_045865225.1 Trachurus japonicus
CTTTTAATTAAGCTTGCACTGTAGCACTTTGAGATTGCTTAAATGTAAAGTGCATTATAAATAAAATGTATTATTTTTTATTATTACAGAATAAAAACCTGCATTACACCTCTCTTCTCTTCTGCACCTCTCTCACCCTGTCTGCACCGTCTTCGGATGCAGTGCCTTCCGGTTCGCTGCAGCCTTCGACTGGAACACCCTACAAAACACCAACTTTCTATCTTCACCTCTCTCTCTGTTTTCAAACAAAATCTGCTACAAATCACAGTCGACTACTGCACTTGCTAATAGGCCTCTGTCATGCCCTATTGATTAACTGTTTTATTGTATTGCATTGTATTGTATTATATTGAATTATTCTGTGTATAATTGTGAATTTGCTCGCATGGTTAAATAAAGGTTAAATAAATAAAAATTATTATATAACACTCATGAACAGTATTTTCTTGAGTGAAATTTCTTAATATTATTACAAAATATTTAAACTGTGCACATGTTCCTCACAAACCACATTTGTGTTACTATATTAATTAAGCACCTCTTCCTCAGTAGGACTTTAAAGAAACCATACATACACGTTAGGAGTTATTAATCTTTATTGCAGACACAACATTATGTACAACTCTTTTTATTTTGTTTTTGGGATCATTTGGGTTGGTCTTGATTGCACACATACACTTTTCAGATAAACAAGCAACAGGTTCAAAATGAGTCTGCAAATAATTTGACAATCATTCTGACTATTTCTGTTAATTAAATTGATTAACATGACATTATTTTAGGGAGGTGACACAGTCATAGTTACATCATATCGTTGGACAGGAAGTGTTTTTCATTTTACAGCATTGACAAAATCAACATATTTGTCTCAACTTTTTTTTTTTTTTAAATAAGAGGCTTTTCATCCTCACTTTGCCTTTTTTTTGTTACCATCTCTTTAGCTGTGTCAACCACAGCCCTAGCTGTGTTCACGACTGCCTCTTTGACTGAACTTGCTTTATCAGCTTCATCATATCCAATACAACCTCCTACTACTGCTCCTGCTGCTGCTGCAACTCCTGCAAATATACATAATCCAACTTCAGCTCCTGCTGCTGCTGCTGCTCCCACTACTACTGCCTCCGCTGCTCCTGCTGCTGCTATGGCTGCGACAGCTGCTCCAACCATCACTAACACACCAAGCAGACCTCCCAACAGTACTCCTGTGGTAACACCAGCTATTTTCTGTAGATGATTTGAGACGTTTCTCTTTGCCTCCTGTCTGATCTCTTCCTCTGACAAGTGTGGTGATTTCTGTCTGAGGCGCTCTTCCTCTTGTTGTATCTTACTCTCCACTGCTTGTAGCATGTCATTGGTGTAGAGACCTTCTTCATCTGTCATCTGTTGGATTGTGTTTAGTAGCTTTTTCACATGGACATTGTTGTTCCTGTATTCATCCTGCTGGTTGTTCCTCCAGTCTTTATTATCAATGACATGGTACCGATTACTGCACTTCTTCAGCAGCTCTCTCAGCTTCTCATTCTGTCTGACAAACTCCCCAATCTTCATTCCTTCATCAAGATCGTCACCATGAGTGAAGACAACTACAGCACGTTTGAAAGCCTCCTCACCAAAATGACTTTGTATTCTGTCAATAACCTGGTTCTCCTGCTCTGTGAATCTCTCCACTTTCAGCACAATGAGGAAAGCATGAACCCCAGGAGTGCACTCTGTGATACACTTCAATATTGCAGGCTTCAGCTCCTCCTCAGGCCTGTCTGTGTCAAAGAAACCAGGAGTGTCAATCAGAGTGATGATTCTTTCATTAATACGTCTGGTTTGTGCCTTCCATTCTTTTGTTTCAGAGTTTGCAGTTCTGCCTATCTTGAACACATCTTTTTCTTCTTCTTTAAATATGGTGTTACCCAGGCTGCTTTTCCCGACTCCAGTTTTTCCCAGTAGGACAATCCTCAAGTCTAAAAAAGGAAAAGAATAACTGATTAATAATTTAGATTAATGAAAATTGTATCAGCCATATGGAAAATGTATGTATTTCTTATTTACTGGTTAATAATAAGCAATGGACGCTTCTTTCTGTCTTACGGACGGAGACTGTCAGACGTCAGATACGGACGGAGACTGTCAGACGTGTTTGTCAGTACCCCTGCGTCTAGCTCACTTTTAGTTGTTTTTAAGGGGCTTTTATTCCAGTATCTTAGCAGATTTTAGTTGCTTTTAGTCTTTTTATACTCACAGTTACTGTACTGTGTGTTTTAGATAGACTGTCTTCTTTTAACTGAGACATGGCTTGGCTCTGACGCACCTGCTGTTCTCACTGAGGCTTCCCCACCAAATTATAATTTTTTATTTTCTGCTAGAGAGGGTAGAAGAGGAGGAGGGACGGCATCAATCATAGACAATTCACTGACCTCGAATGGAGTGTTTTTTAACAGTTATGCATCATGTGACGGCCCAGGCCGGTCTATGTCTCTCTCTGTGCATTTTCCCTTCCCCCCTGCAGTGGCTGATGCGAGGCGGGGCCTAATCCAAAACACCTGTGTCCGTGGTCTATATTAGATGGCTGGCCAGTCTGCTCGGTCTCTCTTCCTGCTGCCAGCTGAAGCTCAGTCCGAGCCACCGTTGCCCTTTTTCCTTTTGTTTAATGTTTGGTTATGGATCTGTTGCACATTATAAATTCCACTTTATCATTGTTCCTCCGTCCTCCGTTTGATCGTTTTTGTTGTGGTCGTTGAGCCGGGCCATAACAATCATTTGAGCACCATGCTTTTTCCCTTTAGGGGCAGCCCTCCCATTCTCTGCATTACCGTATACAGTACAGACCACCCCATCACTCTAGCTCTTTTATCAGTGAATTTTCAGAACTTGTATCTATTATTCACACCTCTTTTAGCAGGATTTTAATAACTGGTGATTTTAATCTACACGTTGATGATATCTCGGATTCGATATCCAGAGAGGTTTTAAATCTTTTAAGTTGTCTTGATTTTAAGCAGCACGTCACACAGCCAACTCACAACAGAGGACACTGGACCTGGTCATAACCCATGGCCTGTCCATCGGTGTGTCCTCTGTTGTCGACCTGGCTGTGTCTGACCATTACTGTGTATTTTTTAACATCACCAGTTTTAGGTTAGTTAGAGGAGGCCCCAGTGAGAACAGTGAGGAGGCGCTATCTTGAAGTGGCTGCAAATTTTATGGAGATTTTACAGAGCACTCCTGCTGAAATTTTACCTGCACCTTCTGATTTTATCGTTGATAATTTTAAGTCAACTCTGGACTCAGTAGCTCCACTTTTAACTAAAACAGTAAAAAGAAAACCAACACCCCCGTGGAGAAAAAACAATGAAATCAATGAACTGAAAAGAAAATGCAGGACTGCCGAGAGAAGATGGAGGAAAAGTAAATCAACAATTTATCACAAGATTTTACGTCAACAACTCAAAACTTATAATAATGCAGTCAAAAAGGCACGAATTTCCCATTTCTCACAACCATCAATAAAAACAACCCCGGTTCCTCTTCTCCACTTTTGATATTTTAACAGGCACTAATTCTAATAACGTTTTAAAGACACCAACAGATGATCTTTGTGAGAACTTTGCAGACCACTTCAGAACCAAAATCAAGGACATCAGATCCTGCCTTTTATCCCATTGGTTAACACTGAACTGTTGTCCTTGCCTGAGGAAACACTGGAGAGTTTTGCCTTGGTTGATGCAAGGACGCTTGGTCAAGTTTTCGCCCAAGTAAACCTAACAACCTGCCTTTCAGATCCCATTCCCACATCACTCTTAAAATCGTTTTATGGATTCTTCGAGGAACAGTTTTTAAACATCATGAATTGCTCTCTTCAGACAGGACAGCACATTACACCAGTTTTAGAATCGCTGCATTGGCTCCCCGTACGCTTCAGAGCCTCAGAACCAGAGACTGTTGATATTTTTAAAGGAAGGTTAAAGACACACTTTTTAGTCAGGCTTTTAACTAGTATTTTAAGTTCTTCTTACGTTCTTATGTGGTTCTATATTATTTTATATTTTTGCTTCTATCTTGTTTTTTAAATAATTTTATTTGTTTTACCTATCATTGGTATTATTATTATATTATTATGTTACATATTTTTAGCCTTTTAAGTAGTGTTGTGACGTTCACGAACGAACCGAAGCAAAAGTTTGATTGATTGATTTATTGATTGATTGATTGATTGATTGATTGATTGATTGATTGATTGATTGATTGATTGATTGATTGATTGATTGATTATGTTAATGGCTTTAGGATGATAGTCAGGACACTGTCACACTGAGCAGCATGCAGCATTTGTTTTTGCCCTTTACATTTGATCCCTGATTCATCCTAAAGCTAATTCAGGTTGTGTTTGAACTGTACATTTCCTGGACAGTTTACAGTGTCTTTTTGCCTTTGATGAAAGTGACAGATTTCTAAAATGTCAACAAGGATTTCTGTAAAAGAATATCTCCAGTAGTAAGGTCACAAAGTCTTTCAGGCTTGGCGCTGCCATATAGAGCATGCAGGGCGGACGTCAAAACCCAGCATCACACTGTTTGTAGGAAAAGAAAGTGAAGGGGATTTTAGCTTTGCGCTTTGGATTATATATCAGAAAAAAAAGCTCTGTGGCTAACACAAGTTTATGTGACAAGCTTTGTTCAGCAAGATAATCTTCACATATTCACCTTTTATAAATGTGATTGCCAGATGTAAAAAGCTAACGTGAGGCTTCAACAGACTACATGTAAAAAGTATTATTTTTGCCATTTCTGCTCTTCCCAGCTCTAGTTTTCCCAAGGAGGATGATCCTCCTCATTGGTGGTGCTAGAAAAATGTCTCAGATTTAATTTATTCTTTTCCTTATGCTTGGTGAGTATCGCTTAGTCACACTTTGTAATCTCAACCTCAATCAAGAATGTTTGTGGACTTCGGCCAAAGGCAACTAAGGCAATGTGATTATTTAACCACCACACCTTTCTGCATTATGTCAGAGTACATTTTCAAATATGATCATTCAGTTCAACCTTTCTCAGATTGAGGTTTCAAGACTACTGATGTTCATGTCAAATTTAAAACTTGTAGTTGTACTTGTAGTGTTTGTAGAGTACCTAATAAATACATTCAACATAAACCCTAAAACAATACAGTATTGGTAAATAAACTTCAGTGAGTTAGAGAAGCTATAGTGAATCAACCAATAGATCATCAATAAAGAAAATCAGTTTAAAATGCAAAATATTGCACTGGTGCAGTGTTCAGCTGTTCAGGCCTTGAGATTAAAACTGAAATAATATTGTTCACTGATCATGAATCATGTGCTGAGATGCATAGGATGACCTCACCAAACATTACACAGAAGTTAATTCTGTGGAAAAGAAAGTTTTGTAAATAATACTGTAAGTATTGTAGAATTTAATAGAAATTGAATTTGTTTTTTCACAGTGCAATGCTTTGACATTATTTGAGCCAATTTTTTGGGTTGTTTTTTGTGATTACATTTTGCTCATTGTGAATAGAAAATAATTAAAATGAGCATTGAAATTATAGTAAATAGTAACATAATAAATAACAGAATAGTAAAGGAATCTGAACTCACCAGCCATGTCGTTAACAAAGACAGTTGAGTAGTACCCTGGTTCTCCAATAAAGGACCTGCGTCTTGTTTTATTTGCTCTGTTCTAGTTCAGCTCTGTTTGAACCATACTAACACATAACACGAGCAATGTGTCTTCATCTACAGCCTGAATGTCTCTAATATACATTTGCCATCTGGTTGTCAGGTCAGTTATCACTGGGATGTAATAAAAAGTAGGAACATTGAACAGGATTATAAAAACCCAGATAAGAAGCACAATCTTATGCCAACCACAATTCAAATCATCAGCTGATTTTTCTGCTGAGTTCATGAACTATGGTCATTAGAATTACTATAAAGAGGAAAACGAAAATCAAACATCAGATTCCAGTAAAGTAAGTAATTTAAAAGTTCACAATACACAATATGTTCCTCAAATAATAAAATATGCCATCCAAATAGCATATAACCACTTTGTATGTGTATATGAGCTTTTACAAGACTGACCACACACACACACACACACGTGTTCATGGTATAACCACGGTCAGACACAAAAATGTTTTATCCTGTATCTGAAGACAGAAGATGTGAATGATTTAAATGTCTCATATACACCCATGAAAACAATATTTTCTTGAGTGAGATTTCTTAATATTATCCTTAATTACAAAATATTTAAACTGTGCACATGTTCCTCACAAACCACTCACCAACATTGTATATAATAATATATTAATTAAAGCAGAAGTAAGTGATATATTGTTAATATAAGTCTTAAATAGTTATATCTTCCAACAGCAATCACTTACATAGAGTGTTTGGTCTGAAACACGGGTCTGTCAGTCCCTCTGCTCTGCTCTGAGCCGAGGAGAAAACATTTATCGTATCCTACAGTTTTTATCCAATGAGGAGAGAGAACGGCATGCAGGGCTGTGTGTGCAGCCAAGGAACGCCGTGAATGTGGCGACGTAGGGACGAGGACTGTTATGGTGCGTTCAAGGAAACTCGTATTTTTCCGACCGTGAAGTCGTACCAGTTCGATCTGGTACGAGTTCACCGGTCAGAAGTTACGAGTGGCCGTTATAGTGACTTTCACCGGTAAAACAGGTCGGAAAAACACGAGTGGGTTGCCTGAAACGCTACAAAGTCGTAAGTTGTGACTTGAAGCTGTAATTTACTATTTCAAAAGCCTGCCTGGAACGCAGCATTAGCGAAAACGACCGGACCACTTACTTCTGCTTTAAGCTCCACCTCTTCTTTAGTAAACATTAAGGACTTTAAAGAAACCACACACTGAGTTGTATTTATGTACAACTGATTTTATTTTATTTTTGAGATCATTTGAGTTGGTCCTGATTACACACACACAATTTCCAGATTGAATACAAAATTGGGGCGGTGCGTGGCGTAGTGGTTAACTGCCCCATGTAGAGGCTACAGTCCTCAACGCAGGCGTCCCCGGTTCAAGTCCCGCGTCGGGCGGACATTTCCTGCGTGTCATTCCCCCTCTCTCTGCCTCCCCCTCTCCTGTCTATCTCACTATGCTATCAAATAAAGGCAACAACGCCAAAAATATACTTAAAAAAAAAAGAATCTGCAAATAATTTGACAAAACCATATCCATGTCAGCCATATTGTTCATACTCTTCTGATAATTAACTTTCTGTTAATTGAATTGATTAAGGTAACATTATTTAAGGGAGATCAGACACAGTCATAGTTACATTATATCGTTGACAGGAAGTGTGTTCACAGCATTGTCAAAATAAAAGCGAAAATTCAACATATTTGTCTCAACTTGTTGGAAGAAGAGGCATTTTATCCTCACGTCTTTTTTTTTTCCGCATCTCTTTTGTTGCGTTTCCTCCTGCCTCCAGGACTGACTTTGCTTCATCAGCTTCATCAGCTTCATCAGCTTCATCAGCTTCATCATATCCAATACAACCTCCTCCTACTGCTCCTACTTCTGCCTCCACCCTTCTTGCCCCAAAGGCTGCGGCAGCTGCTCCAACCATCACTGGCACACCAAGCAGAGCTCCCAACAGTACTCCTGTGGTAACACCAGGCATTTTCTTGAGATCGTTTAAGACGTTTCTCTTTGCCTGCTTTCTGACTTCATCCTCTGACATGTGTGGTGATGTCTGTCTGAGGCGCTTTTCCTCTTCTTGTATTTTTCTTTCCACCACTTGTAGCATCTCATTGGTGTAGAGAACTTCTTTATCTGTCATCTGTTTAATTGTGTTTAGTAGCTTTTTCACATGGACATTGTTGTTCCTGTATTCATCCTGCTGGTTGTTGCTCCAGTGTTTATTATCAATGACATGGTACCGATTACTGCACTTCTCCAGCAGCTCTCTCAGCTTCTTATTCTCACTGACAAACTCCTCAATCTTCTGTCCTTTATCAAGCTTGTCACCATGAGTGAAGACAACTACAGCACGTTTGAAAGCCTCCTCACTAAACCAGTCTTTTATTCTGTGAATAACCTGGTTCTCCTGCTCTGTGAATGGCCCCACATTCAGCACAATGAGAAAAGCATGATGCCCACGAGCACACTCTGTGATACACTTCATTATTGCAGGCTTCAGCTCCTCCTCAGGCCTGTCTGTGTCAAAGAAACCAGGAGTGTCGATCAGAGTGATGATTCTTCCATTAGCATGTCTGGTTTGTGCCTCACATTCTTTTGTTTCAGAGTTTGCAGTTGTGCCTTTCTTAAACACATCTTCTTCTTGTTTAAATATGGTGTTACCCAGGCTGCTTTTTCCAACTCCACTTTTTCCCAATAGGACGATCCTCAAGTCTAAAAAAGGAAAAGAATAACTGTTAAATAATTTAGATTAATAAGAAATGTATCAGCCTATATAAAAAATATGTGTATTTCTAATAAATAATAAGCATAGGATACCTGTTTCAAATTTCTATCTGTTTATGTTAAAGCAGAAGTAAGTGATATATTTGTGTTAATATAAGTCTTAAATAGTTATATCTTCCGACAGCAATCACTTACATAGAGTGTTTGGACCGAAACACGGGTCTCTCAGTCACTCTGCTCTGCTCTGAGCCGAGGAGAAAACATCTATCGTATCCTACAGTTTTTATCCAATGAGGAGAGAGAACGGCATGCAGGGCTGTGTGTGCAGCCAAGGGACGCCGTGAATGTGGTGACGTAGGGACGAGGACTGTTATGGTGCGTTCAAGGCAACTCATAACTCCTGTTTTTCCGACCTGTGAAGTTGTACCAGTTTGATCTGGTACGAGTTCACGGGTCGGAAGTTACGAGTGGCCGTTATAGTGACTTTCACAGGTAAAACAGGTCGGAAAAACACGAGTGGGTTGCCTGAAACGCTACAAAGTCGTAAGTTGTGACTTGAAGCTGTAATTTACGATTTCAAAGGCCGGCGGCCTAGAACGCAGCATTAGCGAAAACGACCGGATCGCTTACTTCTGCTTTAATGAATTCAGGATGATATTCAGGACACTGTCACACTGAGCAGCATGCAGCATTACTGTATCTCAGCATTTGTTTCTGCCCTTTACATTTGATCCCTGATGCATCCTAAAGCCCATATGTTTGAATTGTACATTTCCTGGACAGTTAACAGTGTCTGCTGTTGTCTTTTTGCCTTTGGTGAAAGCAATGACAGATTTCTAAAATTTCAATGTGGCAAGGTGAAGAGGACCTGGGCGGGCTTCAAACCCCAAACTCCCAGGTAATAGTCATGCGTACTAACCATTTGGTTGGCAGACTCTATTGAGTGAAAATTCAAAATATTTGTGAGAGAGAGGTCCTTTTTCTGCTCTTTTCTTTGGCCTGATATTCACCACATTGTTAGCTGTGTCATGAACAGCCCTCACTCTGTTCTCTGCTGCCTCCCAGACTGAACTTGCTCCATTAGCTTCTTCAGATCTAATACAACCTGCTACTACTGCTGCTGCTGCTGCAAGTTCTGCAGCTTTACTAAATCCAACTTTACCTTCAACTGCTTCTGCGATGGCTTTGGCAACTGATGCAACCATCACTGGTTCACCAAGCAGAGCTCCCAGCATTTCTTCTGTGGTAAAACCAGATATTTCCTTGAGATGATTTGAGACATTTCTCTTTATCTCTCTGATCATCTCGTCATCATCATCGTCTGGTGATGTCTGTTGGAGGCACACTCCGAACTCACCAGCCTTTTGCTGTATTGTACTCTTCACTGCTTGTAGCATGTTATTGGTGTAACTTTTTTTGTTTGCCATCTCTTGGATTGTGCCGAGTAATTGATTTAACTGGACTTTATTGTCCCTGTATTTCCTCCACCACTTGTTTCTCCAGTATTTATTATCGAAAACTTGATACCGTTTACCACATTTTTTCAGGAGTTCTTCCAGTCTTTCATTCTGCTCGACAAACTCCTCAATCCTCATTCCTTTCTTGAGCTGGTCACCATGAGTGAAGACAACTATAGCATGTCCCAAAGCCTCTTCATTAACACACTCATTAATTTTGTCAATAACCTGATTTTCCTGCTCTGTGAATCTCTCCACTTTCAGTACAATGAGAAAAGTATGAATCCCAGGAGCACACTCTGTGATACACCTCACTATCTCAGGATTCATAATCTTCTCAGAGCTGTTTGTGCCAAAGAAATCAGGAGTGTCGATCAGAGTGATTCTTCTTCCATTAACAAATCTGGTTGTTGTTTGACATTCTGTGGTTTGACAGTTTGCAGTGTGGCCAACACTGGACACATCTTCTCCAAGTATGGTGTTAACCAAGCTGCTTTTCCCAACTCCAGATTTTCCCAGCAGGACGATCCTCAAATCTAAATAGAAAAAAAAAAGTTTGTGATTAAAGGGACAACGAGGAGTTTTGGAAAGTGAAGTGTTTTCACACTACATTTCCCATGAGCCTCTGCGTGCACGGTGAAATTCTTGGACTGGCGCAAGACGGACGAAAGCCATAACATTTGCCAAGAATGTTTTCATTAGGGCTGCAACAACAATAAAAAATTGTCCGAGCACCGGGACATGTCACGGACACGCTCGTCACCCACTGGATCACCGACTGACCGAGAAGAATGCACCGGGCCCATGCCAACCTCATTAATGTTACAGACCTGCAGAGCACAAGCTGTAATCAGCGTGGTCTGTGGATGATCTGTAGTAAATATGAAGCCGTTCGGGCGAAATCCCTAGGAGGAGTTCATTTACGATGGATCGCTATTCGTGCCGCTGCCACAAGGGGACTATTAGTCGTAGCCTCACAGCATTCATAATGCTGTGACGGGCCCTCGAACCACGCAGCCTGGCCTCGTGCTCCCACGCCCCCCCAGTCTCCACTCCACCCGGGGCGCTGTTAGAATCCACCGTGTGCAACCAGACGTGGGCAGGTACATTAAGGGGTGGCCCCCCATCAAACACGTGAAGTTTGGACCAAATTGGATAAAGCATGAAGGAGTTATGACAAGGTGATGGTTCATACACCAGGGGACAGTAACGGGATATGCGCAGGTGCGTTGAGGGTTGTTCCCTCATCACACGTGAAGTTTCGAGCAAGTGGGACAATATATGATGGAGTTATGACAAGTGTATGGTATGTCCACCAGGGAGCAGTAATGGGATGTGGGCTGTTGCGTTCAGGGTTGTTGTGTCATCGCACATGTGAAGTTTCAAGCGAATCGGACAATGTCAATGCAAAATAATGCATTTCCTGTGTCCACAAGAGGGCAACTTTTTTTAGTAGTTGTGTCTTGTGTACTACTTGATTACTTGTTTGCGTACGAGCAAATACGAGGCGTAGAGGGTGGGGCTCTGATCACGTACATACATTTTGAAGCAGTTTGGATTAAGTATGTGGAAGAGAGAGCTTCAGAGCATCAGAAATGGCAGCGGCCATAGCAGCCACGCCCTTTGACCTACAGACCTGCAGAGCACAAGCTGTAATCAGCGTGGTATGTGGATGATCGGTAGCAAATATGAAGTTGATCGAGCAAAATCCCTAAGAGGAGTTTGTTTTCGATGGACTGCAATTTGTGGCGTTGCCACACGGGGGCCATTAGCCGTAGCCTCACAGTGTTTGTAATGTAGCTTCACCAACTTGTTTTGCATGTATCAGAAGTGGAACGATGTTAATGGGGTCAACTATGTACGATTAATTTATGTTAGCGTAATCACTGTCGACTTCCTGTTACCACGCAAGTTTGCAGTGGCTACGATCAAGAATGTTAGCATGAGAGGCATCTAGATGTTCCGTAGCCAATTTGAAGTCAATTGCGTGAATTCCCTAGGACGAGTTTGTTCAAATATGAGGTGTGGAAATGACCAAAATCACATCATCTTGGGTTTCGAGCAAGGAACCCTGTGACTTTTTTGTGCATCTTGATGAGTTCTATGAGGCTACCAATGTTCATGCTTGTAGATGAAACACACACAAAGTTATCCAGATTACAAAAGTTTGAGGGGGTGCTATTGAGCCAATTTGCCCGCCCATTTCTAATGACTTTGAAATACGAAATTTTTCGCCAGACTTGAGGTCTGTGCCAAAAATCGTGAGTTTTCGAGCATGGCAAGGCCTCCAAAAATGTGATTGTCGAGAAAAAGGTTCACATTCCACAAACGAATAACAATATAGTGCTGGGGCAGGGCCCCCCCGGGGTGGGGAGGGCTTATGCATCTTTTCCCCCGGGGTACTTGTGTACTTGATTAGTGATTACTTGTTGACTTTGTGTACTATTTGATTAGTGATTACTTGTTGACTTAGTTACAGTATACTTTCTTGCTTGACACCATTCGAATTGCAATAGGGTCCTCACGGGATGCTGTCTCCGGTTCCTCCTCTTGCTTCATTTTGGTCTCCACTGCTTGTGGCAACGCATTTGTGTAGTGACCACCTTTGTTGTCTGCTACGATCATGTCGATGGTGTTGAGCAGCTCCTCCACCTGCAGCTGGTTGCTCCTGTATCCGCTCTGTGGTTCACTTTTCCAATATGTGTTATCAACGACATGGCAACGACCACCACACTTTTTAACAAGATCAATCAAACCTTCACTCTGACTGACAAACTCCTGAATCTTCATTCCTTCTGGAAGCTGGTCTCCATGAGTGAAGACAACTACAGTGTATCTTAAAACCTCCTCTGAGAAGAACTGGCACATTTTCGAGATGACCTCCTTCTCCTGATCAGTGACACCCTCCACTTTAAGCACAAGGACAAAAGCATGAGGCCCAGGGGAACTCTCTACGATACACTGGAGTGTTTCAGACTGCATGTCCTCCTCTGACGTGCTCGTGCCCAAGAATCCTGGCATGTCAATCAAGGTGATGTTTCGCCCCTTGACTAGTTTTGACTCTGCTTGGCATTTACTTCTTTGTGAGACAAGAAGCTGGTTTATTTTGAACACAGTCTCTCCCAATATGGTGTTGCCAAGGCTGCTCGTCCCAGCTCCAGTTTTCCCGAGGAGGATGATCCTCCTAGTTGGTGGTGCTAGAAGAGAATAATAACTTAGATTTAATTTATTCCTTTCCTTATGCTTGGTGAGTATTGCTTAGTCACTTTTCCTGTCACAGCAAGGATGAGACACACTTTGTAATCTCAACCTCAATCAAGAAGGTTTTTGGACTTCGGCCAAAGGGAACTATAGCATGTTGCAATAAAGATGTGATTATTTAACCCTCCGATTAATTTTAATTGGATGGACCTGTCTGCATTATGTCAGTTCAACAGCATCACAGAGTACATTTTCAAATATGATCATTCAGTTCAGCCTTTCTCAGATTGAGGTCTGAAGACTACTGATGTTCATGTCAAATTTAAAACTTGTAGTTGTACTTGTAGTGTTTGTAGAGTACCTAATAAACTGCCAACTGAGCATATGCATTCATTTCATTATGTATTACATAAACCCTAAAACAATATGGCTAGATAAACTCCAATGAGTTAGAGAAGCTATAGTGAATCAACCAATAGAGCATCAATAAAGAAAACCACTTTAAAATGCAAAATATTGCACTGATGCAGTAATCAGTGTTCAACTGTTCGGGCCTTGAGATAAAAACTGAAATAATATTGTTCACTGATCATGAATTTTGCTCATTGTGAATAGAAAATAATTCAAAGGAGCATTGAAATTATAGTAAATAGCAGAATAGTAAAGTAATCTGAACTCACCAGCCATGTCGTTAACAAAGACAGTTGAGTAGTATCCTTCTCCAATAAAGGACCTGTGTCTTATTTTATTTTCTCTGTTCTAGTTCAGCTCTGTTTGAACCATTAGAAATATACTAACACATAAGACGAACAATGTGTCTTCATCTACAGCCTGAATGACCAAGTTACACAAGACTCGTCTATATATCTGCTACAGTATTGTCTGGTCAATGATCACTGATGCAATAAAAGTAAGAACATTGAACAGGATTATTAAAAACCCAGATAAGAAGCACAATCTATGCCAACCACAATTCACATCGCATCGGCTGATTTTTCTCTGTGCCGAGTTCATGAACTATGATCAACAGCAATACTATAAAGAGGAGAAAGAAAATCAAACGTCAAATATCAAACATAATATTGTTTAATCCTAGAACTAAACAATCAAGTCAAAAAGTTCACAATACAAAAGTAAAGGAACAACCACAGGGTGAGAATGTTTGTGTTTCCTCGTTGCTGGTTTAAAGTTTTTTTTTTTTGCCATTGGTAAAAGACACAAAAACTGGTCCTTCTGGCAATGTTATTGAAGACACTAACACATTTTAGCCTATCTATTGACCAGATTTCTGCTTTACACTGAGTTTACACTTTCTTTTGCAAATGACTACACACGGTTATCTACATAACACACATCACTCAAAACTATAAGCCTCAATTATGAATCACCAGCAATCAGAATGCAGCAGTGAAAACACCTGTAACCAATGAGATCGCTTGAACATCAGAGTTTGCTCTTTAGTTTACATAACAATGGAGGCCCATGTTGGAGAAAGAATCAGAGGGAAAGGTGTTTGTGTAAGAGGAGGACAAGGAAGAGGAGGAGGACAAAGAGGGCAAGGAGTGGAAAGAGGAAGAAATACAAGAAATGTCACAAATGAGGTCCAGACAACTTCAACTGACCATGTTTCCACCAGGGCTGAGTCGGCAGGAGGCTGGTCAGAAGGTCCAACCTCATTTGAGCTGCTACTGGATGCATGCAGAAGACTGGCCAGACAGTAATTGTGACATACTGTAATTTCAGTTACTTTATAATGGAAATGCAATACTAGATTTCAAAGAGTTTATATAGTTTTGAATGAAGAGTTTGCCATGCAAGAGATGTCTGACATTTTTGTGTGTATGTTTAGTTTTTGTGTGTAAGGTTTGGCGAAAGGGCCATAGTTTTAAAAATTGTGTTTTACGGAAAATAAAAAAAACTGTAACACACACACACATACAAGTGTTCATGGTATAACCACGGTCAGACACAAAAATGTTTCATCCTGTATCTGAAGACAGAAGATGTGAATGATTTAAATGTCTCATATAATGTAACACTCATAAACCGTATTTTCTTGAGGGAAATGTATTAATATCATCCTTTATTACAAAATATTTAAATTGTGCACATGTTCCTCACAAACCACATTTGAGTCAATATATTAATTAAGAAACCACACACGTTAGGAGTTACAACTTTTTCTTTGTTTTTTTTAGATCATGTGGGTTGGTCTTGATTACACACACACACACACGCACGCACGCACGCACACGCGCGCACACACACACACGCACGCACACACACACACACACACACACACTTTTCAGATTGAACAGCTACAGGTTCAAAATTAGTCTACAAATAATTTGACAATCACTCTGACTATTTCTGTTAATTGAATTGATTAACATAACATTATTTTAGGGAGGTGACAGTCATAGTTTTTTTTTTCATTGTCAAAATCAACATATTTGTCACAACTTTTTTAAATAAGATGCATTTCATCCTCACTTTGCCTTTTATTTGTTGCCACCGCTTTAGCTGTGTCAACCACAGTCTTAGCTGTGCCAAACATAGACTTAGCTGTGTTCTCTACTGCCTCTTTGACTGAACTTGCTTTATCAGCTTCGTCATATCCAATACAACCTCCTACTGCTGCTCCTGCTGCTGCTGCAGCTCCTGCAGCTCCTGCAGCTACACCTAATCCAAAAGCTCCTGATGCTCTTCCTACTGCTGCTACTGCTGCCTCCACTGCTCCTGCTCCTGCTCCTGCTGCTGCTATGGCTGCGACAGCTGCTCCAACCATCACTGGCACGCCAAGCAGAGCTCCCAACAGTACTCCTGTGGTAACACCAGCTATTTTCTGTAGATGATTTGAGACGTTTATCTTTGCCTGCTCTCTGATCTCTTCATCTGACATGTCTGGTGATGTCTGTCTGAGGCGCTCTTCCTCTTGTTGTATTTTACTCTCCACTGCTTGTAGCATGTCATTGGTGTAGAGACCTACTCTTTCTGCCATCACTTTAATTGTGTTTAGAAGCTCTTTCACCTGGACTTCATTGTTCCTGTATTCATCCTGCTGGTTGTTGCTCCAGTGTTTATTATCAATGACGTGGCACCGATTACTGCACTTCTGCACCAGATCACTCAGCTTCTTATTCTTACTGACAAACTCCTCAATCTTCTGTCCTTTTTTGATCTGGTCACCATAAGTGAAGACAACAACAGCACGTTTGAAAGCCTCCTCACCAAATAGATTTTGTATTTTGTCAATAACCTGCTTCTCCTGTTCTGTGAATCTCTCCACTTTCAGCACAATGAGAAAAGCATGAACCCCAAAAGCACACTCTGTGATACACTCTGCTAATTCAGACTTCAGCTCCTCTTCAGACCTGTCTGTGTCAAAGAAACCAGGAGTGTCAATCAAAGAAATGATTCTTCCATCAACATGTCTGGTTTCTCTCTGACATTCTTTTGTTTCAGAGTTTGCAGTGTCGCCTATCTTGAACACATCTTCTTCTTCAAATATGGTGTTGCCCAGGCTGCTTTTCCCCAATCCAGTTTTTCCAAGAAGGACGATCCTCAAGTCTGACAATGGAAAAGAAGAATTAAACAATAATTTAAATATAGATAAACATTACATTAGATAAATGTATGTACTGTATTTTTTATTTTCTTGTCAATACGCCATGAACACAGGTTTCAGATTTTAATTTGTTTGTGTTAAAAAATAAAGCATTACATTTCTGCCCCTCACCTCACACTTCATCCCTGATGAATTCTAAAGCCCATTCAGTAAGTGTTTGAACTGTGCATTTCCTGGACAGTTGGCAGAGTCTGCTGTTGTCTTTTTTGCCTTTGATGAGTGCAATGAAAGATTTCTAAAATGTCAACAAGGCTTATTTCCAGTTGTAAGGTCATGAACTCTTTTAGACTTGGTGCTGCCATAGTAAAAGTGCAAATTCAAAATATTTGCCTCAACTGTCGTTTCTCCTCTCTTTGCTTTGGCCTCATGATATTCACCACATTGTTAGCTGTGTCGTGAACAGCCTTCACTCTGTTCACTTCCAGACTGAACCTGCTTTATCAGCTTCTTCACATCTAATACAACTTCCTCCTCCTCCTACTTTTACTACTACTACTGCTGCTGCTGCTGCTGCTCTTGCAACAACTCCTGCAGCTTTACTAAATCCAACTTTACCTTCAACTGCTTCAGTGATGGCTTTGGCAACTGATGCAACCACTGGCCCACCAAGCAGAGCTTCCAGCATTTCTTCTGTGGTAACACCGGGTATTTCCTTGAGAAGATTTGAGACATTTCTCTTCACCTTCTCTCTGATCTTTTCGTTTGACAAGTGAGATGTTTTTCTGATGTGCTCTTCCTCTTGTTGTATTTTACTCTCCACTGTTTGTAGCATCTCATTGGTGTAGATGCCTTCTCCTGCCACCTCTTGAATTTGTTTGAGTAGTTGTTCCACCTGGACTTTGTTGTCCCTGTATTTTTTCCACCATTTGTTTCTCCAGTATTTATTATCAATGACTTGGTATCGATTACCACATTTATTCAAGAGTTCTTTCAGTCCTTTATTTTGCTGGACAAACCCATCAATCCTCATTCTTTCCTTGAGTTGGTCGCCATGAGTGAATACAACTATAGCATGTCTGAAAGCTTCCTCACTAAAACACTTTATTTTGTCAATGATCTGGTTCTCCTGCTCTGTGAATCTCTCCACTTTCAGAACGATGAGAAAGACATGAGGTCCAGGAGCGCACTCTGTGATACACTTCATCATTTTAGGCTTCAACTCGTTTGTGCCAAACAAACTTGTCAATCAAAGTGATTCTTCTTCCACTGACATATCTGGTTTTTGTTTCACATTCTGTATTAGAGTTTGCAGTGTGGCCTACACTGAACACATCTTTTTTAAATATGGTATTACACAGGCTGCTTTTCCCCACTCCAGATTTTCCCAGCAGGACAATCCTCAAGTCTAAATAGAAAAAATAAAAAGTTTTAATTACTGGCAGTCAGGAAAGACCAGATTACTACATAAAACATTAACAGAATTTACAAATGAATATTTAATTTGCATTGTGATATATTTATGCAACATAAAAGTATTATTTGAACTTCCTGTCATGGCCCTTGGTCTTGCCCCGTTTAGTGGCTCGGTTTTCTGTTCTGTTTTCTGTTATTGGACTCTTAGTTTCTCTGTTCCCCTGTTTTAGTTTAGTTCCTGTTTTATTTTGAAGTTCTGTGTTGTGTCATGGTCTGTGTCTTGTCCTAGTTTCCTGTTTTATTTTGAAGTCCTTGTCTGTCTTCCTGTGTTTTCCCTCCTCAATCTCCTTGCACACCTGTCCTGTGTTTCACATCGTCAGCCCTGCCCTGCTCCTTGTGTGTCTCCACCAATCAGGTTTCTTTGCCCTCCTGTCTCCTCTTTCAGTTCCGTGTTGGATTATTGTTTGTCGTCATGGTGTTCTGTTCTCCTGGCTGTTGTAGCAATTAATTACTTTTCTTTCTTCATCTTCCGGCCAGATTTCGGTTCACTACAAATTATATATCAAAACGTGCGGTTTGATCGGGATCAGTGTGCTATTACTTTTCTCAACAGTGTACGAATTTTTCGCGACGTAAGTTGCGCAAAGTCAATGGGACGGGCGAAAAAAAAAGAGCGAAAAAGACCAATCATTGGAGTTTAACAAACGTCTACTGCTCAGGCATACTTTCACCTAGAGTTTCCATTTAAACTTTAAACAGTAGACACAAGTCTTGTGTATTGGTGTATTAGCCTACTCCACGTTTTGATAGGTCATATAGGCTAGTTTTTGATCAATCCCTGATCAATGACCATGATCATTTTTGGAGAAATTATGAGATTATAATGGTTGTGTATTGCACGGAATGTTCGTGTCAGAGCACGTGACATCATCGGTTAGAGTGGGAGAGAGTGAAAAAACATATATGCTTTTGCAACCGGAAGTACCTAAACCCGGAAGTCGTGAAATAGGCCTATTTCACGACTTCCGGGGTTAGGTACTTCCGGTTTCTGTTACAGGGTAAAACTACTTCCGGTCGCGGAAGCGCAATGGCTGAATCCAAAAATAAAAGCTTCTGCTGCGTACCTCACTGTACAAATTCTAGACAAAAACAGCCATACTTGCATTTCCATGAGTTTCCGAAAGAAAGACCTGAGAAAGAAGTGGGTTTTGGCTACTGCTAATACTAGGCTATACTAAGAGATGATGGAAAAGACTTTGTATAGCTTGCTTTTGAACGGCAAAATATTAAAACTAAACTGTACACTGGTTTACAACCGTTACTGAATTACTGTATATCAATGTCAGTTCTCCAACAAAATCTTCTTGCTTCAAGGTTTTATTTGTCACTGTCCAAATGGAAGATTAGCGGCTAATCATTAGCCTACTGTAATAATGCCATACATAAAACATATTAAGCAGCAATATGTATTTAATCATCAAAGATGTTCACTCAAACCCACATTATTTGAAACAACCTTCAAACCACACACAGCCAGTACCACTACTAAGCATGAAGTCCGTTAGCTTAATGCTAACTAAGCATAACATCCGCTAGCTTAATGCTAACGACGGGCTAACAAATTAGCATCGCTATCGCCATTCGGGGGGCGACCGCCATTCCGAAGGACCGCCATTCCGACGGTCTGCCAGTCCGAAAATTCCCGAAGGTCCGTCATTTCGAACTTCCCGAGGGACCGCCGTTCCGAATGTGTTTTATTTTGAAAATTGACCGGATTCTCTCGTGGTTTGACTTCCTGCCCGGCTTGACACGACGCGCCGCGGGGACAGCGCCCGACCAGCCCCCGACCAGCCCCTCCCCCTCCCCCTCCCCCTCCCCCTCCGCCTCCAAAGTTTCACCCAGGTGCGAGTCTGATGCATTACATCCATGGTCTGATGCAGCCGCGGCACTCCTGCTGAAAATAAATGTCCTTGCTCTGTGCTTTGGTTAGGTTTAGGCAATTGTGAATAATAATAGCTATGTTACAAAATGACATGTGCATAACAGAATGTATCAGGAAGAGCAGAACTGAGAATCACCATGACCTTAAGACAGCTACACACAGAATTTCACTACACATAGATCATGTGACCATAGGCCTGCACATCAGCACACGTCAGAGCTCACACAGACCAATCACAGTAGTACAGGCCTTGCACGCTGGGAGGGACCAAACCCACAGTGTGTCAGACTGAACAGAAACATACACAGATCAGATCATGCTCAGCTCTTCCTGGTAACACTGTCTTTGTGTGCTGTATGATCTCCGCTCTCTGCAGACTGCGATTAAATACTTATTTGATTCAACCTTCGCCTCCTCCACTTTGTGTCTTGCCTCCCGACCTGGGTGAGATCCACACGAGCGGATCTCAACAGATGGGGGCTCGTCCGTGTTAAAGGGGGAGCAAGACAGGTGGATGGACCATTCGACCTAAAAGCTTTTCTTCATGGACAGAGGATAAGGACACAAGCCGGCACATAAAAGGTACGCAGAAAACCTGTTATAACGAATTCTGCATATTGACTATCACTAGAACTGTGTCCTGTCCAATGTACATGTAAGTAAAGCAGCAAAAGAATCAGAAAAGTATTTTAAAACTTAAAAACAAAGGTATATAAAAAAAAAAAAAAAAATAGAGACATAAAACAGCAGACGATAAAACCTTGAGAGTGGCGTAACTCCACCTGACGACCCGACGGGGTCCAGGAGCGGTTGATACCGCGGCTGGGTTGGAGTCCCGGGGGTGAGGTCCCTAAATACTACTTGTTAAATACTGTCTCCTGAGAGTACATTTAACATTTAAACTAGGTTGAAGGCCTTAGTATCTTATGGGAAGATACTTAAATTATCTATTGGTTAAATTATTGCGGTAAGGGTGAAAGGCCCGGGGGGAAGAACAGGCTTCCAAACCAAGCACGTCTGTCTGTCTAAAATTAAAGGGTGCGAGGCCCGTAGGAAAAACAAAATAATTTCTTACAAATACTTCTGAAGCATGCACAGTTTGATATACCTTTGTGAAAGCGCTGAAATTTATTTTTTCTATGAAAAAGTTCTAACTTGTCTGTGTTGTTGGAGTTATTGTGAGCAATATATGGGTGGGGAAGAATAAGACTCTGAGAAAACTCGTTGTGTGAATATCCATTTCGCTCAGCATCAGCAGTGTATGGTCTCAGTGGCGGGGTAACCTAGCGGTGTTAACAAACGCCACCAGTTCACTGTTGTTTAGGGCAGCGAGTGCGTAAAAGCCACTCTGCAGCCCAGCTGTGCGCTTTGGAGGCTAAAACACCCAGTTGATAAACGGTGTGGGGTATGAGTGTAAACTTTGCAAAATCCTTGTGATTAGAACACCCAGAGTGAGACCGGGTCACTATAGAGTGATCTAGAAGCTTGTCTCCTGAGGATTTGCAAGGGGCTAACGCAGCTATCACTTCATTCCCTGCAAACGTGCCAGCTGTGGAGCTCAGAGTCTAGATAAAATATGGATGGAGAATTTGATAGAGAAATGGATGACAGTGGTTGGGGTCCCTGGCAGACCCTCTTAGTCCAAGTAGACACCACTGCAGACGCCCTAGGCGCCCTCACAAAACAGGGCAGTAGAGAAAAGAAGATTGAAAAAGCCAAACAAAAGATGCATACATTAATCACTGATATGGGGAAAACATTGCAACATAAAGAACCTTTACATACTCTCTTAGTAGCTAAAGTAAAAGCAGCAACAGAAAAAAAAGAAAGAGGCTGTAGAGCAGGGAAAGACAGCAAATTGGTTTCACAGGAATGGGTGGAAAAAGGAGGAGGACGCGTGGGAGGAGGAGTGTTGTACGAAAGTGTGACTAGGTCATGATAATATCTTGCAGTGCCCCCGACAGGTTACCTGTGATACTGTCCCTTTAAGAAATGTTTTCCTTTTTACTCAGGCATAGTTCAGTCAGCTATAGAGGGGCCTAATCCCACATGTTGCCTATTGGAGTCAGTTTGACTCTCCACCTGACAGAGTAAAGAGCCTGTATGAGTTCGTGAAGAATCATACATACATACATATACCTACCTGTACTCTGTGTTGGGACTTTGAATAAACGTTGATAAACGTACACCTGCCTGCCGTGTCCTTACCGACACCCCACAGTAGATAGTTAAATCCTTCGTCCAGATCCAGCCATCTACCTCATCCTACTAACAGTCCTTCACATGGTCCTTCGAGCCGGATGTTGACTGTTTCCTGTGGATCATGGAGTCAGTATCAGCCCCAGCGTCCCCTAGACGTGCCCAGCGCAAGACTAGTCGGCCAGTATATTTGGACGATTACCTGACCGATCCCCCTCTTGGGCAAACCAGGTCAGACCCACAGGAAGAAGACCCCATGTATTCTACCCGTTCCAGCGTCCATGCCTCTCCCTCTTCCAGCTTCCCTAGGGGAGATAGTAAGGATGACCTGATAAAATCTCTACTGGAGACTGTAAAACGGCAGAGTGATACAAATCAGATGCTGGCTGAAACTGCAAGGAAACAGATGGAGCAGTTGGAGCAACAGAAAGCGCTGATGAGTTCAGCTACTTCCCTTCACCTCGGACCTAGGGTCTCAGCGAGTACACCAGCGCATCAGAGCGATGGACTGCAACCTTACCTATCACCTCAACGTCAAGTACCAGAACAGCACAACCTTGAATGCTCCACTGCAGTCTCCAACCCCTGAACCTCCCTATAACAGACCACCTGTAGATGATTTGAATCACCGATTTGAACGCCTCCTTAGCTTCAGTCCTCCGCCTCCAGTTCACCGATCTATGTTGTCATGGCACAGCTCTCACTATGAGTCTCTACCTCATCCGGGGCCTCCTCCGCCTGCTCCTTATGAGGCAACTCAACAGCCATATAGCCATCCAGCACCAACGTGGCGCGATCCTACCCCTTCGCCACATCATGCTGCCGACCCGTATAGCCAGCAACTGTATAATATGGGTTCCCCTTCAGCTACCTACCCATATCCACCTGCCAGACCTTACAGACATGGGAAAATAGAGGGTCCCTCCTTTCCTAACCTGACAAGGGAAGATGAGACCCAGTACATGATGCTGAAGATGGCCTTTGCAAACCTGATACACCCAGACGAGTCAGAGCACTACAAGTACCACCTGCTGCTAGATCATCTGAAAGTAGACGCTGCACGACGTCTGGCTCTAGCATACTCCAATGCTCCCAACCCTTTCACCTGTGCACTTCAAGCGCTTGATGAGAGATATGGACAGCCTCGGCAGCTAGCCCAGAAAGAGATCAAGGCTATCATGGATCTACCCAATGTTCGACATGGAGATGGCGTTGCCTTCGACAACTTCGCTCTCCGGGTGCACTCCCTGGTTGGACTGTTGCAAACACTCGGCCATGAAGGTGCCGCTGAGCTCGCTTGCGGGTCACATGTTGAACGCTTGCTCGAGAAACTCCCTGCTGAACACTACCGCCAATTCAAGAGGTATATGATGATGCTAAATCCACGAGCCTTGTCTTATAACCTCATTGATTTCTCCACCTGGTTGCAGCAGGAGGTCCGATGCGAACCCAGGAGAGAGCGTCCGTTGCCTAGCCAGAGAGAGAAACCCAGAAACCCCAAGCCCTCATCTACTACTGTATTACATGGTAGGGAGGAGAAACCTACTCAGGCCAAGCCCGAGTTTAGTGCCGACCCTAACTCAGATCCCAAGCCGCTTCGTAAGAGTTACTGCCCTTACTGTCAGAAGACAGATCACTTCCTCACTCAGTGCAGTGAGTTTCAGAAACTCACCAAGGAGCAAGTCGTACAGTGGATTAAGGTCAACAACCGTTGCTGGAGGTGCTGCCGATCTCATCGAGCAACGCAATGTGACCTGAAGAAGACCTGCTCACTCTGCAATGGTAAGCACCTCAGAGCCTTACATGACGTCAACCAACGCCCAACGGCGACCACCTCACCTGCGTCCAATGCAGCACCTACCTCAGAGCTAGTGCAGTCCTCAGCTACGACCTCACCACAAGATGAAGCCGCTACTAGACTGTACTATCTAGACAGAGCAACCACTGGTGGTCGGGTCCTCCTAAAGGTCAGTAAGGTCATCCTGCACAATGGAGAACATTCGCTTGAGACATATGCGGTTCTGGATGACGGATCGGAGAGGACGATTCTCCTCCCAGCAGCTACTAATGAGCTCAAACTCCAGGGTGAGCTAGAGGAGCTGAAACTACGAACCGTCCGACAGGATGTTTCTGTCCTACCTGGAGCCTCTGTGTCTTTCCAGATCTCTTCTGCTGAGAAACCCCGCCAAAAGTATAGGATCAACAACGCTTTCACGGCAGATGGATTGACTTTGTCTCATCACTCTCACCCAATCGTTGCTCTTCAGAAGAGATATAGACACCTCCGAGGGCTACCCCTCCGACACCTTGAGAGTGCTCAACCTCTTCTCCTCATCGGGGCGGACAACACTCACCTTATCACTCCTGTCGAGCCCATTCGCAGAGGGCCTCCGGGTGGTCCTGCAGCGATTAAGACAAGACTGGGATGGACTCTACAAGGTCCAGCCAGCGATGTAGGAGACAACCAAGCAACAACTCACTGCTACCACCTAAGTTTTGGTTCTCCCTCCACGGAGTTGCTGCGCAACGTAGAGAGGTTGTGGCAGCTCGACACCCTTCCACATCGCCAGGACAAGACCATCACCAGGTCCAAGCAGGATCATGAAGCCATTTCCCTCCTTGACACCAAGACCTGCAGGGTGACAGTGGATGGAGTATCACGCTATGCTACCCCTTTGCTTCGCATAAAGAATAGTCCCCCCCTGAAGGCCCCCAAGGAAGCGGTAATGGCAAGGCTTCGCAGCACGGAAGCCAAACTAGCCAAGAACCCTGAGCAGGCCGCTGCTTACATTACAGAGATTAACAAGCTGGAAACCTCCGGTTATGTCTGCAAGTTACCACCAGGGTCCGAAGAAGAGGACAATGAGACATGGTACATACCACATCACATGGTACAGCACAATGGTAAGAACCGGGTGGTATTCGACTGTTCGTTCCAGTGGAAGGGCCAGTGTTTGAATGCACTACTGCTACCCGGACCTACCTTAAGCTCCTCCCTCCTGGGGGTCCTGTTACGGTTCCGCGAGCATCCCGTTGGTATCAGTGGTGACATCAAGGGGATGTTTCACCAGGTCCGCCTGTTGCCTGAGGACAAACCTCTCCTGCGTTTCCTCTGGCGGGACCTCAAGAAGGAACAGCCTCCAAGCACATATGAGTGGCAGGTAGTCCCTTTCGGGACAACTTGCAGCCCATGTTGTGCTACCTACGCGGTACAGAAACATGTCATAGACAACAGTCGACCAGACGAGGACGTCCGCTTCTCAGTCGAGAAGTGTTTTTATGTCGATAATTGTTTACAGAGCTTCCCCACTACCGATGCTGCGCGCCACCTCCTCGACAAGCTGAGGGCTCTACTTGCTACAGGAGGATTTGACCTTCGGCAATGGGCCAGCAACATGCCCACTGTGATCAGCCACCTCCCAAAGGAAGCAAGGTCCGACAGTAGCGAACTGTGGCTCTCGCAGAATAAGACCGATCCACAAGAGCTGACTCTTGGTCTCTGCTGGCATTGTGAATCGGACACCCTGACCTACCGCCATCGTCCTGTCAGTTATGACCAACCCACCATGCGCAACATTTATCGGGTGCTAGCTAGCCAGTACGACCCATTGGGTTACATTACCCCCTATACCACCCGCGCCAAGATATTGGTCCAGCGCTTGTGGGACAAAGACCGTGGCTGGGATGATCCCCTTCTTCCTGACACCTTGTTGCAAGAGTGGAACTGCTGGGAAGCAGAACTGCAGGATCTATCGAAGATCACCTTACCTCGACATCATGGACGGGAGGAAAGTAGTCGACAACTCCATGTGTTCTGTGATGCCTCAGAACGTGCGTATGGTTCTGTCGCCTACCTCCGCTGCCAAGATGCGAGTGGACAAGTTTCAGTCTCATTCCTGATGGCACGTTCCAAAGTGGCTCCAAAGCGCCAACTATCCATGCCCAGGCTAGAGCTCAGTGCAGCCCTTAGTGGAGCTCAGTTGGCTCACCTGCTGCAGGGAGAACTTACCTTGCCTATAGAGAGCACCTTTCTCTGGTCAGACTCAACCACCGTCCTGCTCTGGATAAACTCTGACTCCTGCAGGTATAAGGTATTTGTAGGAACTAGGATAGCAGAGATACAGGAGCTCACCTCCCAGTGCACCTGGGGTTACGTTGACTCAGCTACGAACCCGGCGGACGACCTAACCAGAGGCAAATCTCTCCTGGATTTGAGCCCCCCAAACAGGTGGCATGACGGACCACCATTCCTGCAGCAGCCCCCTACGCAGTGGCCCCAGAGACCCACTGGTGAAGAAGCGGATAACAAGGAAGAACTACGCAAATCAGTCTTTTGTGGCCTGACCCAGACCACTGCGGCTCCAGCGTATCCAGAAACCAGTCAGTTCAGTTCCTTCCAGACCTTGTTAGAAGCCACAGCGCGAGTCATTCACGGGGCGGCAGATCCTTCTAGTTCTCCTACTGCAGATGATTTTCGAGAAGCCGAGAGGATCATCCTGCAGCAAGCGCAGGAGCACAGCTTCAAGGAGGAGATTACCTGCCTAAAGGCAGGCAAACCCGTGCCCCCTACCAGCAGGCTTATTTGTCTTGCTCCTGAACTGGACAGCACTTCTCAGCTGATCAGAGTAGGCGGACGCTTACGACAGGCTGATCAGCTTGACGCTGATTCTGTACATCCCATAGTCTTGGACCCCAAAGATCCAGCTACGAAGCTCCTCATCCAGGATGTTGATGAGAAGTTATGTCATCCAGGCTCGGAGAGGGTCTTCTCTGAGCTGCGAAGGAAGTATTGGGTGTTAAGGGGAAGGCAAGCTATTCGTCAATACCAACACGGATGCTTTGAATGTCAGCAGTGGCGGGCCAAGGTCAAGACACCTAAAATGGCAGACTTGCCATCTGCTCGACTCCGCCTTCACAAGCCAGCATTCTATTCATCAGGAGTAGATTGTTTCGGCCCCTACGCAGTAAAGGTCGGCCGGAGAACAGAGAAGAGGTGGGGTATTATTTACAAATGCCTCACCACCAGAGCTGTGTACCTAGATCTCCTGGGCCACATAGACACAGACGCCTTCCTGATGTCATTACGGCGATTCATCGCTCGAAGAGGACAGCCGTTCGAGATCATCTCTGACCAGGGCACAAATTTTAAAGGAGGTGAGAGGGAGTTACGGGAAGCCTTTTCCCTCCTGGCCCCTGACCTACAAGCCAAACTTGCAAAGCAGCAGATCCGCTTCCAGTTTAATCCGCCAAACGCACCGCACTTCGGCGGCGTTTGGGAAAGGGAGATCCGGACTCTCAAGAATGCCCTGTATGTGACCCTGGGTGCCCAGTCGGTATCCGAGGAGGTGCTAAGGACAGTACTGGTGGAAATCGAGGGTATCTTGAATTCAAAGCCACTCGGGTACACCTCCGCTGACATCTCTGACCCAGATCCCATTACCCCAAACATCCTCCTAATGGGGCGGCCGGACCCTTCCTTACCCCAAGTGGTGTATGCAGATACGGAGCTTCTTGGCCGGCGTCAGTGGCGACACAGTCAGGTCCTCGCTGACCAATTCTGGGCCCGGTTCACAAAGGATTACCTGCCATCCTTACAATCCAGGCAGAAATGGCAGAGGGACACTCCAAATCTGGCGGTTGACAGCACCGTGATGATTGTAGACCCCCAACTTCCCAGGGCTCTGTGGCCAGTTGGTAAGGTCGAACGAGTCTACCCTGGCAGCGATGGACGGATTCGAGTGGCAGATGTGAGGACAAAGGACAGGACCTACACTCGGCCTGTCGCACGTCTGGTTGAACTTCCCCCCCTTCCAGAAGCTACAAATAACGCCCCCGTTTAGTCACCCTTTATCATGGACAAATTTATTCTAAATTTGGGGGCGGCTGTACGAAAGTGTGACTAGGTCATGATAATATCTTGCAGTGCCCCCGACAGGTTACCTGTGATACTGTCCCTTTAAGAAATGTTTTCCTTTTTACTCAGGCATAGTTCAGTCAGCTATAGAGGGGCCTAATCCCACATGTTGCCTATTGGAGTCAGTTTGACTCTCCACCTGACAGAGTAAAGAGCCTGTATGAGTTCGTGAAGAATCATACATACATACATATACCTACCTGTACTCTGTGTTGGGACTTTGAATAAACGTTGATAAACGTACACCTGCCTGCCGTGTCCTTACCGACACCCCACAGTAGATAGTTAAATCCTTCGTCCAGATCCAGCCATCTACCTCATCCTACTAACAGTCCTTCACAAGTGTCGAGGTTGGTCTGAGTTGGCTATCTGCTGGCAAGGGATGAAACACAAACACAGGAGTCCAACTCCCTCCAAAATGGTAACTGCACTTGACACCCTCTCATGCTCGCCCACATGCCCACCTCCATATGCACTAAACCCACCTGGCATGTTTCCCACATATAGGATTGGTAAAGGCACCATGCATATTATGCCCGTAGGTGGGCCCACATTAGAAGACGAGTTAGATGACGCCGACCAACAACGCACGGGGACGGCCCAGTTATACCCCACTGCTGAGTTGCATGCACACCAGGCCGTACACACTAACCCCTTCACGTCCGCCCATCCACCGGCTGCGCCATTACACACACAGTCGGCTCCGCCCTCCGTCTTTACCCCCACCTTTAACTCGTCTCCACCGTCCATCACCGCGTCGGCTGCACCCACCGCCGTCTACCCAGCATCGATTGCACCCTCCCAGGCGTCATCAGCCGGTTCACAGCCCCCACCGTTTCAAGATAGGGTAGACAGAGCAGAAGTAGAACGAGAGCAGAAGGTGCTATTGGAGGCAGAACAGACAGAACACTATGAAATGCTGATGGAACACGCAGCTAAGCTACAGGCTACGGCTTCAGAGCTGTTAGACAGAGAGGTTGAGGGAGCTAGGCTAGGGACCCCTTCAGGAGCAGCTTCAGGGCAGTTAGCTAGCCAGTGCTCCCCCTCAGTCCGCAGACCAGTCGAGGAACTATCCCCTAATGGTAAGAGGAGTGTTTTGAGGTCACAGCCAGCTCAGGTAAATGCACCTGGTGTACCCCACACAATCACAATGGCAGCCGAAGTCCAGAGAGATGACGACCCTAACGAGTTCGGCATGCTCCTTGAATTAGAAGCTGAATACTCAAAATTAGAAGAGGAATCGGTGAATGACCTCGAGGCCCGTGATTACTTTGAAAAATTACTGATAAAAGACCATCAGAACGTACAACGGGCTAATGAATGCCTTGATGCTCAGTGGTTAGAGCGTCAAGCTGCAAGGAAAAAATTAATGAAGTCCCTGTCCCCCGCCAGAGATAGAATATTGCAATATGTTCCCGATGCCCAGCGCGGCGCTACGCGTTCAGGCATGCTCTATACCCTACCCCCTCCTCCTCCTCATACCATTCTACCTTTAACCACGGTCCCGGGGAGTCAACAACCGAAATACAAGTCGTTCTCGTTCGGTGATCTTCAGGCTCTGGTCGACAAACTGCCCCCTGTTACAGATGGAGGCAGTTTGTGGCTCAGCAAATTGGACTCCCTGACAGCAGGACAAACATTGGCCTTAGGTGATTTCCGCGCGGTTGCCGGTAGATGCATGACCTTAAGTAACAAACGAGACATAGAAATGGACGCTAAAACCATCGGGCACCAAGACGACTCCCCACTCACAAACCACATAAATAGAATAAGCACAGCTATGCGCGCGCAATTCCCTCTGCCTAACTCTACAGCTATGCCCAAAATTCGTTGGGATCCTAAACAAAATCCACGTCAATTCCTGAACGCCGCTAAAGACATGTGGACGAACCAGACAGGACATTGTCCTAAGGATTCGGGCTCCCAAACTGAGTGGTACCGACAGGCTGTATTGAACGGCCTCCCTGAGTCTGTGCAAAACACCATGAAAAATAACCCTGACATGTTAGGATGTGATTCTTCCACGTGGGAGAAGCACCTCGTGCACCACCTCACTATCTTTCAAGATAAAACACAGAAACAGGAGGAAGAACATTCTGACCTCCAAGCTCAGCTACTTAAACTGCAACTAGCCAAGGCCAGGGATGACGTCAATGATAGGAAAAAGAAAAAGGAGCAAGTTAAAGTAATGATGCAGTCAGCACAGGGGCCGGAATGGGATGATCATGTTGTTTTTCCTGACATGAATCCTATTCCCTCGTGGGAGTCACAGCCGCACCGGAGGGGAGGTAATAACATGCGTAGGGGAAGGGGAGGGTCACGGGGTGGGGGCCTGAGAGGAGCTTACAGGGGGAGGTCACAGAGAAGAGACCTTGCTTGTTTCCTATGTGGAGATCCGTCCCACTGGGCGAGAGACAACCAGCAAAGGGGCGGCCGTCAGCAGAGGGGAGGCTTTCAAAACAGAGGAGGCAGGGGTAGACATGATCCCCAACCCACCACAGGGGGAGCTACTGGGCAGTTCCCCCAGCTATTTGAAGAGTGACACACCCCACAGAGAACGGACAAAAGAACTTGCTCTCATCTGAAGTCATCACAGGCATGGGTTTCTCTGGGGTTCCTACTACTCTGCCATATACCAAGCCTCTTACCACGCAGCTGGGGAACCAGACTGTGCTGCACCCCTTCGTGGTCTCTCCTGATGTCCCTTCAAACCTACTGGGCCGAGATTTGTTGACCAGACTGGGAGCTAACATTCTATGCTCCCCTGATGGTCTAACTGTCTCGTTCCCTGATGGTACCCAGATGAACTGCAACAGCACCAACACTGCTCTGTCTGGACAATACCTCATGTCTCCAGTAGTGGACATGGCGGCAGACATCTACTGGGGCTTACTACATAGTGAAACACGAGAGCATGGTGGGATCCTGTCGGCCTACCTACAATGGAAGCCCTGGATAGCCCAGCTACACCCCTACGTGGCCCCCCCTGATCCTCCGCATGTTACATTGTTTTATGATAGACAAAACACAGAGTGGTATGAAGAACAGTTCAGCAGTCAGATAGAGGGTACTGATTGGAGTGTAGCCACAGACAGCATCTATGTTGCTCCCATAGGTGTAGTAGCCAGTGTTAACCTACTACCTGCACAGTTACAATGGTACATGATGGAGGATGAGGCGGCACCACATGTCTCCCTCGCTCTCCATCCTGACCACCAGGCTAAAGAATTAGGTTCTATTGTAAAAACTGCAAAACAACAGACAGATTGGAAACAGCTGACGCCACAAATAATGTATTCCTCTACTGCTAAGACATATAAAATACAGGTTTCTTGCACAGATCAGGCACTCATGGAACATGTTCAGATCTCCCGCCATCACGGCCGCGAAAAGACAGATCACCCAGATTCCGCTGCCATGTTGGACTCTCTCCCAAACTCTCTGTGGGCCACTGGTCCCACTGATGTGGGTTTGGTAGACTGCCCACCTGTCACATTTTCTTTGAACACCACGGATCCCATCTGGCTTCCTCAATATCCGCATAAATTACAGGCCGAACTCGGTATTGCAGACACCATTGAGGGGTTGTATAAAAAGGGGGTGTTGATTGACTCACATTCTCAATGGAACACACCCATCTTACCTACGGAAAAGAAAGGTACCGGCAAATATCGGATGGTTCACGACCTGCGTTCCATTAATAGTGCATTACGTACCGCTACGACACCTGTCCCAAACCCCTACGTTGCTCTCACCAATCTTGACCCCCGGCACCAGTGGTTCACCTGCATTGATCTGGCTAATGCCTTTTTCTGTCTTCCTCTAGCTGAAGATTGCAGAGACATCTTCTCATTCACCTATCGCGGTAGACAGCTGACGTACTCGCGTATGCCCCACTACTCCAGCACTTTCTACCTTGATGTTTCTGGAACACCACACTGTGTTAACGGGGTGTTGTTCCAGAAAAAAGGGGGAGAGAGGAAAGTATTAATGTACATAATATGATGATGATCTGTCCAGAGAAAGACATTGACACAGACACAAATGAACATGCTGAAATCGAACATATAAAAACTGAACAAAGAAAAGCCTCACCACAAGAGAAATCTATGTGGAAAAGTAGGGGTTGCACAGAAACAGAAGGTTTGTGGCGAGGTCCTGATGGAAGGATCATTTTACCGCCAGGAATCAGAGAAATAGCGCTAAAAGAGGCACATGGGGTGGGGCATGTCGGAGCAGCACAGATGGTGAGAAATTTGGAAAATTGGTGGCATCCTTTTATGAAGCAAATGTGTAAATATCATGTAAATACTTGTCCTGAATGTATGATGTACAACGCCAGACCAACGGTCAGACCCCACCCTGGACGTTACCCTCTGGAAACAAAAGCAGGGAGAGAAATTATCATAGATTACACAGATATGGTAAACTCGGTTCAAGGTTGTAGATATATGTTAGTATGTGTTGATGCATATACAGGTTGGCCAGAGGTTCTTCCCACAAGGAGGGAAGACAGTAAGATGGTGATAAAGTTCCTCATTAATCAGTACATTCCAAGACATGGTTTTCCGGAACGAATTAGGTCTGACAATGGCACACACTTTAAAAACCATGATCTACAGAAGGTGGAGGAGGTACTGGGACTCAAACACAAATTTGGGTCTGTATATCATCCCCAGTCTCAGGGAAAGGTTGAAAGGATGAATCAGACCCTTAAAAGTAAAATAGCTAAAATCTGTGCCCAGACCAAGATGAACTGGCTGGATGCACTCCCACTGGCACTTATGTCGGTACGTAGCTCAGTGAATCAGAGTACAAGGTTCACCCCATTCGAGTTATCTACTGGAAGAATGTTTCCAGGGCCACAAACAAAGCTCGTGGGGTTAACTTTGAATGATCAGTCTCTAACCCCAAAACAGTACTTTCATGCTCTGCAGACTCTTGTTTCAGAATACGCAAAGCAGGTTGGTGAAAACACTGGAGGAGAAACAACAACAACTCCCGACTCCGAGTGGGTACTGCTGAAAGTGACCAAGAGAAAGTGGACAGAGCCACGCTGGACAGGTCCGTTCCAGGTAAAGGAGCGCACCTCACACGCCGTTCGGCTGAACGGCAAAGGAGACACGTGGTTCCACTGGAGCCAATGTGCAACAGCTGAAGCCCCCGCCAGAACCCTGGGGAAATCCAAGAAACGCTGCGTGAGCAGAACAAAGGAGCAAAGCCCACCGATCAACAAGGGGCAGAATAATCCCCTGGTGGCAAAAGGGTGAGGTAGTCTAACCAATACCCCTAGGGAGGAAGTGAAATAGCGTTCCTCTCCAACAAGTGGTGTGCCAAACCACCAACCAGGATCGTCGAGGCGCCCAGGAGAACATGCCGCTCACCTTCTTCATCATCTGTTGGTTTGTGGTAATGTTGGTTTTTGCTTGGGGTCTCCACCACCTGTACACCACAGGAACAACTACATTATAATACCTATAGCATTACATCTTGATGGGTACATTTTATCTTCTTGTCATATTTTACCTTACTATGTTTTAAAAGTTCTAGGCATATTGCTAAAGAGTTGTGTGATACACTTTATTGTGTTGAACAGCAGGTTTGAAGCTGTCTCTGGGGTAAACCCACCAGAGATCTTGTAGAGATTCTCAGATCACAGAAAGTATTAAAAGCTTGCCACAATGTTACTGTATGGGAAATATAAACCTCTGTTGAGACTCAGTATTTTCTCATTAGCCACAGTTACGCTGATATTTGCCTTATGCGAATGGTCTACATCACTGCACTCCACTCAAAAAGGGGGACACAATGTTTCCTTTCCCCACAAACGCAGCATCTCCAATGATAACTCGTGTGAACGCACCCATCAAACTGCATATACTGACCTTTCCATGTTTCACGTTTGAGAAGGACGTGTGACTCCTCACTCAAGTCTTCCACACTGTTTTTTGCTATTGTGCCAAAGTAATTAGACGTACATGTAGCCGCACTGCCTTCTTTCGTTCATGATAATTATGTTGGTGCTAGCCACCCTCACAGATAGCATGTGCAGCTCTACCAAGGGGTCTGTGATATATCTGAATGGAATAATAAAGTGAATGAGTGTTGATTTTTTGCTTGCAGCTCAGTTTCACAGAGTGCCTTATATGTGGTGTTGGTTTTGAGGTTGTTTGAGATGTTTTTCTATTCGTTTGTGTGATCTCTGTTCAGAGATCAAAAGGGGGATTGTGAATAATAATAGCTATGTTACAAAATGACATGTGCATAACAGAATGTATCAGGAAGAGCAGAACTGAGAATCACCATGACCTTAAGACAGCTACACACAGAATTTCACTACACATAGATCATGTGACCATAGGCCTGCACATCAGCACACGTCAGAGCTCACACAGACCAATCACAGTAGTACAGGCCTTGCACGCTGGGAGGGACCAAACCCACAGTGTGTCAGACTGAACAGAAACATACACAGATCAGATCATGCTCAGCTCTTCCTGGTAACACTGTCTTTGTGTGCTGTATGATCTCCGCTCTCTGCAGACTGCGATTAAATACTTATTTGATTCAACCTTCGCCTCCTCCACTTTGTGTCTTGCCTCCCGACCTGGGTGAGATCCACACGAGCGGATCTCAACACAATGTAGAAAGGAGTTGGTTAAGTTTAGTAAAAAGGTTAGGTAGAGGCCAATAAAATCGCAGTTAATATGTATCTCCCCCGGGAGTCGAACCCGGATCGACCGCATCAAGAGCAGATGCTCTGACCACTACGCTACCACCGCAATTAGGCTTGTTTACTCCGTGCCGTAAACCATTCAAGATTTTTTCAGGTTCGGAATGGCACCCTTTCTTTCAGGTTCGTAATGGCACCCTTTTCCCATAAATAATTAAGGGTCGGCATTCCGACAAATAAAAGTAAACGTTCGGAGTGGCGGCCCTTCGGAATGGCACCCTGGAACCCGCCGTTCAGCAGCAACTGACAGTGATAGCAGTAAAGCTGCTAAAAGTTTTAATATTCTTTAATGCGAGAACATCACCGTTAAATCCGCAGCCTGTTGTCAGTTTATCCAGATATTGCCTGTTAGGAAATGTGCTTGTTTTGGGAGAAATGCAAAGGGAGCAGCAACCGGGGGCTATAGGCAGATGCTCGTAGGCTACATCCAGGTAACTTTATCCACAGGTTTTTAGAGGTTTACCGCTGACTGGTTAAACTTTTTTTAGGAGATTAATGTTAGTCTCATTGATGAAATCTTTTGTGGCGGTCGTATTAGTTTGTTTGAATGAAAAGTGTAGCCACTCTGTCAATCGCTCTAGCCGCAGCTGACCGGACCGGATGTTGATTTACCCTGTGTGACGTCACTTCCGAATCTCGTGAAATAGGCCTATTCTGTATTTTTTCTGGATAAACTGTCAGCACGGCCACAATTTACACTCTACACACATGATTTTTTCAGAATTTGTAAGACAAACTTGTTATCTCTCATATCATGTGCTCAAAATATCAGAGAGACTTACAGAATTTACAGAATAAGCCTCTGAGTGCGGCCACATCTGTCTCTGCTCCTCATTGACTCCAATTCAAATATTTTCTGAGAGAAGCAGAACGGACTGATGTTTTAATACTGCCAGCGTCTCCAAAATATTTACTGTAGAAACACCAAATCATACCAAATTTTTCAGGAAGTCCTTAGAGCAACATGATCTGTGTTTTGTTCTGATAGGAGTTACCGTTTTGTCACAGTAAGCCTAAATGTGAGACCGGTGCAGAGGCAGAAAATCGCTCTTTTTCTCCATGTTTCTGTCTGTCTCAGCCTGGGGGGGCCTCTATCGCTGTGGTAACCACCTCGAGTTGCTGCGGTAACCTCTGTGATTCTCAGGCCAGAGCTTGTTAACTTCATAAACAATCCACCTGGCGCTCGTTTAAATGTTTATAAACACAGACACAGCTAAATCAGACTGACACAGGATGCAGCTACTAACATGTGTCAAGTCAGTCACACACACACACACACACACACACACACAGACTCTAGAGCCAGCTTCATGTGATTACAGTTACACACACACACATCAAAACTCACAGGTAACATACAAATGCGCGCACTCCTCTCCCACACTCTAACACACAACTTCATGTGATTATACACACACACACACACACACACACACACACACACACACACACACACACAGTTAACCTAATGTGATTACAGCTCCTCCATAGTGCTTATAGAAAGATGATCATGTGTCTGTCTGATCAGCTCTGTCTTGACCTTAAGATCGTGGGTTTGATTCCCATGTTGACAGAGATGGCAAAACCGGCAGTAGCCCCGTGGGCCTTTCAAAATTTCCCCAGAGGAAATTTTCTAGTTTAGCTATTTGCAAATGCCACAAGTGATAACAGGTACATTAAAGCTCATGTTTCAGATTAAAGTATGTTTTACTTCAGGTAACCGTCTTTGCCCATAATGTCACTAATAAAGAATAATAATAACAGTTGCATGAATCACACATTCCTTTAAACACAAAATATTTATTGGTTTCACTTGCTCAAGTGCTCAAATACACAGATTTTTTAATAGGCTACTGATACTTGTGAAGTATTTTTCTTCCAAAACCTAATAAGAATAATGTGGAACAAATCTTTTCATTGGCAGGTGCACTCCTTATCAGAAAACAAAGATTGTATGTGTGTCTAATAAAAAAGACAAAACTTCTAAAAAATAAAAAATAAAAAATAAAAAACTTCAATGGATTTAAACAGACCTCATCTTGTTTTGATCGTCATCCAACATTTGGATCTTTCATTTTCTACTCAACAAAAGTCACATTGGAGTCTGTCATTGCAGATAGCTGGAAATGTACAAACATGTGCAGATACATACACACACCTAATGGAAGTGAGCTTGTGTTATGTTATTGAGCTTTCTTGTATCAACAGGGCTTTTTAATTCCAGCATATTACAATAAGGCAGCAAATGGTTAAAGTCATGTCAGCTACACTCAAGCTCCTTTGTTTATTCCCTTCATCACTCACTGAGGTTTCTTTTCCTTTTCCCTTTCATGTCCTCTTCTCAGACAGTGACAAACACCAGTCTGGCGGTGTAGGCCAGGTCGGCGAGGTACAGCAGGAAGTTGAGGGCAGTGAGCACGGCCACAGTGATCAGGTTTGTTGAGTTATAATTGTATGTGTAACTGCCCCGGTACTGTTTGTCAAACTGGTAGACGGGCCAGATGATGGTGGCGGTCAGGTACATGATGGCCGCCAGGAGCCCGTACGCCGACAGGAACTTGGAGAAGGGGATGGGGAGGCAGCCGGTGCACTCTCCCACACACAGCACCACCACGGGGTTGCTGACCAGGATGAAGATGACACACGCCACAAAGGTCTGACACACCTTCAACAAGCCCGGAGCCGTGGCCATGTATCCCGTCAGGCTCACCTCCCCCATGTAGGCCGCCGCCGCCAGGCAGGAGAAGACGGTGGAGACGATGCAATGATTATTGATTGACTCAAATTTTTATACTGACAAGTGGAAAATGAGGGGGTCACAGGCATCTTCCTTACAAGATGAAAGATTCAATGTGGCCAATAAAAACAAGATGAAGACATGCGTAACTGTACAATATAAACATTCATGAGAGCGACCGGTGGCAGCCTTAATTTCTGTTACTTTTGGGTGCCCCTCCCCCCAGATTTACTGTTATTACCCCCTGTGCCCCCGAGAAAATACTCTGGACCCACCCCTGCCTTGAAGTATTCACAAGCAGCTCGTCTGTCACTAAAACTGCTGCCTCCTCAGCATGTCCGCAAAATGTCTCCTGATGTCTGTCTGATGTTCTCCTCATGTTCTCATATTTTTCTCAATAGCCTAAAGGGACGAGTGAACTATCTGTGTGGGAATGTTTAGTTCCTCATTTGCTGCTTCTTCCAGTTATTTACTGGAAGCTGAAGTGGAACATATATTTTTATGGCTGAAAGCAGCCATAAAAGACAACACGTGAGCATTGTCCCTCTGTTTGAAAAACCACATTCAGACTAAGTTTATGTTTCACGTAGCATAAATCACGTACAGTTGTCACGTACAGATATGTGTGAAAACCTTCATCAAACAACTTAAGTGAAATTTTTAGTGACGGGTCTACAAAGTGAAAATAACCAAGTAACTGACAGCATTATAATGTCCCCCAGCTTTTCACTTTGGGTCTCAGTTTATTTTCCACTTACATTCATTAGATCATCTGCAAATCTAGTGTCACTTTTATACTGACATTTTTCTCTGTATGCAGATGACCCAGAACTTTATCCAACAGTCATTTGTTCACCATTGACCAGTCCAGTATGGCCACTCTTTCTGAAATGAAATCTTGAATCTCGAAAAAATAAAACATTTATTTACAGTAACACAATAGTTTTTGTTGATTTTTTTCTGTGGGCATTTAAAGTAACATTGTGGAGTTTTTCGGCCTTAAAATAATTGTTTCCAGACTCATTGCAATGGTAGAAAAATGGTTAATAGGATGAATGGTGCTGCCGCTGCAGCCTGAGCCGGGTCGTGTCGGCTGAAACTGCACTATGTAACTTCCCCTCCCCCCTCCCCTCTGCGTCAAGGGAGAGACGTGGTGGGTAAAAGCGAAACTACGGTTCTCCTCCGGTCGTCGCCGCCGCCGCCCCCCCCACCCCACACACCCCCTCCCCCCCTCCCCCGACCACCCGCCACACAGTCTCCTTGCAAACATGTGGGAAATACTGTCGTTTATTAATGGGAATAAACGCTGGATGCACTCGCTGTTAAGTTTCGTTTTCGTTTTTCCCCCCAGACGATAGCGCTTCTCAACCAGATGGTGGAAGCACTGCGCTGAAACTCCGCAATGTTGCTTTAAATGGAAATTTAATTTTGGTGAAGATCCTCTTGGTATTTTCAGTCACATGTGCTGTTTCCTGTCATTTATGCTCCTCTCTAACAGCACCATGTTTCATTTGTCAGGTCTGCAACAGCATGTTGTACATGCTTGAATGCAATACTCTCAGAATAATTTAGCTATTTGCAAATGCCACATGTATGATTATTCTCCCTTAAGTGATAGCAGGTACATTAAAGCTCATGTTTCAGATTAAAGTATGTTTTACTTGATACAGATACAGGTAACCCTCTTTGCCCATAATGTCACTAATAAAGAATAATAATAACAGTTGCATGAATCACACATTCCTTTAAACACAAAATATTTATTGGTTTCACTAAAAGCTTAATTTGCTCAAATACACAGATTTTTTAATACTGATACTTGTGAAGTATTTTTCTTCCAAAACCTTATTAACAAAAGATAATAAGAATAATGTGTTCACAAATCTTTTCATTGGCAGGTGCACTCCTTATCAGAAAACAAAGATTGTATGTGTCTGATAAAAAAGACAAAACTTCGAAAAAAGAAAAGAAAAGAAAAAACTTTTCACTTTGGTTTACTGCTGTGTTCTCTCCAGTGTGTTTGACTTCAATGGATTTAAACAGACCTCATCTTGTTTTGATCGTCATGTGAAATCCAACATATGGATCTTTCATTTTCTACTCAACAAAAGTCACATTGGAGTTTAATCACTGTCATTGCAGATAGCTGGAAAGTATACAAACATGTGCAGATACATACACACCTAATGGAAGTGAGCTTGTGTTGTGTTATTGAGCTTTCCTTGTATCAACAGGGCTTTTTAATTCCAGCATATTACAATAAGGCAGCAAATGGTTAAAGTCATGTCAGCTACACTCAAGCTCCTTTGTTTATTCCCTTCATCACTCGCTGAGGTTTCTTTTCCTTTTCCCTTTCATTTCCTCCTTCCTTCTCAGACAGTGACAAACACCAGTCTGGCGGTGTAGGCCAGGTCGGCGAGGTACAGCAGGAAGTTGAGGGCGGTGAGCACGGCCACAGTGATCAGGTTTGTTGAGTTAGAATTGTATGAGAAATTATAATTATACTGTTTGTCAAACTGGTAGACGGGCCAGATGATGGTGGCGGTCAGGTACATGATGGCCGCCAGGAGCCCGTACGCCGACAGGAACTTGGAGAAGGGGATGGGGAGGCAGCCGGTGCACTCCCCCACACACAGCACCACCACGGCCATGGAGAGGATGAAGCAGATGCAGTACACCGCCATGCACCACTTGAGCGCCGGGTGGCGGTCGTACGAGACGGGGTTGCTGACCAGGATGAAGATGACGCACGCCACGAAGGTCTGACACACCTTCAACAAGCCCGGAGCCGTGGCCATGTATCCCGCCACCTCTCCCGGCCTGGCCTTCGTCAGGCTCACCTCCCCCATGTAGGCCACCGCCGCCAGGCAGGAGAAGACGGTGGAGACGATGAGATGGTCTCGAACCTCGCTGGAGAGAGACCGGCCCTTCAGGAAATAGATCGGGAAGATGATGGAGGCAGAGAGGCAAAGGAGGGCAGCGTAGCAGGCGATGGTGATGGGGAAGTTGTTCCAGGACACCGGTGCTCGGGCCTGGAGGCCGCACTGCTCCACCAGCAGGACCAGCAGGGTGCAGGCGAAGCTGAACACCCAGCAGAAGAGGCACCAGTCGGCCATTCCCCCCAGCTGGCCCCCGGCTCCGTGAGGCAGGTCGCCTCCGTGTGCTGCGACGCTGAAGGCCACGCAGGTGAACAACAGGGCGGCTACGCGCACCCAGAGCAGCTGGGACATGGGAAATACAATCAGAGGCATGATGATGATATACGTAGGCTATCAGTCAGTCAGGATGTGAAAACAGCTTCTGTAGTCCAGCGAGGATGTAGATAACGTCTTGGAAACTGAATGCACTGAATCCTGTGTCCAACTTGTCATATACCCCGCTGATGTTCTGCAGAAAGGACAAGAGACAGAGAGTTTGGTGAAATTATAATCAGGAGTTTTAGATGCAAAATGAAAGCAAAGTAGCCTACTACAGGATTATATTGCGTAATTTAAAGCAGAAGTAAGCGGAATGTTTGCGTTAATATACTAAGTCTTAAATAGTTATATCTTCCCACAGCAATCACTTATATAGAGTGTTTGGTCCGAAACACGGGTCTGTCAGTCACTCTGCTCTGCTGTAAGCCGAGGAGAAAACTTTCTTTGTATCCTACAACCTTTATGCAATGAGGAAAGAGAACGGCATAAAGGGGCGGTCCTCTCTGTGTGTGCAGCCAAGGGATGCGCGTGAATGTGGTGACGTAGGGACGAGGGCGGGGACTGCTAACTCCATCGGCTGACAGGAAGTTAGCCAAAACCACCGGATCGCTTACTTCTGCTTTAATGATGCATCCTTGAAGTTTCTGTAGTCTTGTAGTTTCATGTTGTAGAAATGCACAGCTGTCCAGTGACTAAACATGAGTCAATGTGAAATAGTGATAAATTGCAACATCACTAATTTAAATATTCCTTGATGGACATGTCTAGGCTCAAACTAACATTGCATAAGAAGGAATGTTTGATGGATTTTGATTTATGTTTTCAAGCTGTGACCTGTACAGGGTAGGTGTACAGGAAGTTGAAGTTTGCCTGCGGAAGCCCGGAGGGAGTTGGAAAGTCCCTCAAGTCTAAAGCTGAGGCGACTCAGTTCCAAATATTTGACGTTGCTGCCCTCTAGTGGTACACAAACTGTAGTGGTTCTTAACTCAAGTCAAGGCAGTTACTGTATCTTTAGCCAAATATAACAAATCAGAGTTTTGTCTCTGAGAGTTTGACAATCTGAACCTGTGAAACAGATTTAATCATCATTACATTAAGTGATCTCTGGACTATAAGACTAGAATTTATTCTGAATCAGATGATCATTCATTCCAGTCATAAAACACAAAGTCTTGGAAACGGGTTCTTCCTAGGTTTTAATGCAAAGAGGTGACAGGCCTGAGATCTGCAGTTTCATAAACAGTGATTTTAAAGTTGATGCAGATTTTGAGGGAGGTGTTCGTGAGTGAAAATGACATCATGTACGTAGCTCTCTTCCTTTGTCTTATACGCCCAGCTTTCTCATATAGTGCACAGTTACATGTGCATATTTCCTGTCAGTGCAGAGCATAGTGTTGCACTGCATCAGGGTGATTTATGGTAGTGTGAGCAGAGTGAGCATCTCCACAGTCAGACCATCACTGAAACACATGCACCTTTAGTCACTGGTAGTCTGATATTTCATGTAGATGTAGATTTTAAATCACATTTCTTGTGTTTGATTAAATCGACTGATAATGCTCTCTCCACAGATGCTGCGATCTCAGGTCAGAAACCTTCATTCAACAACAACAACAACAACAACAAAAAGTCCAAGACTACTGCCTCAACAGGTCAAGGGGACAGTGCACATATCATTCACAAAGCATCACTCACAGGGAAACACAAGTTCCCTCCATCGACCCACCCTAAAACTGAAAATTTCATTACTCACTAACCAAAGTACCAGCTTCCTGTTCTGCAATGAGAACACAGGAAACAGCTCTTAGTTGCTAATGGCCTGTCTGTCTGCAGGAACCTACAATGGCAAGACGAACTATAATGAGCCCTTAATCACTTTACCAGGACACAATGAGTTGGATCTCAATTGATGATACAAGCTTTAGCCTACTGCATGCAGAAGTCAGTGAATTTGAACATGAGGGTCTATACTGCTCAGAGTTTCACTACTGAGAGATGTCAGTTCAAATAGGCTACAAATGAGTCAACACTAACCTGTTGAAACACACACAGATAGAGATGTGGTTGTGTGGTGCATGAGGTTGTGCTCCAGAAGCTGGCAGGAAACCAACCTTTGGTTTTGTTAGTGGCCTTGAACATACCATGCATACCCAGGGAGGGTATTTAAAATAAACAAACCAGACTGCTGTACTGTAGGTACATCACCATGTTCAGGTTGACCATTTTCATTACTGTGAAATGAGGTCACACCAACAGAAAAAAGCTTCTTAAACTGTCTGGAAATCTTTACACAATCAGTTTTAAAGCAGAACCAAAGCTGTAAAGCGCTGGATTATTCAGTAGCGGTATATTTACTTTGCTGGGAAGACACATACATGAAAACCGGCTCAATACGCGAGTGATGAAGAGGTTTTCCGTCTCCAAATAGCGGACATACCGCGCCCAGCTCAATGCCAGAAATAGTCCATGATTGAAGCGAGCTGGTACCTTCCACATCAACTCTACGGGAGAGCAATGCATGTTAGAAGATCGACCTTACCGTTTCCTTGGCTTGAGGGTGTCCTTTTTTTTTGTATTTCATTAAACTTTAAGTTCCTGTTACGGAGTGCGTAGCGTACTTCTCTGGCGCATCCCCCCTTCTCTCATCTCAGCCACCGATACCTCCCAGCTCCACGTCTCCCACGCCCCGCGCTGGCCATATTTGGTAAAGTGTTGAATCCCTCTCCAAGCCTTTAGTGAGGTCATGGTAATTCCACTTCTCCACTGCTTCTCATATTTAGTTAGGCTGGGCTACCAATAAAAACATGCTGAGAGGCTGGGTCAAATGAAAAATCTGAATGATCCTTTTGGCAAAGATATGTGATTTGTACTCTATTTTTTTGGGTGCGTCCATTTCTCCTCCACTTCACATCTGTTTGTACTTATGGGCTTTTGAGAGATTTGCCGGATTGATGTGATTCTTTTTAAGGTTTAGGCCTTTACAAATCACATTTTCCTGATATCATATCATAGGCTATCTATCAGCTTATACCTTTAACTGTGATGCATTCTGTATTACAAGTGTTATTAATTGTTATTCATGTAGTTATTCGCCGTTTTATTCATAATTATTTGCCAAATATGCTGGATAACTTATTTCTATAGCCCACATATAGCTATAAATGGTTGTGATTCAAAGTGCATCACATGTTTGGGTCCAGACTCAATAAAGGCCATAAAATCTGATGACAAGAAAATCATATAATCAATAGGATGACCAACACATAGCCTAAGTGAAGTTCCATCAAGTGTCAGTCTCTATAGCTTAGGCCTACTCGCTATAATTTCCATTTTTGATATCAAATATATAGCTAGCTAGTAGCCTAGTTTATATTCTCAATAAAGGTCTCAATAAAGGTCATAAAGTCTGATGACAAGAAAACCATATAAATAATAGGATGACCAACATAAGTGAAGTTCCATCAGGTGTCAGTCTCTAGCCTACTGGCTATAATTTCAATTTTTTATATCAAATATATAGCTAGTAGTTTATATTCTCTTTTATTCTATGTGTTGTGTGTCTGTTGTTGTGTTGTCCGTCCTGCCTGGGGACCTTGAGTCTGAAATTAAGATATAGCCTAAACTTTTTGTAGCCTATGTTATATTCTTAAACAAAAAATAAAATAAAATACATAAATAAATACTACTAATAATAATGGTCATGGTGATTTTTTGATTCAATATTACAACATTTGCCTATTATAGATCAATGGTGGTGGCTGCAGTACCGCAGTCCAGCCAGGTGAGGTCGGTGTTGCGCCGTGTGGTTTGTCCGGATGATCTATTGAGGACATGGTGTTGTATCAGCAGCAGCCAGTCAAGACAGCAGGAATAACAACACAGCAGAGATCATCATTCATGAGCACCGTACGGGATTAAAACGGGCAGAAAAATATATGCAACGGAGGTCGTGATTACACACCGAGCCCCCTGGCAGACCCCGGGAGAAAGTGAGAGGAAGAAGCAAACCCAAAATCTGTGACTTGTTTTGGAGAGAAGAAGACCCTGAGGTGGAGCTCTGGCTGCCTTCTGGCTAACTGGCTAACATGCAGCTTTAGTGTCTGAATTTGCACCAAAAAAACCAACTGGGATTATGTGGAGCTGGGATTTACACGGATTTCTATCATCTGGACCCTTTGTGAGGTCCATTTAGTCGCATGCAGCTGGACTGAACACCGGCCCTTTTAATAATCTTTGCAGCGGCACTTAGCTCGCTAGCTAGCTTCGGAAGAACCGACTCGCTGGCGCAGCAGTGAGCCGAGCACAGTGCGCGTTCTGTCGGCGTGAGCTCCAACGCCATGCCGCGGATCGAACTCGGCCTGTTCGTAGAGCTAACTCCGGCGAGCTAACACAGGCCGCTTCAGATGCTCGTTATCATTCCCTAGCCCCCGGTTTATTAGATAAGTCACAACTGAAAATAGAGAAGCACCTTTTTTTAGCCTTCACCTTGCACTGTGCTTCCATTTTATATAAGACAAACAGCAGAAAGGACTAGCTAATACCGGCTAACTTGCTAATTAGGGTTAGCAATGCAAAGACAGAGTCTGGGTTGGTCGTTGTTTACAGTGTGATAGCATGTAAATTACTACCAGTTACAGTTAAGCCTGGGAGCGTGTTGAAGTGCTGTGGAAAGTCATTGTTTTTGACTTATCAAGCTAATTTGTGTATGGGCTAATTTGCATTAGCTAGCCACATTTAATACAGAGACACTACTTAAACTCACTTTAGGTTTTTCCCTTAAAATAATCTATGCAAGCATATGATTGAGAAAAAAAAACAAGCGACATGCATTAGCTTGTATGTGATTATTTAGGGTTGCCACAGCTCTTTGGAGCCTCACATGTAAACAAGGTAGTATTTAATTCCACGTTGTCGCTAAATATATAATTCAGTTACTGTGAGCTTATCCCCAATGAATTAGCTTTACACACAGACACTAAAAGGCATGGCTGTTGTTGTCCCTCTGCAGCACAGCGAGACGTATCAGTCATTCATTCATGATTGATGACCTGTGAGGAAGCAGCCTATCCTTTATCCTGTACTACTGCATCACACCTAAGCCACTAACTGTGTATTTTGTGTTATAGTATTTATTTGTGAACCACTAATGCAACCTGGGTACTGAGGGAGATTAGTCAGTGTTTTTTTAGTTTTTGTTTTAATGTTAGTTTTAGCAGCACTTTCTTTTTATATAATCCTACTGACACCTAACTGGAGCCACATGGGTGGACGGGACCATGAGGAGCGCTCTGTCTGCTGATCTGAACCGGCTTCCGAGCAGCTTGAAGGTGTAGACCAGAGCACAACGCAACAGAGAAGCCCCCATTGTGTGGACCGAGATGATGACGATGGTGATGGGGATGATGATGATGATAATGATAGAGAAACCCCAGTGACAGTGTTGACCCCCCCCGCACCAGGAAGCAGAGGAGTTGTCACACGGCTGCAGACATGAGTCTCCGCCAACCCACCTCTACACTGGACAGGTAGGAGCGCCTCACAAAAACCAAAACAAAACAATAAACCGCATGCACCCAGACAGCCTCACAGCCTCGCTCAAAAATGTAGGGCTTCCAGATCGGGCAGACTGATATGACTTTTATCTCACTTCCCAGTGTGGCCGGTGAAAAAACGAGTCAGACAGGCTGTTTACTGGGGAGGTGGTGATGAAACTGCTAGAGGAGAAGGAGGGGAAACCATGTATGCATGATGTGAATTCCCCCTCAGAAACACCTCAAAACAAAAGATCCCACAATAATCTTTCAACTATTCGCAGCGAGACTTGTCTGTCGGTGTCTTGTCTGTTGCTTGAATGTCATGTGACCCTTCACCTGTCGTCGTTGTGTCTAGCTCTGCTTCCTCAAACACAACATGCCGGCGTAGTTCATCATCCTGTGTGTTAGTGTTGCTCAGCTCATCACACTGTGATTAGTTTGTCTTGATCATATGTCTTTCCTGTTTCTCCTGCTGTCAACTCTTTTCCTCCTTGTCTGTGTTTCTGTATGTGCGTGTGTGTTCTTGTGCACATGCCCGCCACTGTCTTTTTGTGTGTGTCATGTGACAGCAGTGCAGCCAATAAGAAAAACGCCCACCTGTTCAGGTAGGACAGCTGACCAGTAAGAGTGTATCAGGGTTTGAGTTGGGGGGGGATGATTGACACCTACAGATTGTACAGCTGTGGCAGGAGGTTTCTCACTGGCTGCTCTTGTTATTCCAGGGCACTTTGACCTGAGGCTGCATCTGCATGAGAAACACCTATATATTACATTCATATAAAGATGCATTTGCCAAAAAAAAAAGCAAAATGCATGCAATTTTTGTTTTTAATATTGATCAGTTCCATTATGCAGTTTAATCACGTCAGCATTGGCATTGATATAGTTGGAAATGAACTGGTGCAGTTTCATTTCCTTCTATTATATAAAGTGTCGAGTGCACCTGCTTACTGCGGTTTAACCACTGACTTCAAAGAGTTTATTGAACCGTGGTTTATTAAATCTAAGGTTTTTGATACATGGTCAAAGGATAACATCTCATATTTGTTTATTATTGATTCATCTATGAAAGTAATAAAAGTGAGGAGTAAATCCTCATTCAAGAGGAAAAGTTTAACTTTTTTTAATTTTACAATTAATTTCTGAGATTTTTTAAAATATCTATTTGTTGTCTATTTTAAAATACTTTTTTGAATAATTTCCAGATCAATTCACATTAATTGGCCGTGCAAGTATAGGAGCTAAACTTCTCCCAGTGTGGATGGATTGATGACACTCTTGAGTCTGATTAAAAATAGGTTTTGCTGTGTTTCTGGCCCGTCGGTCACTGGGCCTCTGGAATAATACCAAATCACTGAAGTGTTTACTCTGTGAATTCTTGTGCCATTCACCCTTGAATAAATATGTTGTTGAAAGTCATAGCTGCTCTCAGTGTTTACAATCTGTACGAGTATGAAGGGCGTGGAGGGGGGATCGTTTGAACTTTCAGTCTGTTTCTCTGCGTGATGATCCGGCTTCATTCTGAATTTCTTCTCTCCTTTTCTCTCTGCCCCTTTTTTTCTCCTCTGTCTGTTTTTCCTCCTTTTCTCTGTCACGCTTCGCTTTCAGCCCTTTCGCTGCTTGGTGAGTTTCCCTGTCGACTGCTTTCTTGTTGCTTCTCATGTCATGTCCTATCGCTCATCTTTCTCGCTTCTTTCTGACCCACTTCTTCTAAACCATGTGCTTCCCTCGAATCCTCTTCTGTCTCATCACAAGCTTTCCTTCTTCCTCCCTTCCCTTCCTTCTCATCTCTTTATCTCTTCTTCACTGACCCCGCTCTGTTCATTTTCTCACATCAGATGTTTGGTATTGCTTCATGTTCACTGTCTCTCTCTCTCTCTCTCTCCCCTCAAACCTAGGCTCAGCAGTCTGACCATCGGGGACTCGGATCGCAAAGCCTCTGCCACCCAGCAGAGGGAGCCAATGCCCGACATCCCTGTTGAGAGCACAGGTAAACTGGAGGACTCATAAAGGATTGCACTACAGTGAATTGATATCCTTTAATATCCTCTTAAAAAGACCCTTTATATAAATATATCTATTATATAATATCTTCTCCCAGGTCCTGGTCTTGTGCAGAGATGTGTGGTCGTGCAGAAGGACCAGCTCGGGTTCGGCTTCACAGTTTGTGGAGAGAGAGTCAAGCTTGTGCAGAACGTCCGACCAGGTAAGACACAAGCACAGGTTTTTTTATTTTAAATCATGTCATGTTTTCTGATCCCATCGAGGAAACAAACACAACTTTAGCTGTAGAAAAATGTGTTTGTTTGTTTTTTTTGTCCTTATTCACTCAACTACACATTTTCTGGATTCGAAGATGCACTGGCAGATTACACACTGATATTATTACCATGTTGCACATCATTTCCCAGATATAATATAAGCTCAATGACATATACAGTGGTGTGCAAACGTCTGGGCATCCCTGTTCAAAATGTCTGTTAATGTGAATTTTAAACTATATCTATATATATTATTTTCATCTTTTACATTTTCAAAATGCCACTGTATGTATATGTTGATTCTAATTCACACATCTACATATTTTATGGATTTGAAGACTACACACTGATTTCCTAAACATAATATGACCTCAATGACATTTGTCAAACATTAAGGTTTTCACACTTTTGCCATACTTGTCATTTATTGTATTTATTTTGACACAAGCAGTCATGGTGTTGTTGTTTGTTGGTGATTGTTTGTTTTGTGAGAGTATTAAAAAAAACAAAAAAAAAACAGGATATACAGGAAGTAAGATAACCTAGGATCCTAGGTGGAGAAGGGATAGGAATTGATAAGCTAATGCTTCTTCCTATTCCTTTTCAAACATACAAGGTTTTTTATTGACTAGTGTTTCAAGTGTAATATGTTATTCACATGTTTGAAATAAAGTATTCATTTATTCATTCATTCATTCATTCATTTGTTTATGTGAATAAGTTGACCATAGACTCATGCTTAACATATGTCCATATCCCTCCTCACAGGCGGAGCAGCAGTCAAGGCCGGGGTCCAGGAGGGGGACCGCATCATAAAGGTTTTTTTTATTGTTTTATTTTTTTTAAATCATTTTTATTGACAATGTCTTCCTGTTTTCACTGTCACTGATTCTCCTCGCATTTCCGTCTTCCTCCCTCCCTCAGGTGAACGGCTCGGTGGTGTCCTCCATGTCCCATCAGGAGGTGGTAAAACTCATCAAATGTGAGTTTTAAACCAGCGTAATTGCTGCAGTGAAGTTTCCCCGTTGTTTTATTTTATGCACTCGCTGTGTTTCTTTTTCCTTTATAACCGCTCACCGTTCCTTTTTTTTATTATTGACCTATTATAGCTGGAACGTACGTAGCTCTGACGCTACAAGGACCTCCCCCGTCAGCTGCTTCCTTGCCCTTAGAGCCCCTCCCCACCGACCTCACGCCCAATCAAAGAACGTCTCTGGGTGGGGAGGCTCCACCCCCTCCGCCTCCACCATTGCCCTCTGGACTGAGCAGCAACCCTTCCCAAAGAATCACAGGACCCAAACCACTGCAGGTGAGTGACAGTAGAGATATACACATAATAAAGTCCTTGTTTCCATGTACAAATTCAGAATGATTCACCGTTTCTGTTCTTTGTGTGTCTGTCAGGACCCAGAAGTACAGAAACATGCCACTCAGATACTCAGGAAAATGCTGGAGCAGGAAGAAGCTGAACTGCAGGTGACACACTCGTATAAACAGATGAGCTCTGTTGATTCAAATAATATTGTGTTTAATTGCGCAACCATAATAATTGGCCGTAATGCTTTGACTGATTGACAGGACTTGATGGAAGAGCGGTTGAGGAACCCGTCACCGTCACTGGAGGAGCGGATCGAAAGCGCCAAGAGGAGAGCTCACCAAGTCAGAGTGAAGATCCAGCAAGATCTGGTGAGGGAGAATACAGCTGTTCTCACTGTGTGTTTAACCGTTTGTTTGATAGGAGTTCAATTAATGAGAGGCAGCAATTTTTAATCAACCTGGCTTCAATCAACGATCGTGCATGTTTGATGTGTGAAGCCTGTGCAATTAAATGCTTTTTTTCTGCTCCTCCAGGAGGGAACACGATCAGAGTCGATCACGAGCTACGTCATAGCAGGAGAAGGTTTGGCTCTCTTCCCTTTTCTTTTATTTATTTACTTATTTATTTCACGGGGACAGAGCATATTGGGAATAAAGAACATTTCTGCAAATATGCCAGATTTAGCCAAAAGGCTAGTTTCTGTCTGTTGTCCCTGGCCAGGTTTATAAAGGCTCCCTAAAATGAAACAAAACAAAACAGAAAATTGTGAAGACGACAATATCCATCTATCTAAAATAACAACAACTCATCAATAAGCTACAACTAATCAAAATTGGTTAAAACATAAATAACAGTTTATGATAACATAGTTAAAAGACAAAGTCGACAACACCATAAATCACAAAGCGAGACGACCTCACAAGAGATAGTAAAACAACAACAAGCTGCCAGCAGCTGACAGAAGTTTCAATAGTTCTTTTTTTTTTTAAAGTGGGGTTGTATGAGGTACAAATGGCATCTGCAGTAGAAAGGTCTCTGCTCACACACTCAACACCAACGCATTGCACCGAGATACAGGCAGTACACTGTTGTGAATGAGAGACAATTAATCAGCGTATTTTCACCGCCTACGAGAAGTTCGCCTATCAGCTGTTTGGATCAGTGGTGTGTGGAAGAGGCAGAGTTTCTCAGTCGGGGGGGAGCAGAGACCTTTCCACTGCAAATATTATACTAAATGGCCACTTGTACCTCATACAACCGTAAAAAACTATCCCTTTAAGTGAGACTCACTGAAGCTTTAGTGGTTAAAAGCTGCTCTGTGTTTCTACAGGTCGACTCTCGGTGGACTCGGGTGAAGGAGACATGGAGGTAGGCCTGTGCATCTTGTCTTGTACCTGAACTGGTGAGATTGTGTATGTTGCGTGTCTGTGTATGTGACGACCCCACTCATCCCGTACCCCCTCGTCCTCCCTCCTCCTCCTCCTCCTTCCTGCTCCTTCCTCCTCCTCCTCCCCAGGCCTTTGAGAGTCCCCACTCCTCCCCCTCATCCTCCTTCAGGACCCCCCTACACCGACGGCAGAGCTCCGACACACACACCCTCTCTGATTCGGTGAGATGGACACACACGCCTGCATTCACTTTAGATTAGACGTCTAAGTCGACAACAGATAGACAAAAGAGCTACTCACACTTTGACACTTTCCTCAGTGTGATAAACACAACCTCCCAAAATAGAATTCACACGATTTAATCACATGTGAGAAGATACAGTTCCGAGAAAGAGGAAGAGAGAGACAGTGACACACACACACATACATGTATTAAAAGACCATATTCTAGCATTCAAACTGCACATTGCTTTTAAATGATTTTATCTTTTGCACTAAAACATTTTAAAAGTCAAATAACTGCAGATTTCAAGTTGATTAAATCTATTTAAAAACAAAAAAAACGTATGCTGCAGCACCGGCTTCATATTTGTGCTTAATCTTTTGATCTCAAGTAGCAGCTCTGCTCTCTCTCCTCTTCACCTGCTCCTCTCCATCTCTGCCTGCACCGCTGTGACTTGCAAAAAAAAACCCCAACTTGTTTCAAACCCGTTGAGACGAGCAGCGAGAGCAACGAGCTCATCTATCACCACACGGCCTCAGATCCATATCAGACATCGTCCAGTCGTTTTGCACTTGAGCACTGCATGTAGAGCATATGAGTGAAAACTGCAAGACGTGCATGGACCTGCTGCCAGTGTCCAAGTGTGTGTGTGTGTGTGACCGAGTGTTTTCCATTTCTTGAAACCCGCATGTGTGTGTGTGCGTCTGTGTTCGAAGGGCGGGAAGCCTCAGATCATCGGCCCCGAGGAGGAAGACGTAGAAGATGGCTACGCTTTTAATGAGGTGAGAAGGACATGTGTGTAGATCTGTGTCTCTTTCTTTTACCACGTCTTTCTTTTCTTTTTCTACAATCTTTTCGTTTCTCATTTCTCCTCTGTCGTTGTCTCAGATGGACGGCCCATTCCAGGACATCGAGCTGCTGAAGTCCCGACCAGCGCACATGACGGTGTTCATGAGATACGTCTTCACTCAGCTGCTGGACCCCAACCCTCTGGTTAGCCCATCTTAGATTTAAAGGGATAGTTCAGCATTTTGCCAAACTGGCCCATTGCCATAATCCCCATAGTCATAGCAGTAGGTTCGTTACCTTTAATTGTCGGTGCATGCTGTTTTTAGAACAGCGGAGCAGAGCCGCAAGCTGCTCAGAGCTAGGCAACAAACCTACTCCTAAAACTATAGGGATTATGACAATGGGCCAATTTGCCATATGTAATGTTGAACTATCCCTTTCATTTGTGGATAACATTGTCACCTATAGGAAAAAGCAGATATTTTTGACTTTTTTTTATTTTGCACTGTTAAAAAAAACAAAAATGCAAGTAAAATTTACAATTAAATTATTTACAGTGCAGGACGAGGCGAAAACTCAAAGAGCTTATTTGATGCCTCCACCTGTGGTTAACAATGAAATATCATAATGTCAGAACTAAGAAAACAAAACATACAAATGAACAATCAGAAAAAAACAGAGTGGAAATTAAATTTTTAGGCATCTTTTGTAACCTTTTACAGATTAACATTTTTTTTGCTCAATGGGAATGTGTGTTCCATGATGAATGACTACGAGTATATTTGAATATCTACTTGCCATTTAAATGTGAATATACTTTATTTATACAGCCCTTTGAAACAACCCTTTCGGTGAACCAAAGTGCTTTAAATTAGATAATAAATAAAAAGGAATAAGTAAAGACAATTAAAAACAACAAAATCAATAAAATAGAACAAAACGAAATCAAATAATGTGTGTTCATCTTGCTTCTGTTCACGGTTGTGTGTGTGTGTGTGTGTGTGTGTCCAACAGCTGTTCTACCTGTCGGTGGAGGCCTACCTGGGCTCCAGTCCTAAAGACGCCCGCTCCCTTGCACCTCAGATCTGCTCCCACTACCTGGACCCGGACGCTGTACGTACCAACACGGGAGAAACTTTCCTCTAATGCCTCGTTTAAAAAGTAATACGAGTTATTTCAGATATAAAAAGATAAATACATTTTTCTTTTTTCTTCCAGCCCTTGAAAATCAAAGTGCGAGAGGAGTATCTCACAGATATCGGTAAGCAGAGCAGAGCTCCTCCATGTTTCTCCCTCAAGCTGCTTCTTTCATGTGAAACTGAGGTTTTGAGTCGTGTGTGATGATTTACTTGATTTCCAAACGCTCTCCCTTCAGAGAGTCGATTACACGCCCAGGAGGACATCAGAGGACCCCTGTCTGAGCTGCAGCAGCAGGTTCTGCCGGACATTCAGGACCAGATACAGGACTACAGGTACAGGACGTTCACATAATCATTAACAGCGGGAGTTCCTCGCCATCGAAAGTTAAACGTTTCTCTCCTCGTTAAGTTCCCCTCAAGCTTAATATGTTTTTGTTTTTTCTTCTTTGTTCGATCAGGAACAAGCAGATGATGGGTCTGGGCTCTCTGTTCGGAGAGGGGGACCTGCAGCACCTGGACGGAGACCCCGTGAAAGAGAGACAGGTGGTGGACAGACAGGTCACTGCCCTCTGGGAGATCCTGTGAGTACACACAGTACTGCTTTATCACTTTATCTTTCTCCTGCTGCAGACAGTCACTGTAAAAACTGTAAAAACTGTAAAAAAAAAAAAGCGCTAGAACTTAAGTTCATGGCGAGGGCAGGGGTTCGTCCCCAGGTCGAGGTGGTCCACCGTTTTATCTCAACAGGGAAGATCAGGTTGTTTTTTGCTGAGTAACGGGAGCCAATAAAAAGTGTTATTACAAAGTGACAGACGGAGCTCACCTGGGCGATCATAACAAAGGTCACCGCCGCAGCTGCAAGCGCTGGAAACCACATGACAATTACACACACACACACACACACACACAGAGACTGACAGTTTCCCGTCACATGATAGTGGATCTCCTCTCTGAGTCTCACACCGGCGTTTGCACCTGAATGAAACGGGATCGATCTCTTGGATATTTCTTTTTTTCTTTTCTTTTTGAAAACCTGTAATCTGTCTCTGTCGGGGAGTTAACGGCCTTTTTTATGTCTCTCTCTCCGTCCCCGCTCCAGATCAAAGCACGAAGAGGACAGAAGGTAAAAGGAAGAAAAATCATCGGTCTTGTAACTTAACAGCAATATGCAAACTCATCCACTTCCTCATTCATTCTCCTCATACGTCTTTTCTTCATTTGTTTCCTTCTCCTCTCTTCACCCTCCGCCCTCAAACCACCACCACCGCCGCCGCTGTATTCCATTTGTCTTCTTCTCTCCGTCTCCACCCCCTTTTCTGCTGGCGTCCTGCAGTTCTCCCCTGGCGTCGGCGGTCCTCCTCTACCTGCGTCATTCTGGGATCAAACTCAGAGACTCCAAGGTTTTCCCTGGTCTCACCACAGAGAAGGAGAAGTGGCTCGCTTTCCTAAAGTCGAAAAAGGTAAGACTGAAGATCTGCGATCATCTACGTAATCATATTTACTGTTGGAAACTGTTTGTAATTGCTTTAGTCAGATGATTTATGTGTTTTGAGATGAATGCGCTACAGTTTTTTCTTGACGCTGTTTAAATGCAACTCTGGAGCAGCAGGTTCGCGTAAACATAGATGCACGGGTGCAGCTGTTAAAGATAAAAAAGGAAAAGAATGGTAAAGGAAAAAAGCATTGGTTATATAACATGACTTTATGTTTCCTCTCTCCTCCACAGCTGAGTGGCACCAAGAAAGAGAAAGATGGAGAGGATAAAAAGAGAAATCCCATCCTGAAGTACATCGGCAAACCACGGACCACATCCCAGTCCAGTAAATACACACACACACACACACACACACACACAGACACACACATTTACCTTCAGGCATAAAACTGAGGAAGGAAACAAGAAAATCAATAGTACAGGATGAGTCATGCCTCTGATTTCATTAAGGGTGGTTTTAATCTCTCTCTTAATAATAATCAGAGTCACAGTGAACAGACGCAGTTTTTAAAAAGTCATCGTCTCATGAGTTCATTATTAGTGTCGAAACTGCAGAGGTCATTATGAGCTGACAGTATTGGTCCACTGGCACACCAATATATACACACACACAGGATGACACGCTCACACGTTACAGTTGTCAGACAATATTGATTTCTGTTTGTCCTTTGTTCCCCCTTTATTGTTTCCACTGGTTTTCTTATTGATTTATGGAAATTTCATTGTGTTGTTGTTATTATTATTATTATTATTATGTTTTGATTGTTTCTTTTTGGTTCATTTTGTTTGTTTTTTTAGCATTCCATGTCCCGTTGTCACCTAACGAAGGTACATCACACTTCTGTTTTTCCTCCTAAGTTACATTTTTGTTTTAAACCAAAGGTTCCAGACTTAAGTTGTTTGAACATTTCATTTCATTTTAAACACTTCAGCTCATTCTGCTGGAAGTGAATGAGCACCACTAAGTGATATCCGTGTGTGTGTGTGTGTGTGTGTGTGCGCAGTCCGTCCTGGCAGCGTGAGGAACATCATTCAGCAGTTTGAAAACCACACGGAGACGACGGAGGAGGGAGGCGACGGCGCCGACGCCCAGAGGCTCTCGTCCAGCAGCCTGGGAGAGGACAGCATGGAAAGGTAGGGACGGTCCGACATCCCATCAGCTCCTGAAGCAGCAGATTTCTCAGATTTAAGTCATTTTATACTGTGTGATTTCACTAAAACGCTGCGCTCCGTCTTTTCCCCCGCAGCCCCACCGTCTCGGTGCGTCTGGCACGCAGCGAGTCGCTGAAGGCTCAGGGAGAAGGACGTCGGCGGGGCGTCGCCTCGGGAACGGAGTCGGTCCCCCGCTCTCGCAGCGACGTGGACATGGAGGACTGCGGGGAGGAGAGGGAGGGGCCGGGCCTCAGGCCGCTGCAGCACAGCGCCTCTTCGTCGGCGTCCAGCAACTCGGCACGGTAAACTAACATCTGCACCGGGAGCAGATTTCTCCTCATTTCACCCTGGATGGTAGAAAATAGATAAAATACCCCCCCCTCCCCTCCCCTCCCCCAGTGAAGGATCTGCTCCCCAGCATCACAAATGCCCCTGGAAGTGCAGCTTTTCACCTCATGCCATCTCTCTCTCCACTCTCTCACACTCAGGTCTCTAGAGAACCCTACACCCCCATACACCCCTCGCTCTAGACGCAGGTGAGTTCCCACGTTGCCCCGGAGATGATTGATCTTCAGTGATTAGAAAACTGTCTAGTAGAAAGTAGAAATTAAAAACAAAAAAAGAAGACTGACCACTTTAAACTTTAAAACAAGAGTTTATTATAGATCCCCATTAGTCAGTGCCTCAGCAGCCACTGTTCTTCTTTTAAATAAAAAAAAAAAAAGTTAATATACTGTCTGGATATACACATATACATACATATAAATATACACATACTTGCATACATGTTAAAATATTTAACAAAGACACTTATCCTGAGCCAAGCAAACCACCAAATGGATCATGTGTTAATAAACAACACACCAAATTCAACTTGGAAGAAAAAGCAAAAAGCAAAAAATCGGAATATAATTTTTTCCTGTTTGTCACTCCATCCATCCCTCCATCCTTCCATCTGGATCCGTCTCCTCCTCTCCTATGTGGCCGTACAGGAGCGTGGACTCTCCCCTGGCCCTGCTGCCGGACACGGCGGCGCTGGAAGAGGAGGTGAGCGACGGTCAGAACTGGCAGGACACGGTGCCGCCTCAGCTCCTCGCCACGCTCAGCCCGCGGGAGGTGGACCGCCAGGCCGTCATATACGGTACCAGTCTAACTCACACATGTATGAATCAGACAATCCTCACAACCCAAATGGAAATGTAACGTTTGATTCTCTTCTCTTCCTCGTCCTCAGAGCTGTTCACCACCGAGGCGTCCCACCTCAGGACCCTGCGAGTCCTGGACCAGGTCTTCTTCCAGAAGATGAGGTCTGTGCTGAACTCCGATGAGCTGGCCTGCATCTTCCCCAACCTGCCGCAGGTCTACGAGCTCCACGGTCAGTCTGTCTCTGTTTGCACAGCAGTGACTTGTACTCTGTGTGTGTGTGTGTTGCTTTGTAAACAATAATAAATGAAGCAAATACAAAGCAAATGTTGTAGCTTTAACTGTTGTGTGTAATCTCAGCCTGCAGCTCCACTCTGTCAATATGTGTTCAGGGTCTTAATTATGAGTCTGGGAGGCACATGGTGTCACATTAACATCCTACTTAACCAGGAAATGGTTTTCAGAGACACAATCTGATGCTGAAGTTGTTTTTTAAACAAATAGGGAATTATTTTTGATGTTTTCTTGCATGACAACACACATAGTAACCACAGCCAGTCAGATAGTTCAAAAACGATCAAACATTCACAATAAAAATGTGAAAAAATCTAAAAATATACAAAACTATATACAGAAATGAACTGTGTGAGTGTTGTATTGAAATTTCTGGATCGTCCTATTGATGATCTATGAAATAGCTGAAACTGTGATAGTCTAATTAAGGCTGAACACATTAATTTGTTAGTTTACAGTTAGTTTAATGCTGTTGTGTTGCTTCTGTCTTTGTAGCGAGTCTGTGTGAGGCCATGAAGAAAAGAAGAGAAACTCCCATCGTTCAGGACATCGGGGACGTGATGCTGGCCGGGGTGAGAGGAATAACCGCTGCCACCAGTTTGATGACTTCTTGTGTGAATGTGCTTTTTGTGTTAACGGTGATGTGTGTGTTTATGTGTGTGTGTCTCTCTGTAGTTTGAAGGTGCAGCTGGAGACGAGTTTCAGGAGCAGGCGTCCCAGCTGTGCAGTCAGCAGTCTCAGGCTCTGGAGCTCATCAAGAACAAACAACGGAAAGACCCTCGCTTCGCTCACATCATCCAGGTACACACACACACACACACACACCTACATGTTTAACTTCCATATAACCTACACTTCCACACTTCTTGTGCCTTTTTATGGCTCCATGCAGCAAACATGTGCACACTGCATGTGCCCTCTTCATCGATTTACACTTCAGCTCCTCTTTCTCAATTCAGTTCAGATTAAAATGAATTCAAAGAAATGCTTTTAGCGGGGCGAGCATGAAAACAAAAAAGCAATTCCCTGTTTGTTTTTTCTTTTTAATTATGTCATAAAATAAAAAGATAAAAAAAAGCAACCTAAAGAAGAAAATGAAAATGCAGTTTCAATGATATCTTTTTAGTTTTATTTATGAGTTAAATAATGCAGCCTTGAAATGAAAAAGCCTTTCTCCTAATGCATTTTAATTTTCATATTTGACATTTCAAATTGAATTTTGGTACCTTTTTGCTGGAGGATGTTTTGAAAATTGAATCTTAAATGTCCTTTTCTTTATTATTTTAATGAGCAGTCTTGAAGAAGAAGTGCAGTTTGGATTATTGATTATTCATTTTATTTATGAGTAAAAAAAAATGCAGCTATATTTTGGAAATGAAAAAGCGTTTCTGTTAATCCATTTTAATTTGAATCATGAGACACATTTGCTTCGATACTCTTTTTACCAAGATGAGCATTTAGTGTTTATTATAACAGTTATTAAAAACAATAGTTTTACTGAAGTTTTTATTATTTTAACCTGTGGACCTTCTGTGTGCAGGAGTGTGAGGCGAGTCCTCACTGTCGCAGGCTGCAGCTGAAGGACCTGCTGGTGTCAGAGATGCAGAGACTCACCAAGTACCCGCTGCTGCTGGACAACATCATGAAGCACACGGAGGGTGAGGAGGGTCGACGTGGTGCCGGACCGGGCGCTTGTTCAGTTTCTGCCATTTAAGATGTCTAACATGTATATCATTGTTTGTACCTTCAGCCGGTTCGTCAGATCTCCCCTCGCTCCAGCGGGCCCAGGCCTGTTGCCGAGGGATACTGCAGGCCGTCAACGAGGACGTCAGGGAAACGGAACACCGGCAACGCCTCAGCCAGTACCAGCGCAGGCTGGATGCCGCCCCACAGTTCAAGGTGACAGAGTAGATCGGTTTAACTGGGACTTAACTATGAAATTTGTTTATTTATTTTTTATCTGAATGAAACAAACCATCATTTTTAAAATCCGCATGTGTTTTGTTTCACTTTTCCTTCCCACAGAGTCTGGACCTGTCCACAAAGAGGATGATCCACGAAGGTCCTCTCACCTGGAAAGTGAGCAAAGACAAGCAGATAGGTCAGTATCTGTTTCTGTCTGACACGTACAATAGGAGGGCAGCACGGTACAGCAGTGGTTCGTACCATCAGGTTCAATTCCCGGGCTTAGGAGCGTTGCTATGTGGAGCTGTCTGTGGGGGCATTTTCTCTACAGCCCAAAAACATGCACCCTAGGTTGATGAGCAACTCTAAACTGCTCGTCTCTATCTGCAACCATGTGATAGACCGGGGACCTGTCCAGGTGTACCCCTAGTATAGATCATTGATGGATAGATGTAGTAGAAGCTCATCTCTCTCTCTCTCTGTGTTTCCTCCCTCAGAGATCCAGGCCCTGCTGCTGTCTGACTGCCTGGTCCTCCTTCAGAGGGCCCCTGACGACCGGCTGCAGCTCAGATATCCATCCCGCTGGCTGGGTGGAGGCGGAGGAGGCGGGGACAGCAAGACCTCCTTCAGCCCTCTGGTGAAGCTGGACTCGCTGCTGGTCCGCTCTGTAGCTACAGGTAAAAAAAAAAAAAAAACACACTGTCTTTTTTTTTTTTAGATGAGAAAAACATCTTCAAACGATTGATGCGATTTGTGATCTAGTCAGATTACATAACATCACATTAACCATCTCTCTCCTCTGCTCTCTGTCTGGTTTCATGTTTCTCTCCAGACAACAAAGCCCTGTACGTCATCAGCACCACAGAGAGGCAGATCTACGAGCTGGTTGCCGGGACGTTGTCAGAGAAAAACACGTAAGCTCTTAAGCTCTACAGTCCGTATTTTCCTCAGGAACTTTGCTGTAAATTTTTATAAGACGTGTCGACTGTATTTTTGTGTCACAGCTGGAAGGATTTACTTGAAAAGACCGTCTCATCTGCCGACGGCTCCTCACCGCTCATCAACCACGGGTCCATGCCGATACCGTGAGTAGATTTTTTGCTGGATGCGTCGTCTTTTATTCACTTACTCTGATCCAGACAGGGTTAGGGTTATAATCTAAACAGTGGCAGGATGGAGGATGCTTTGCTTAGTGCTTGTTGTTGTTGTTTGTGTGCACTTTCCGCAGTTCCCCCAGTATTCGCAGTGCATCCCCGATCTCCACGGGCAGCAACGTCGACGCAGGTACCGACCACGTGATTAATGTCATTTAGCCTGAATATTTAAAACCGTCTGTAAATGGTCGTTACCACGGCAGCTCTAACTGTTTTTAAACCGTCCAGACAACTCGATGACGGAGCAGTCGGACTCCATGGAGACTCATTCCTCCAGCAACGACATCGCGCTCTCCGACAGCACACCCGTGGACCAATCAGGAGCTTTCGGCTGCGGCGAGAGACAAGCAGCGGGTGTGGCAGAGGCGGCGCTACAGGACGGTGAGGACGGACTTTCATCAGATTCATAAACTCTCAGACGTTTGATCGAAAAAGAGCTTTTTTACTCAGTTGTCTTTGTTTTCGCGCCTCCACAGTGGAGATGCTGCGGCGGCTCATAACACGCGACCTGGAGGATGACGGGTGGAGCCACGACTCGGACGACACGCCCACCAACGAGACAGCCAACGAGGGGAGCTCGTTCTCGGACAGACAGCGGCCGGAGTCTCTGGAGACGGTCCTCAGCTTCAGCACCAACGACTGGGAGGCCGAACCCGAGGAGGCTCCGCCCCCAGACACTGAGCCGCCGGGCGTTCAGGTCGTACGGAAAGGTAACGCTTCGGAACGATTCCCCTTGGCTGATTCACTCTTGAGTTCACTAAATTTTTGAAACCGTATTTTTAAAGCTTCATTGGTAACAATTATTCAGTCATATTTGCTGGAACTGTCACTATATTCTGATAGTCGGACATTAAATGCGTAATTTAGGACAAAATCCAACTCCTCTGGCTCCACCTACAGCCTGTAATCGTATTTGCCAAAATCCACAACCGAAGATTCTCCACCAGTCAGGTAGAGGGAGCCGGAGGAGCAGCCAATCGCAGCTCATACACGTGGTAATAAGCTGACGAAAGTGAAAGTAAACTCCGTGACTTGGTCGGAAATTTTGGCAGAGGTTCATAAAGGGACCTGACGGAGTATTGTCTTGAAATTTTCGACCAAGTCACAGAGTTTACTTTCACTTTCGTCAACTTACCAACTGTAGCTTTAAAGCCAGTTCAACATGATAATAAATGTGGTGTCGATCGAAGTGAAGGTGAAAGCAGCCGACTTCTCTCTGGGTGTTTTGGGATCAAATCTTTGACGACTGCCTCCTTTGCATGTTTCTTTGCACTCTGTGATTCATTTATTTTGTTTCTCACACACTTTATCTTCTCTTCTTCTTCTTCCTCTTCTTCTGTGTGCCTGCTCCGCACAACTCAACACAACAACAACAACAACCTCTTCCGTCCTTCTCCCTCACGCCTTCACATTTTCCTCTTCCAATCCACTTCCACACACTCTTTTCCTTTGTCACACAATCTGTCCTCTGTGCATAGCTGTGGTTGCGGGTCCTTCTTCTTCCTCTGTCCCTGATGGCATCACTGATGATGTCACCCTCACCCCCGACCAATCGTCCAAGCCGAGAGGCGAGGCCGCTCCGCAGGGTAATGACGACGACCGATTTAGTCGAGCAGAAATGTAGAAATGAGTAGTGAGAACAACGGAGACGCCGCGTTCCTCATCTCGCCTCTGTCCCGCAGGGAACACCTTCTACTTGGTGATGCCGACGGAGCAGGGAGAGAGCATCACCGACGAGCTCAACGACCCCCCCACCCCCACCGCCGCCCACTTCCCCCAGCCTCCGGAGGAAGTGATGTCGCTACCGACGACGCAGCCGCAGGAAGAGGAGGAGGAGGAGGAGGAGGAGGCGCCGACCAACCAATCGGAGGCTATGCAACAGGAACGGGAAGAGGAAACGGGGCCGTCGCAGGCCGGACACCAGAGTCACGTGATCAAAAACGTGGATGAGATTTTCCACACAATCGAAGGGTTGATGAGCAAGCTGCGCCAGCTGAAGGTCGGACGGATTTCTGTCATTGTGTTCATGAAGTTTACTTATTTATTAAAGTGTCCAAGCAGGTTTCCGTCGGGAGGATTTCATGATATATTTAACATAGAAGAATAACTAAACTTATGTATGGTGTCATGGGTAGGCTGTACAGTGTGAGAATAAAGGTTGAATTTAATTTATATAAACTGTCAAAACATTACTATTTATTACCAGTGATGGGAATAACGGCGTTATAACAGCACTACTTTTTCCAGTAAGAAGTAATAAGAAAAGTTACTGTTTCCCCCGTTACAACGCCGTTACAGTCTCTGACGATAAAATGCACCGTTTTGCCGTTACTTGACTTGATTCACCCGTTTAAGTGTAGGACGTTATTATTTTCGGTTCATCAACTCGTCGTAAAAAGCTGTTTATCTGGAACTAACCGACTCACTCAGTATTCCTCCACACAGACAGGCTCCACGACACGCTGTATCACTCCGCCTATCAGCTGTTTAGATCAGCGGTGTGATAGTGATACCTGTGGAGGAATACTGAGTGAGTCGGTTAGTTCCAGATAAACAGGGGTTAGGGAGGGAAGTCCAAGTAATTTGACATATTTGAACATTTTATTTAAAAACTAACACAATAGTCACTTTTCTTGTAATTAAGTACGTTTATCATGTAGTAACTCAGTTACTTTTCGAGGAAATTAATTAGTAACGATGGCTTATTACTTTTTCAAAGTAACGTGCCCAACATTGTTTGTCACTATTTATTTGCTTGGACACACTTTATTGACCTTTACTCTAATATTCAAATCTTTTGTCCCATCACAGGAAATAGAGACGGCTCATCACAAGCTGTTGAAAACCCTCACTGAGCCGTCTGTCAATCAGGAGTCAGCCGATCAAAAGTGTCCCTCGGCAACGGTCTCCAGGACGCCATCTCTAGATCGCGGCTCAGGAGACGGTGAGCGCTCACTGAATTTGTGTTTAATATAACAACAGCTGATATTTTTTTATTTTTTCATACTTAATTTTTTTTTTCCTCGATCCAGGCAAAGAAGGAAGTTCAGCTGAGCCCAAGATTCAGTCGACTGGGTTCTGACGTGGCTCTGGAGCGGATTTACTTGACTGACGGCACATGAACACATCCCATACGTACCCATTGTCAGACTTTGGCACCCAAACCCCGCCTCCCGACTCCCCCTCCCGCCCCACATCCCTGCATGCACCGACCAGTGGAGCAGACCCTGTGGACCGTAGCTGTTTTTTCAGTTTGTTTCTTTTTCCTCCCGGTCTCTCGCGCCGTTGTGTGTGGGGGGAAAAACAAGAAGCTGGTCGGACTCGTCGGGATCTCCGAGGTCCGTTGCAGCTCTGCTCTGCGTCAGGACCAGGAGATCCAGAGCGAGTGAGGAAAAAGTATGAAGGAACAATAACTAAAAAGAAAAAAAAGGCGGAAGGCAAGTTGACTAATGAAGAGAAAAGGAAAAGTCGGAAGAGCTGGGAAAAAAAAAACTAAAGACCAAGTTGGATATTAGTGAAGGAACGTGAGGTGAGCTGGTTGAAGGAACGGAGCAGAAAAGTGTTGAAACGTTAATTTAAGGAAAAAATAAATAAAAATCCGAGGGACCCGTCACCCCAGCACTTTACCCACAATGCAATGCATCCCCCTCTGTCGTGTACTACATCCTCTACAGTGGACAGATCAGGGACTGGACATGCCTTGGGCTTCATTTAGGGGCCCGACACATAAACACAAACAAAGATGGCCTCTTCCACTGGGTTCACCTGCCACTACGGCCGAAGGACTGTGTCTATATAATTCAGGTTATTTGCACTGGGTAAGGAAATATCACACACACATGCATCATTTAACCTTATTATTCATCTCAGACGTTTCATATCCTCCACTGTGGGACAAACAGTAGAGTTATTATCTATGGGAACAGTTGCAGGCATGCTGTCATATCTTTTGAAGCCTTTTCTTCTTTTCTTTTTTATGAAGCTACAAGATGGCCTGTCCATCGGTGCAACACATTATTGATCATTACACGTTTGGTATTTGATTGTTTTGTTTGTTAGTTCTGGAAAACACTACTGCGCTGTTTACTACTGAAATGCTGGCAGGTTTTTTTTTCTTTTCAGCGCTGCTTCAGAGGTGAACAGGGATCTCAGCGATTCACAAAACAAGCTCAGCGGACTCACACGCGCACGCTGGTGTGAAGTTGTTAAGTTTCGGAGGTTTACAGGTTACAGGCTTGAGATGGGCAACGGAGGGCGAGGAAGCGACCACAGACGAGACAGATTCAGACTTAGGAACTTGAATTTTTCAGCGAAAAGCCTCTTTGTTCTTCAGTTAACTTGCTGCCAAATAATAACCGTTGCCTGTCTACACTTTTAGGTTTTGACTGTGCATCCTTTAGCCCTCTACAGTGTATCGTGTGTGTGTGGAAATAACCACAGAAAAATACTGTGAACCAGCATCTCCCCCCTCCCCCCCCCATAGCCTTCTCCTCTCTACTGTGGTGGCACCAAACAGTGTTTATATCCCATTAAGCCACGAGAGGAACCTTCACCAAGTAGCTTTCCAATCTGAGACCTCCCTCAACCGAAAAACTGAAATTAATTTTTAACAAAGCTGTGTAAAAAAACTGAAATTTCCGATCAAGGACACCTACAGCTAGATGAAACAAAAATGAATTTAAGAAAAAGCTTGACATTTTGATAAATTAGTTTGTTTGCTTTCCCGGCAAAGAGTTGGGTAAGAAGATCAACACCTTTCTGATGCAGCTGGTTAGCTTAGCTTAGCTTAGCTTAGCTTAGCTTAGCTCAGCTTATCTTAGCTTAGCTTAGCATAGCATAAACATGGAAGCAAAAGGAAAGTATTTTTGTACAGATTGGACAAAAACGATTCAACATGTTAATTAGAGCGTCGTCTAAGTGCTGGTAGATGGAGACACACAGTGAAGCTGTTTCCAGTGTTTTGGCAAAGCTAAGCTAACATGCTACAGGTTAGTTGTATTGATCTCCTTGTCTAAGTCTTCGCATACAAGCGAATGAGCACATTCCCCAAAATGTCAAACTGATTTAATATTTTTGGATCATACAGTGAAGTTTACTGTCCTTGATGTTGATACATGTTTATTATTAACGTTCGCCTTGGTTGAGGCTCATATAACCAGCAAAAACTGACACTTAGGCCAAGTTTTCCTCTTTCTTTTTTTATTTTTCAAAGTGCATCTACAGATCGAAACACACTAAATATAAAATATGTATTTAAACTGCTACAAAGGGGGAACATCTGCACGAGAGGTTCTTCCTTGTACCAGCTGTTTTTTTTGTTTTTCCTCTGACACGCTGGGCAGAGTCGCACTGGACTGAATTTTTATTTGAGCTGGTTTCAAATACTAATCTCGCAGCGCTATAGTGAGTTACCCAGCGTCTTTACCAGCGTCAGACCTGACACAACAGCACCACCACCACCACCATCAAACTGAAACCACACTAACTAACTATCAGCCACTGAGTCTACTGCTAAAATGATGTTTCACTGCCTGGAGGAAGGTTTTCACTGTTTAGCTAATGCACGTCGCTGAAGAGGAGTTTGACTATCACATATGTACAGGTGTAAGACAAATAACACAATAACAAAAAAAAGAGAAAAAAGTAGTGCTAACGGTGGTCAGGTCGGCTTGAGTTTCACAGCCGAGCCTGGACGGACTGGCTGAAGAATTAGTGCTAAAATGTAAAAATGTTCTACCAAAGTGAAATATCTTTTCAGAGGTGTTGAAGGGAACTGTTTCTTTTCTTTGTCCTCACTTTTTTTTCTTTGGCTGCTCTGGTTCAATCACCTCAGACCAGGAAACTGAAGTTTAGTCTATGAAATGACACAAAAAAAAAGAAAAGAAAGACAATTCCTCAATATTAACTTTCTTCCATGTTGGTTTTTTGACCATAGTTTTCGCACAAGGAATGAAAAGCGTCGTATTATCACTTGGTCTGAGTTGGTTGACTCGAAATTACAATCTTATTCTTCTTCTCTAAAACTCTTTCCTTTCCTTTTCCACCTCCTATCAGCATTTTCATCCCCAATTTCTACCTCTACACCTCTGTTTATTTGTATCTTCAATTTCCACCCATTTTTTTTTTCCTTTTCTTTTTTACATTTATCTCATACATTGACATCAGCGTTGTGGCCCTAACCGGCTGTAAAGAAGCTATAACTGATTCCTTATTAAAAAAAAGAAAAAAAAGAAAAATGTTGCACAAACAAAACTTCCCTGCACGGTGCAAACTACTGTATGCATACACACAACTTTAACTTTCATCTCATTGTGTTTTTATTTTGTCTTTTATTGAAAAAAAAAATCGTGTTCACTCATGTAATATAGAGAAATCAGACCCACTTGTTTTATATATGTTAATTTTTTCTGTAAAGCCTTAGTCCTCGTATTTGATTTTATTTTTGTAGATATGATTAAGAAAAGGATGTATAAATTATTTTCTTCGCCCTTGTTTTTAAAATTGGTGAGATTGTTAGCTGCACAGAAGGAAAAAGGAGCAAGCTCATGTTTAAGATCCATGTGTTTTGTGAGATTAAAAGAAAATGGATAAAGAAAAATTGTGACTTTTTTTAATGTATGTCAAGGACGAGATTTGTAAGAATAATGACTTTACTCCCTCAGTGTCCATATTGTTTCCGTTACTTCAGGTAATTTACCCCACACCATGGTGATCTGCTACAAGATATTAGTAAGTACAGTAACATAACCAAACTCCCTGTTGTAACATCAGTTCCTCTTGGCGCGATGGAGTTCATTATGTCTGCAAATTGCAGTAGGTTTTCTTTTATATAAGACAAGAAGAGGTTGTTTCCATACAGAAGAATCCATTGAAATATGTATGAAAAGAACAACCTCTTTTTGTCTTATACATAAGACACCTTTTGCAATTCCTTTTCTGTTTTTTTCTGCAGGAGACAGGATTTGTCAGCTCATCCAAAATAATTGTGTCCTCAGGTAAAAGTTTTCAAGGTTGTGTCCCATGTTTAAACCTTAAATGTCACAGCTGCCTTCATCTGGAAATCAAAAACCTGAACATCTTCATTTAGCTCCTTTGTTTTTGAACATCTTCACATAGGAGAAAACATGAACTGATAAAAGAATTAGCATTTGGGAACACCTAAAATCTATTTTCATATTGAAGGAAAAAATAACAAAACTGAAACTAAGCGATGTTTATGCTCATCTGTCTGCTGTTACATTACTTATTAATAGCTTTTGCCACTTCATGCATTATTAAAGAGCAGCTCTTTACATGATAACCCAAAATTACATCACCTCAGTTTTGCAGTACACAGTTATTTTAAGGTAGCCTGATGTACATGAACAGTTTAAATGTACTGTATGTTTCATCTTTGAGTGATGTGTGCGCTCCTGTGTATGATTGCACCGCTTTTATTTTGAAAACCCCACACCAGAAACACGGGATGTTGGTAAATTGGATGTCCGGACAGACCCCACCACCCCCACCCCACACACACACACACACACACACACTCCTCTCTCCGCCCCTCCCCTCCCCTCGCGCTCAGCGGGGCTGCGCTCCCCTCTCTCAGCAGCAGCAGCAGCAGATGCGGGAGCCGGGATGAGGTGCGTGTCTTTTGTGCGGCTCCGATGCTTCGACTTGGAAACAAACGAACCGAAGAAAACTGCGCTGGTGGCGGAGCAGGCTCGACTTGACCCGCGGGGGCTGCGGCTGTAGATGACGGTGGTCGGGATCCGGGAGAAAGTGAAGCTGGAGCTTTAGGAGACACTTTTTTTGTTGTTGGAGACGCGCGGCTCTGAATCGCTGCTGCTGCTGCTGCTGCTGCTGCTCTTTGTGCTGCCGGTTGCAGCTTCTTCCCCCCGGGCTTAAAGGTAAGACCCCACCCCCCCCACACACACACACACACACACACTCCCCCGCTGGGCACTAACTCTGTTATTCTGTGCGGTTTGTACAGTAGAAAACTGAATGTAGTCTAATGAGAAACTACAAAATGTACATTTGCTTCCACTTTTATCCACCAAAACACATTTTTATATCCTCCATTTGTCCACAGCAGCCCATGTGATGGTGATGATGAGCTGGCAGAAAACTACTGACCTCACGTTCACTAAAGCTCAGTTTCACCACCAATGTGCACGCGCACGACGTTTTTTTCTTTCTTTCTTTCTTTCTTTCACTAGCAGCGCGTTCTGTTCATGTTCGTCTCTGTGCGTTGTATCCGCGATGCGCTTTTACGCACGGTGCCAAATTGAGCAGTTTTTCCAGGCTGCGTTTATGGGGGGGTGATTTTATTTGTGTTTGTGTAGCTGTTGTTGTTGACTGTGGTCACATGCGTGTGAGCTTACTGTGTAGTCACCGGTCTGTTGCTCGCAGCGGCAGCACTTGTCCTCACCCTGGGTGTGTTCCGCTCTGTCGCTCAAAGCGTGCGCAGCCTCGATCGCTGGCCGCTGTGACCTCTGATTAACTCACACCGACTGTGTGTTTATAAAGTAAAAGCCCATAGAAGCCCGGTGGTGCATGGGTCGCCTCTGTGTAGAGGGGCAGCAGCCACGCCTCGCTGTTCCCACCGCCACCCTGAGGCCTGGAGGGCCCCCGGGAGCCACACAGGCCAGGCTGGGTATAGTCACTCCGTTTTTCATCTGTATAGCGCCAGTTCACAGCAGAAGTTATAGGAAGGCACTTTAGCAATAGAGCAGGTCTAGACCTTGTCTTTGTAACAGTTTCCACAATGGGCAAGCAAACATGGCAACAGTGGCGAGGAAAAACTTCCTTCAAGAGGCGGAACCAGACTCAAGGTGGGTGGCCATCTGCCCCTAGAGGGGGGTATATGGTAATAAGTATGGACAACATATAATAACATTGATATAAATATATATAGTATAGTAGTAGTGTGTAGTATAATATAGTTGCATTTGAAGCAGGTATTAGACAGGATCACAGGGCAGACGGTGGTTCACAGTTTCAGATCCAGACTCTGAAGCTCTGTTTAGTTTAGTTTAGTTTATTCAATCTTTTGCACAAATTATTTACAGTCAAGCATCAATCACAATCAGTCAACCTTCAATAATACATTCCTTAGTTCAAACTTAGTTCATAAATATTACATAGATTGAAAAGGTGTAGGCTGAAGCTATCCAGCTTATGTGATGCCTGCCCTACCCTGTAAATGAGGTAATGTGGAGAACGCTCCAGATCAAAGGAAATATCACACTACTTAAGCATGATTTTAAAGATGATACATCTCATAAAAGAAGAAAATATATTTTTTTTACAATGTGCACTTTATTTCCAGGATGATGCTGAACATGAGCCCCAGTCTAAATCAATCAGCTGTGGATTGATTACAGTGGGAGCGGCTCATCGGTGCGATCGATGCCATCGACTGTCTCAGACTGCTGGTCTGGGCAGAGCCGGTTGCGTTCATGTTAATGGAGCTGTAACACGAGCAGTGGAAGCTCCGACTGCTATTACAACTTAACATTCGCCCACAGCCTCAGCTCCAGTGTGCGAACGCATCACATCCGTCGCCATCTGTGTGTCAGATTCTGCCTCTGGGCCGCAGCGTGAGTCAGTGGTCCCTCAGTGGCAGCTCATACTGCACCTTCTCTGATTTGATAATGTATATACGATTATGGGATTCACATGATAATGATCACAGAGTCCAGAGACGACGCCTGCACTGGAGACACATTGTTTACATCCTGAACATGCTCTTCTTGTCCTTTATGTTCAGAGAAACAAACCAGCTGATTCAAAGTCTTCTCCCAAAGATCTACCCTAAAACACTTAGTTAATTGGGGGTTGAAGGATGAAGCTCCGCCCCACACGCTCACCCTATGCATTGTGAGATCTGGTCCAGTCACTTTACTCTGGCCTAAAGATCTCTCATGACGTTAGAGAGTATGAGTTCTTAGGCCATGTGACTTCCATTTTTAACCCGAGGGAGGGAAGGGGGCAGAGAGAAGCTGTGACAATGAGCCAGTATATTTGAATTTTTCAAGAATGAATGACTTGTTTTCTCCTGAGCAGCCTCTGTGAAAACATATTATTCAGCCGTCCACATGTTCTCAGTCGGACTCAAGTGTGTGTTGGGGGGTGGGTGTTAGTGTTCGCTTTGCTTTTATGCTTCGGTTCAGTGTTTTTCTGGAAAACAAATCCTTTCCCAAGTGGCAGGCTTATTGCACTGGCTGCACAGGCTTTTCCTCCAGTATCTCTCTGTATGAAGATGCATTCATTTGCTCTTCCACACTCATGAGTGGATGTGGTGTGTTAGGGATGAGTTACAATGTTTTGGTTTTATCAGACCACAATGCCGGCTTTAGATTCTCATGTTTCTGCAGCTGAAACACTGATCGCCTCTCTCTTTTGCTGTTTAAATCAAACAAATACCATGTTTGAAACCCCTCAGTGGCTCACAAGGACCCACTAATGTGTCTGTTTGAAAATGTCCCAGGTGAAGAGTCCACATGTGAATCACATGGAAGCCATTACGGAAGTCTGAAGTGTCCTAATGCAGAGGATGGACGCAGGAGGTCATGGTGCAAATGGAGAGCGCGAGGAGATTTGTTATTAGATTAAGAGTTTGCTTGTTCTGCAGCCAGTTGGGAAAGTACCCTGCTTGTTGGGAGCAGAAAATAAAAGCTCTGTGCTCTGAGTCAAACCTCAAATATCAAACACAAACAGACTTTGGACAAAAGGACGAGCAGGAATGTTGAAAAAAAAAAAAAAAAAATGAAATCAGACTCGTGGCCTGGTGAGTGATTTCTGTCTCTCTGAGGTGTTTGGTTGGTTGAGGGGAGGAGAGAGAGAGAGCGAGAAAAGGAGGTGGGGGGCTGCTGAGTTGATGTTCCGGTTGCCACGGGAACGACCCCCTCCCTCCTGTCTTTTCTCACCCATAGCCTCCCATTCATGCCCATTGTAGTAGCTAAGCTCTGTTGCCCCTGGAGACCACAGGGGACAGTTGGGGAATGCGGCGTCTCGACGAGTATGTATCACACATGAAGCCCCTCAAAACACACACACACACACACACATATATACACACACTGCTGCTGAGATTGAGGTATGAAAGCTTAAATCTTGCACAAAACAAACTGTGTTTTCCTTCTCTAGTTCACAGTTTCAACCTCGCTCCAGTCGTTATTCTACAAAACTGGAGCATTTTTGTCTTGTTCCTCTGATGTTCTCCCCCCACTGCTGCGTGTCCTCCACACTGGAGACTCAAGGCCCAGAATAGAAGGTGGCGTAATTGCCCTTTATTGGCTGAGCACACACTCAGGGACGAATCACTTGAGTTTGCTCATAAAAACTCCCTCAAAGCGGAAGAATGGGCCGGGCTGTGTCTGTCCTGTGTGTTTGGAAGGACAGACTCAGACACTTTCACACACCTCACGCTGCCAGCACTTTAGACAATGCTGTCTCTCTTCTTGTCGCTGTTTCTTGGTACGTTTCCCTCTGAGACGCTTTTGCTTCCTGTATGATATGATAAACCATCCTCTGTCTCTCCTTCTCTTCTTTCCCTCTTCATTCATCGTCCCAGGCCTCCAAGATAGATTCCCTCAGGAGTAAAGTGGACTTGCTGCGCCTCCCTCTGGCCCTGTCCTCCAAGTCCATCAGCGATCGCAAGAGCCAGCTGGGCGTGGTCTGGGAGAAGGGCGGCGGCTCCGGGGCAGGAGGGGCTCAGAAACCCCGCCCACCGCCAGCCTCCGACATGGACAACGAGTCGATCTACTCGGGCTACTCCTTCAAGTCGTCCCATTCGAGAAGCTCCCGCAAACACAGGTAGACGACCATAATGTCCAATGTTTTCTCATCATTTACTCTTTCAAATGTCAAAAAGAGGATCATAAATCCCATCAGGACAGGAAGCCATGCAATGATTATTGTGGATCTGTGGATAATAAACTCCTGATTTGTGTCTCCGATGTCCGCAGAGAGAGGAGGGACAGGCATCGATCCAAGAGTCGCGACGGCAGCGTCCGTGGAGACAAATCCGTGACCATCCAGGCTCCTGGAGAACCGCTGCTGGACGCCGAGTCCACCCGAGGAGATGACAGGGTCAGAATCTCATAATACTCATTCCTTTCTGAAACATCCTCAGTGTGGAGCTATTAACACCGACACACAACTCCCTCCCTCTCTCTGCCCTCCTCTCTCCTCAGGATGACAACTGGGGCGAGACCACCACCGTGGTCACCGGCACCTCTGTGGACAGCATCTCCAACGAGGACCTGACAAGGATCTCCAAAGATCTAGAGGAGTCCACGCCTCTCGAGTGTCGCCGCTACTTAGGCCTCGCGCTGGGCGCCATTTTGGGGCTCTTTGCTCTGGTCACTCCTCTGGCCTTCTTGGCCCTCCCACAGCTGCTGTGGCGGGACACTCTGGACCCTTGCGGCACTCCGTGCGAGGGCCTTTACATCTCTCTGGCCTTTAAGCTCCTGATCCTCCTCATCTCCACCTGGGCGCTGTTCCTCCGCCCACCCAGAGCCGCCCTGCCGCGCTTCTTCATCTTCCGCTGTCTGCTGCTGGCTCTGGTCTTCCTCTTCGTGGCCTCCTATTGGCTCTTCTACGGCGTGCGGGTGCTGGAACCCAGAGAGACGGATTACAGGGGAATTGTGGGATATGCAGCGTCTCTGGTGGATGCGTTGCTCTTCATTCAGTACCTGGCCCTGGTGCTGCTGGAGGTCAGACACCTGCAGCCGGCGTTCTGTCTGAAGGTTGTGAGGACCACAGATGGAGCCAGCCACTTCTACAGTGTGGGACATCTTAGGTTCGTATGCGCTACCTACTTCTCGACTGAGCTACCGAGCATGGATAAACCACTAATTAAAGGGATAGTTCAACATTTTGGCAAATTGGCCCATTGCCATAATCCCTATAGTTTTAGGAGTAGGTTCGTTACCTTTAATTGTCGGTGCAAGCTATTTTAAGAACGGCGGAGCAGAGCCGCGAGCTGCTCAGAGCTACGCTACGGAGGCTTATGGGATTTCTTGGTTTCCCTCATCAAACTCATCAAATACACAATCCAACAACTCCAAAACGCTCTGGTGGACAAGTTGTGACCTGCACATTCACCACGCTATGAGATAATAACAGAACGTTACGAGACAGAGTTGTTTTCGAGGCAAATACAGAGGCTGCTTGCTGAAAAACTGCCCTCAACAGGAACGTGCATCAGCTGTTTTGCATGAATTTACCTCTAAAACAACTCTGTCTCATAACGTTACGTTATCACCTCATAGCGTGGTGAATGTGCAGGTCACAACTTGTCCACCAGAGTGTTTTGGAGTTGTTGGATTGTGTATTTGATGAGTTTGAAGAGGGAAACCAAGAAATCCCATTAGCCTCCGTAGTGAACAAACCTACTGCTATGACTATGGATTATGGCAATGGGCCAATTTGCCAAAATGTTGAACTTTCCCTTTAAGGTGGTTGAAAGTCATATGGATAGAAAGTGCAAATGTCACCCCCAAAAGCAAACTGTCTTTTGGTGACTAGAAAGTGTCATAGCACCCGCAACTTTCACCTCCTCTGTGCAGCTGCAGACATGTAGGCCAGTGGGGTTTTGATACTGAGCCGGAGACACTTGTTGAGCATTGTATTCCTATAGCGCAGCAGACGTTTCTTGTCATGAGTGCCGCCCCCACACAGCCTCATTTTCATGTTCACCACTTCCCTTATTGGACGTGACACTATGAGGCTGTCAAGTTGATCTAAAGCCTTTCTGTTTTAAAATGTGTATTTACCTTCCACTTCCTCGTGTAACACAGTATTCAGAGGGCAGCCGTGTGGGTTCTGGACCAGTACTACAGTGACTTCCCGGTCTATAACCCTGCCCTGCTCAACCTGCCCAAGTCCATCCTTACTAAGAAGATGTCTGCTTTCAAGGTCTACAATCTGGGGGAAGGTACAATAATTGAATCCACACATTGAACCCGAACAGTTCCTACCATGTGCATATTTAAAACACACCAAATGTGGGTAGACATACTTACACATGACACGAACACAGCAGAAAAAAGCAGGAATATATAAATTTACTGTATTCATTTAGACATGAAAGCAAATGTGCCTTGTAGAAATTGGCGGATTGGTCAGGTTGCTAATCATTGGTGCTTCTGTCCACAGAAAACAGCACCAATAACTCCACGGGTCAGTCCAGAGCCATGATCGCAGCCAGTGCTCGGAGAAGAGACAACTCCCACAACGAGTACTACTATGAGGAGGCGGAGGTAGAGCGGAGGGTCCGCAAACGCAAGGCCAGGTGAGGACATACCCACACACATGTAAAGATTTAAAGCCGGTATAGTCCAGTGTCTCGCTCACACTGCGTAACGCTCCCTCCCAGACTGGTGGTGGCAGTGGAAGAAGCCTTCACCCACATCAAGCGTTACCTGGAAGAGGAGGCGACCGTTGCCTCCTCGCCCAAACACCCACGGGAGGTGATGGACCCCAGGGAGGCGGCTCAGGCCATCTTCGCCCCCATGGCTCGGGCCATGCAGAAGTACCTCCGCGCCACCAGGCAGCAGTCCTACCACAGCATGGAGAGCATCATCAACCACCTGCAGTTCTGCATCACGCACAACATGACCCCAAAGGTAAGGATGGACCATGGTTTCATGGTATGTATTTTATCAATACAAAACCCTTAGGCATTAGCCCTTTAAAGGGATAGTTCACCCAAAATTGAAATTGCACTCATTATCTCACCCTCATGTCGACTAAGGGCTGGGAGAAGTTTCAGAGTCCTCCGTGCCTTCTCTGAGTTACAGGGGGGCTCGGTGCAGCACTGCATGTCCATATGACGGTTGCAAATGGATACCAACTGTCTTCGTAACAAAAAGACACACCAAAAAACATCCAAATACCTCCACACAGCTCGTCTGTAATGTCCGTCTTGTATTGAAGCCCCGAAATGCAAAATTGTCCCGAAAAAAATTAAATAAGTCTATATTTCAAGCTTGTTTTGTAGCGGAAGCTTCTTGAAGCTCCTCTTCCCGGTTTGTCAAATTTGGACGAACCAGGGTCCGTCCTCTTCCCAGTTCGACATTACATACGAGCAGCATGGAGGGATTTGGATGTTTTTTGGTGTGTCATTTTGTTACGAAGACAGTTGGTATCCATTTGCAACCGTTATATTGACATGCACTGCTACGCCGAGACCCCCTGTAACTCAGAGAAGCCACGGAGGACTCTGAAACTTCTCCCAGCCCTTAGTCGACATGAGGGTGAGTAGATAGAGTGAAATTTCAATCTTGGGTGAACTATCGCTTTAATTTAAGATACTGTATTAGTGCCATGACTCATTCACATATTTCTTTTTTAAAGGCTTTCCTTGAGCGCTACCTCAGCCCAGGTCCCACCCTCCAGTACCTGGACAACGCTAGGGGGCGCCAGTGGACACTAGTGAGCGAGGAACCGGTGACGGCCTCTTTGCGTCAAGGCCAGGTCTTCACCCTGAAACGCCTGGACTTCTCCCTCGTTGTCACGGTGACACCGCTTCCCTTCCTGCGCTTGGGCGAGGAGTTCGTTGACCCCAAAAGCCACAAGTTTGTCATGAAGCTACAGTCAGAGACGTCTGTGTAGGAGGAGGGAGGCAAGAGGTGGATGGTGAATCATAGATACTAATCTCACTGCCTACTTTTTTGTATGACACTTTTCATTATTTTTATCTGTTGATTCATGTGACACTCAAACATATGAAGTGGACTTAGAGGAGCAGTCATAGACTTAAAGAAAATTCTATACTTTGTTGCTCTTGTCTTTTCTGAAAACACTAAAATCACCCTTGCGCAAAAGTGCTGACTGTCATCTTGTGACAATGCACAGTATTCCCAAACTTCCCCTTTCTATTGTACTAACGAAGGCTACTTCTCAGTAGTACGTCATTACAAGTTTAATACGTTTGTACAGTCTTTTGATAAAAATCCCTTGGCTGGAAAAGGACACACTGAGTCTATTAACTGGCTTTTGACGACACTGCACACATGCAGGTCATCAACAGGTTGCGGTAAATATTGAAGTCTTCCGAGTTGTGCGATCACTGACCTTTTGTCATGCAACAGCTTATTTTTAGCTTAGACTGTGTCAGATCTGATCGTACTTCTTATTTCCCTTCTTACTTCTTGTTCTGCCTTTTGCATTGTGAACACACAACTGAAAACTCAACTCAGAGGCGTCTTTTCTTTCTCTTACTTTTTTTTGGACAACGACTGGATCCCCTGGCCAAATCAAAGGGAGGTGAAACCCCCTGTGACTTGCTTCCTGATTTTCTGTTGATTCCACTCAGTTGTTTACTGAAAAGTGGATGTGCATACAGTACTTCCCATTGAAATTATGAAGTAAAACACTGGAGGAACTTCATGCACTGTGCATTTTTTTGTATTATTTACTGTTATGATTGACTCACCTTTCATTTCTGAAACTGTACCCATGTGAATGTGTTGTATGACTTATACTCGTGCACTGGCAACTAATATAAAAGCACAATGTATGCACGGTGAACAACCAGCTTGTGTTCACACTGTAACACTGGATGTGGATGTTTTCGCCACTGCATATTTTGATTCATAAGCTCAGGCACAATGCAGCCAAGTACCACCAGTGTGCTTCTTTTTGGCAGCTTGATTTTACAGACTCTCTGATAATTTGCTAAATTAGTGTTTGAATGTGTGTGGACTTTGTTTTACTATTTGTGAGGTCTGAAAACCAGGATGCCACTGTACTTTGTGGACACAATTAAACGGGTCTTTGAGGGTTAATACTTTTTGGGTCTGGGTTTGGATGTTCAAAGTTAGAGAGACAGGTTCGTGGAAGTATTAAGGACCCACTGAATATAGTAAAACAAGGATGTCTGAGTGTCTATATACTGTATTTGGATGTGGTTGCATCACCCCAAAATCTTCGAACCAGTAGTCTCAAATTGAGATAAGTATCAGACTACAGATGTCCTTCGTTGTCACTTCTCTCCAATTACTCACCTGTAGCCTTCAGTCCCAACTATTGCTGAGTTAACTGACATTGGAGGAGGCAATTTCCAGGGTTCATGCATACCAGCTCCCTCTGGAGAGTTAGGGTTAGATGATCTTAAGGGTTAATCCTACAACACTAACACTAGCCCTAAGGTAATCTAAGACTAACTGATAAAAGGCCCTTTAAGTAAATAATTTGGTTTACATTGTGGCTCATGTGTACTTCTAAATACAGCTCAAGTCAAAAAACAGATATTCATGTTATCATCCAGTATAGAAAATGATATTTTTGTAATTCATCAGTTGCAGACGAAAAAACAATTTGTTTTGTTTTAATTTGTTTTCCAACAGTGCCAGTTTGTCTCCAGGTGTCCGAGGAATGACTGCAAGCTACTTTATGTATTTTGGTGGCCAATAGGGGCCCTTATCATGTTCTCATTGTGCGCCTTGTCATCCTTTTACACTACACAAATAAAGATTGCTCTGCCAATCACAAGCAGTTTACATGTACATTTTGATAGCGTTTTCTAAGCTGTTTTTGATCGATATGTTTGCTGTCAATTTGTTGTACTCTTAACTAAAGTTCCTAACACGTCTGTAAATGTTTGGGGGGGGGGGGTTGTTTGTTTTTTTATAAATGACGGTATCCAAGACTTATACTGAGTCACAAGTTCTTTGACTTTTTAGAGAAGTGAGAAAATGTGGGAGTGTGTGAAGGTTGTCCGAATGATGTGTACAAATTTCCACAGTATTCAATATCTTTCAGCAATAGTAAATGGAACTGACAAAACAAAAGAAAAATAGTACCATCAAAGAGTCAACTTTGTAGACACTACACTGGTCTTTGTCAAGTCAAGTCAAACTTTATTTATAAAGCACATTTAAAATAACCTAAGTTGCCAAAGTGCTGTGCAGGTAGAAAAGATAAAATAACATAAAATGTGAACACAATTTTACATACATACATACATACATACATACATACATGTGGGAAGCAAAAAGGACTCTACCTTAACCTGAGGTGACAGCCATGGCAAATAAATGAGTCCTCATACCCCTAGGGTCTGGGCGGATTGGGCTATTCATTTATTATTTAATATTCTATTTATGCAAAAAGTACCATCCTTTTAAAAAAAATATATATGAGTGAAATGGAATTATCAAAACAAACACACACAAAATATACATTTATAAAACTTTAAAATATAGATTCATAAAACTAACTAAGACTCTAACACATTTTTCAGTTATAAAAAAGGGGCAGTCTAAGTGACGTCATGAAAAAAAAACAAAAAAAAAACAGAAGTAAGGGTCCTTGAATTGTCTCCTGTTAGTCGAGTCAGAACAATACGATGAATCCTCGGACCTCCCTGATTGTGTTTCTCCATGGTATGTACTTTTTTTTTTAATTTCAAAAACTTTAATTCTTCAAAACTTCAAACTATAATTCAGAAAAGCGCATGTAACTTAACTTCCTGAAACAGAAATGCCACGAACACATGACTCTGGTTGTCAAACAATAAGCTGAATAAGCTTTGAAAAAAAACCTATATAGTATATTTATGCTCTTCTTTTAATCACAGGTCTGTTATTCTAGCTTTGAAACGGTAAACATTTAATGTCAGAATGGCAGGAAACTGTGTAATATATCTTAGGGTCCGCCGAACACAGGAAATAGGTCTCTTTCATTCTGAAAACTATAACTTCTTGAAAATGAACTTGTGTCCTGACTTTTTGAGGGTTAACCTCAGCAGGTGGTTACATAATGTTGGTTTAGACCGCAACACCTTGGCAGCTGCAACATGGACACTGCGAAACATTCATGGTTAGAAGATGAATCCACCTGACTTCGCCTAGACTGACAGACCCCCCAAAGTGCCGCCACGAGACTGTGTTTCAGAGATTATGATGGTGTCACAACTCAAGTTATTATCTCAATAATGCCATGTTGTGCCACAAATTTGTATTCACGCTGATTTTCCCCAGATGATAACTTGACAATGATCATTCATCTATAATTGTCTGTTTATCCAGCACTGTGTCTTGCCTTTTCACAAATATTAGCATGCTAACACAGTAAAGATGAGCATTATGTTTTTAATCTCAGCTGTTAGCTAAATACATCCCTCAGCCATGCTAAACAATGATACTGATGTGTGTAGGTTTCAACTAAATGGTGCTGGAACTGAGTTGACTTTGCCATCTTTACTTAAAATGCTGTCATGTTGTGATCATAGACTGTAAAAAGGTTGTGATGCTGAATCTCTTTCAAAACAGTTTTCACGGTAGCACTTACCGAAGTCCTACCTGAAGTCAGTGGTAGCCTTGGGAATAGCATTACCTTGAAGTCAGGAGCAGATCCATCATGGAACCTCACAAAGATCGAGTGGTCGATATTCTCCAACAACACCTGGATTGCCACCTATCGAAGGGGCGTAATAAACACGAAGCGGGTCAACCGGTACAACGGGAGACTTAAACTGGACAGCTCCACAGGTGAGAGGAAAATCTTCCACCTGTCTGTCGGTGTCAAGGACTCAACATGCTCTGTCTGTCTGTCCTGACAAAGTCTTTTCAATCATTCTTTTTCATTAGGTTTCTTGACGATCGATAAGCTAACCCAAGATGATGGCATGGAGTACACCGTGGACCTCACAAACACAATGAAAAACAATGCAGTAAACAAGATCAAGCTCAATGTTATGAGTAAGTTTGACCCACATCTATAAACCCTTTTTCCCGGAGGGTAAATCGTACTGAACTGGAATTGCCTTGGTGATTTTTTACCTAGCGGTATTATGACTGCTGTAGTTTACCTACAAAACCATGTGCCAAAATGTTAGCATGCTAACATAGGCCTAGTTAACAATGATTTTAAAGCCCCTACAAAGAACGTTTAACTGGATATGCTACAACAGCAAATGAGGCCGTCGGTGTGAAGATAATTCTAAATAGTGTAACCGGGAGGCAGTGGTCGGGAAACAATTCATGGCACTCAGATTTGGGCTCAAGACTAACACCGTCCTGTCCTTAGACAGGATTTTGAAAATTTATTTAAAATTGTTTAAATATCGACAATTACACCTGCATCAACACATTAACACTCTAGAGGCTAAGCACAGCTTCAAGGAGCGCTGATGTGACTTTACTCAGCTGTACTCCTTATCTTAAAAAGTTGTGTGAAGCGTGACATGTATTTGTTGGTATCAGGCCGACACATATGTCATTTTTCTGTGCAGTTTCGCCATATTGTTAATATAGTAAACGCAGCTGCACCCAAATGAGCCCTCGTGGGCATGTTGGTCTCAAAACGAGGTCACTGGGGGTTGCTGAGTGGTGGGTTGAGCAGGCGCCCCTTATGCAGAGGCTACAGTCCTCACTGCAGTCGGCCCTGATTTGAATCCCACATTGGGCGTTCCTTAACTGCATGTCATTCCCCCTCTCCCTGTTTCCCATTTCCTGTCTCTCTCTACCATCCTATCACATAAAGGCGAAAAACAAAACAAAACAAAAAACAAGGTCATTGGCAGGCATGGTGTTGATGCAATGCTATCTTTGGCTACAAAACATTAGCTGGAAGTCAATGGTGCAGCATTTCACTGTTATTTTAAAGATATATTAACGTAGCCTATATAAAACTTGTGACATGCTCTTGCATAAACAGGTGCCTAACAACGTACTCGATTGATACTTGCACAAGAGTTTTGGTGGAATCCCGCTTGTTGCTGTAGATGTCTGCTCACCTGCTTTCACTTCATTCACAAGCAGATGCTTTATACTGATGATGGCACTCCGATAGGTTTATTAAGTGTTATGCCCAATACACAACCATGATTAGATAATAAATTAACCATTTCTGGTGGTGAACTAGTAACAGTGGATTAATGTTAATCATGCTCCATAGTAGGATAAGTCATGTTTCGAATACTTATTTTTTCAAATGGTTTTAGTTTACGTGTAGAAATTTGAAAAGGATATATTTCTGTCCAGTTCATAATGGCAATTTATTTCTGTGCAGAACAAGTTGAGGCTCCGTCCATAAAGATAATCTTGAACACACGAGAAGAAGGAGGCTATTGGGTGGCACTGCAATGTTCCACTCAGGATGAAGGGGTTGAACTCTCCTGGGATAAACCTCCCACTGAAGATATCTACAGAATAAATAATACTGCTGAAAAAAACAGCGTTCTTCTAGCACTCCTTAAAACCAATGAGGCACAAGCCAAGTTCACCTGCACCTCCAGCAGAGCGATGGAGAAGGCCTCAAAAGATGTGACTGTAAAATTACCAGGTAAAGTGATGGAAAACACAACACCATAATATACAATGCATATGATGATGAGCAGCAGCTGTTTTTCTTCTTGCGTTAGGAATGTGTAATACAGCTGATGTACTGTAGATTTCTTAATTCAGGCACTTCCTCAAGAAAACGCCTCATGACTAGATTATGACCTACACCCATGCTAAGCCTCATAATGTGTTCACTTTGCTTACTGGACAATCCTCCCTTGATCATCAGCACAAATCAATAATATATTCCAAAGCAATGTGCTGAAGTATGACAATAAAAAACATACCAAGCAATTCCCTACTTGTATATGAACGCGATAGGACACCCTATAATTAACAGGAATAAGTGTTTCCCTTTCCCCAATCTAACTGTAGCATCAACATCCCTCTGTCTTGTCAGGGTCAACAGGTGAAATGAAAAGCTAACTTCACATTTTTTCTCCTAACTATCTGTCTTGCAGACAAGCCTTGGAACCCAAGTGTTCTTTGTTTTTTTCTTGGGCTTGTCTTAGGACTCGCCATACTACTAATATACATCTACAGAGGTGAGAGGAAACTACATATCATAGTACTTTCTTTTTTTTTAAATTTTGTGACAATGTTGACAATGTCTGGTTTGTTTTAATTACAGAAAAACTAAAAACCGCATGGGAACATGTAAGAGGTATTTAACTCGCCTTGGTCATTTTCAAACTGAAATTATACTAATTATTGTTACTTATTTGTGTTCTCCTTTGTTTTTCAGACAGGGTGTCTAAATTATTTGGTAGTGAAACAAAGTGATAATCTGGAGGTAAATTTTCAATTTCTCTCGTCAACGGTGCTTTATAAATGCACCTGTTCTTTTTTTGTTTTTTTTTGTATGTCTAGATTTCTGGAAATGAGTGATAACATGATGCTGCTGTCCCTCCTTCCCATAGGTAGCCTGATGCATGTAAAAAAAACAACAACAACAACTTTGAGAAGCATCAGCAATGGGTAACTGTGATGACTCCAGTGCTTCTATGGAGGACGTCATACTTAAAATTAACACCCAGATGTAAAAATGTATGTTTATCATATGCAGCTGGGCTGTCACGTGAGTTGTTTTGTTTTACATACACATACATATATGTGGGACATAACATAAAGCAAAAAGGACTCTACCTTAACCTGAGGTGACAGCCATGGCAAATAAATGAGGAGGACACCCAAATGAGTCCTCACACCAAGAAGAGCATAAATATAGTATATACTGTAGGTTTTTTTTCAAAGCTTATTCAGCTTATTGTTTGACAACCAGAGTCATGTGTTCGTGGCATTTCTGTTTCAGGAAGTTAAGTTACATGGGCTTCTCTGAATTATAGTTTGAAGTTTTGAAGAATTAAAGTTTTTGAAAGTTACTAAGAAATTTTAAAAAAGTACATACCATGCAAAAACACAATCAGGGAGGTCCGAGGATTCATCGTATTGTTCTGACTCGACCAACAGTCAATTCAAGGACCCTTACTTCTGTTTTTTTTTTTTTTCATGACGTCACTTTGACTGCCCCTTTCATAACTGAAAAATGTGTTAGAGTCTTAGTTAGTTTTATGAATCTATATTCTTCATCTTTTAAAAGGATTGTACTTTTTGCATAAATAGAATATTAAATAATAATGAGTTTTTTGTTGTACATATGTATATTGTACATTTAAATTGATTTACATTATAAAATTAATACATGATTTACAATTTTTTGGGATGTCAAACATTTTGAATGAGCTTTCATTTTCTTTTTGTGTGTTTTGTCTAATTTGACTGAAATATAAGTGTGGAATCATAACCAATCATACATATTATCAACTCAATATCATCAATAAAATTTGATTTCCTGAATGAAAACTATCAGTTATCATCACTGTCTTGACACCACTTATCTGCAAAACACAGGATCATAATGTTTTTATAAATTATATTATTGTGGACATGATGCTCAGCTCATCTTATGTAAATACTTTTTTAAAACACTTTTTTTTTCATATGTATTAACAGTATCTTCATGGGTTTTTTTGGTCATTGTTCTGTCAAATGTGAAATAAATGTACAACTATAAATATGTAATTTTATTGTAGACCCATCACAGTGAAAGAAATATTTTCAAAGCTTATGCCTCCCTCAGTTTTATATGTATTTTTAAAATCATGTTTTTTCCACAAAGTTCAGTATTATGTTTGACACTGAGCCAATAATAAAGGTGGTGAGCCAATATTAAGGTGGTGTTTTCATTTTGCCCTCCTCCCTAATAGGCTACTGACTGGTACACAACGCTTCAGACAATAAATAAATAATAAGTAAAAGCCTTCATGAATCTAATCGTCTCATTGCCTCAACACAATACATACAAAATACAAAGTAAGAATTTAAAAGTAATTAAATCAATCACTAATTGATAAAATAAAATAATGACACACAACACAACAATAAAAGTACTGTAAATGTTATTTAACATGGACAACTTTGTACAAGATGACAAGCATAAAATGCACATTAAGCATTAAAAATATATAATCTCTGTATTTACAGAATTTACAAAATTGAGTGTGACATACGAAATGAAAGCTCTGGCAAAAAAAACTAAGATTTACAAAATCACAGTGTTTGAGTATGTGCCCTGTTATTACATTTTATTACATTTCCTGTTGGCTGTGCCTTTTCCAAATGTCTCGAGGTCTGTTATTCATTTGGCGGCACATTGATCTCTTAAATGTCCTGGTAGGGTGACGGTGCGGGCATCCTCATGTTACTGAACTGAATCTTGTCATACACAGTCTGTGGCTGGGGGGGAGGAATCATCAATGTGACAATCAGAATTTTATTAACTCACATTACAGGGACTGATATTGCCATATTTGCAATCATTTCAAAGATACTTTTTCCTCTTACCCCAGGTGTGCCTGTGTTGACTCTGTTGTCAATGGTTTCATACACCGAGCACGGCTTCATGGCAGGTGATGACCCCTGGAAATTTCAACATGCATGCATTTCAGTGAAAGACAAACGGCAAACTTATGTATCAAAACTGAAGCAGATCATTTGTGCAAAACAACTTGCTACACAATAACTACACAATACTTACGCCTTCACTTACAACATCCGAGATATCGGCATACACGGTGAGGTCATTTGCATCGCTGCCTGGTAAAGAAAAAACAAAATATCATGAGTAACATTTCACAGTTAAAGCAGAAGTAAGCGATCCGGTCATTTTGGCTAATGCTGCGTTCCAGGCAGGCTTTTGAAACCGTAAATTACAGCTTCAAGTCACAACTTACGACTTTGTAGCGTTCCAGGCAACCCACTCGTGTTTTTCCGACCTGTTTTACCTGTGAAAGTCACTATATCATGAGTAACATTTCACAGTTAAAGCAGAAGTAAGCGATCCGGTCATTTTGGCTAATGCTGCGTTCCAGGCAGGCTTTTGAAACCGTAAATTACAGCTTCAAGTCACAACTTACGACTTTGTAGCGTTCCAGGCAACCCACTCGTGTTTTTCCGACCTGTTTTACCTGTGAAAGTCACTATAACGGCCACTCGTAACTTCAGACCCGTGAACTCGTACCAGATCGAACTGGTAGCCTACAACTTCACAGGTCGGAAAAACACGAGTTACGGGCTGCCTTGAACGCACCATAACAGTCCTCGTCCCTACGTCACCACATTCACGGCGTCCCTTGGCTGCACACACAGCCCTGCATGCTGTTCTCTCTCCTCATTGGATAAAAACTGTAGGATACGATAAATGTTTTCTCCTCGGCTTACAGCAGAGCAGAGTGACTGACAGACCCGTGTTTCGGTCCAAACACTCTATGTAAGTGATTGCTGTCGGAAGATAAAACTATTTAAGACTTATATTAACACGAATATATCACTTACTTCTGCTTTAATATAAAAAAAAGACCCATATTGAGAAACTTCTTACCAGCTTGGCCTTTTTTGTGGAGACAAACCCAAATAACTATGGTGATGACAATGACAAGCATCAACCCAGCTCCTGCAGCCACACTCAGGTACAAGACAAGGTTTTCTGGCACTGGCCCTGGAATTAAAGATATGATCATATTATTGCTCTTATTAAAGTAAGTAATAAAAGATACAAGCAGGGATAGTAATACACAATGTGCTCCAATGCAAATCACAGGTTCAATATTTTTTTTCTCATATTTCAAATAAAATATGGAGGGGATTTGAACATACAATTACTTTATAAATAAATAATAACTAATAATTCTAAGACTATGCAATACAGCACCAGATGGATCTTCTAGGGTATAAATATTGTCCTCATAATTTTAATGGAGAATGTCAGGATTTAACTCCTCAGGTTTCATTCAAAGTGAGATCATGTTTTTCTCAATCCAATAGCAAAAACAAGATATTGTCATTCAGTGAAATACATAGTAGGCCTATAGGACGTTTTAAAGAAAGAAATTCACCCTTACCAACTGGGTTGACTTTGGCTGACGTGTTGCTGCACTTGACTGTGACAGATGCAGATTGCTCACTGACCATGTTCCCAATGGTGCAGTTGAATTGGACGTCTCCATCTTGTGGCCTGATGTGGCGCTGCAGTGAGCTGGAGCCATTGAAGGTCTGCTCCTTCACGGTCCATTTGTAGCTGACTTTGCTGCCAGAGCCTGACGTGCACTTCAGTGAAACTGTGCAGGATCCATTTTGGGAATGAAGGGTGGTGTTTTCAGTCAGGTCGGGTCGAGTTATGCGGTCTAGTGAGGCAATAGATAATAGATTATTATTTATTCATCCTTCCATCTCATTTTATCGTTGTTGTTTTTAAAAAATAATAATGTTTATGTTCATTTTATGCCTTGTATTTCTTGTAGCCTATGTAGCTACATGTAACAAATACAGTTTCATATTGTTATTATCAGAGCATTACACATTCACCATACATCAGATTCCAAACTTGCAGCAGAAGTAACAACTGAGAAAGTGAACAACATTATCAATCCAGTTTTCCCAACCGCATGAAACTGTAGCAATCCTGTAAAGAAACTGGAAAAGTGTTGTTCACTGATTATTTTTTTGACCTTGTTCACATATGTTTATAGTCTGAACTGAGAATCACAGGGGGAGCTCACTTTTGTTGCCACGGTCACAGGTAAAGTCACTGTAATCAATGTTGTACTTTTACTTGTACTGTCTGTACTGTCTGTCTTTTACTTGTACTGTCTTGTACCTGTTTTTTTTTTATTGTAGCCTACAACTGTTAAAGAAACAGTTGTGTGTGTGCCCCTGCTGTATGGTGTTAGCTTCTGGCGGGGGACCTCTTTTGCAAACCCACTGAGTTTTGAAACAGTTAGCAGTTAATTGTCACGATGTCATGAATGATAATTTGCCTGGCAGGCAATTAGAAAGATGAGCATCACAAATAAGGTTTCGGTATGTTATATTATCATAAATTAGATTTTATAATAATCCCCAAAATACAGTTATTTTATTTTATTTTGTTATTTGCATCCTAGGACTTCCTGGCGGCCCCTGGGTGAAAACCACTGTGCTATGTAATCGAATGCACTTCATTTTTTATCATTACATGACAGCTGAGCTCAGTGCAAGCAAGAGACACAAGGTGTTAAATGAGACTTGTATGACAATCTTTTAAAAATATCTATTGCTAATATTTATAAAGCTGAGGAGCAAAGGTTAAAAAGAGATGCATCAAATATACACAGCTAACAGGCTAACTTATTTTATTTTGTATTTGTATTTTATTTTTGCATTTTGTATGAAGTGGCTGGTGATTGAGCTTTACAGTAGGCCTACGTGGGATTGATGGTTATGGCGAGTCTAATGATCTCTATTCTGCATCGACCAGCACTTTTTGATTGTATCATCATGAGCTGGTGGACAGAGTGTTGACTTTAGCCTAATTTTTTTTTTAGCAAAATGTGCAGTATGTGGCAATCATATGCACATTTGAGACCCTGTTACAACAACAGCTAAAAGACTGCTGGAAACAGAAGTTTATCTCTCTGAGCTGACTTGATAAAAATCTGCCCCAAAGCTCTGCCTCTATACGAACCTGTTATGTAGCATATCTCATGCTAAAAATATGTCACCTCCAAATCATAGGCCAGTGAATAACCGTCAATGAATGGATAAATATAATCAATGCACACGTATAAATTATCATGTTGACAAAAGCATCTTACCATGAACTTGTAGAGTGATGAAGACAGTTTTTCTTTGAATCATGTCTTTTGCCTCTGAGAGAAAACTGAAAACCCCAGAATCTCGAAGAGTCAATTCTCTCACTGTTAAACTAAAGTTTGTTGGGTTTAGTTCAACTCTGCCTTTGAACTGAGTGTCTAAATCTACACCTTGGTCCATTTCTGCAACTTTTTCATCTCCATATCTCCACAATGCAGCGATGACACCTTCAGTTGGTAAACAAGACGGCAGCTCCACCGTGTCTCCAACTTGTTTATGGATGACACTTGGACAGCTGGACGCCTTCACATCTGGAACACATGATCAAACAACAGAGTGAGTATCATCTTTTTTATTCTAATTTCTATTGTCATATTTGTCCCATCGCATAATCTCAAGAGAGAACACACAATATCACAAAATTACATGAAACCACCTCTTCTAGGTCTACCATGCAAAGCTCAGATCAAGTTTCTAATATAACATAACATAAGAAAGGATGATATAAAATATGATACATAATCTGATGCAACAATGGCTTAAAATAATTACATGACCCTGTGGCATCATGTGAATAACATGATAATGATATACAATGACATCACACAACATGACATCCTGACATAACAGGATAACATGCATGCAAACTATTTTCCTTCACATGTTTGTGTATTGTTTCCTGTCAACAGTCAGCATTTTCCTTTGATGACGGTGCTGACATTTCTCTAATTATAGTTGCTTGAGCTCACAGTATCTTTAGTGGGAGGATTTGAAAACACTCATATGAGTCGGATTTTGAAATCAAGAGTTGTTGAAGCCGTACAAACAAACAATGCTATTAATATTTTTGTATTTATTGATTGAGAAGCTCAATCTGAACTATAAGTCAGTCATTATTGTTGCTGTGTTGTAGCTTCTCATTAGCAGCTGATGATGTTGTTGACATTTTGAAAACACTTTAGCACAACAGTAATCTTCTGCAGTCTTCATGTCGGTCAAAACTGGTCTGTTTACCACAAGATATTTTCCGTAGTTAACGTATAGCGCAGCCACAAACACTGACCTCAGTGAAAAACCAAACCCTTGTGCTGCTTTCAGTGCCTGTCACTTTCAGTCAGTGCTGCTACCACTAGTGCTCAGGAAATGTCTGGTTTACTCTTTTGTCTTCAGTGTATTTTTAATGTCCTCGGCTGAATGCTTACTGCTTTGCCTCACAAACCTTTATGATTATAATGGTGCATGTAGATGCATGAATATTGGCACAGTAATGAGCCAGTGGTTTATTTGTGGTCTGTACATAGAGCGCAGACGAGTCTAACACTTCCACACCCTCCTCTACTTCTTCAAATATCTTGACAACATGCCCGTTCCTCTTTTACTCAAACAAAAAAATTACTGGAATAAAAAAATGCATAGGCTATTATAAGCAAAATTTTATATTATAAAACAAACAAAAAAATGACAGATACACAAAGGCAGGCCCCTATGTGTCAAGAATAACTGTAAAATTTGTGTTAGATGCAGCAGAAACATGCTGACACATGTATGTTTTTTCAAAAATAGAAAATGCAAAGCACATTTGCAAATTAAGATCTTCAGAAATAGTTTCCCTACTCATGGCTATAAACACTCAGTGAAGAAGTAGGCTGCTGAAATGTTTTCCAACATTGTATTATGACTATTCTTATGAGCAGAGAATAACTAGTGCTCACTGAACACCACACACTTTGTGCCTTGAATATATTTCTTTGATTTGGATGGCCAAGCTTTCAAATTATGTAACAATTCTAGCATTGAATCCACAGCTGTATTTTTCAGTGGTGCTCTTTTAACTCAGGCATCTTGCACTTGCAAAGATGCAAGCCTTTTCCGAGGTAGGATATGTCATTCCATGGGAAACTCTAATAATCATGATCTAGATGTCATAACAGTAAAAGTGTCACATACCGTAGAGACAGACCCCAAGAAGCAGCACAATGCTGTAGGTGAAAAGGCAGCACTGGCAGTAAACGCGACCACCAACCATCTCTGTGGCGAGAGGAACAACGTCTGTTTCCTCTTCTGGTCTATCAAACTGAGTTCTCAGTCAGCACTTAGAGAAAAAAAAGAGAGGGTGGAGAGTGGGGGAGGTTTTCTGTCAGCGAAGAAGCAGAAGAGGCGGCCTGGCTTTATTTTCTCAGAAATTAAAGGCAGAACTGGAAAATGTCTAAAGAGAGTATTAAATAAAAAAACAGGGGTGTTCCTGAAATCCTTGTCAACTGTTGTATCTTTTAATTGTACTATATTATCATCTCACAAAGCTATAAATCAAAAGTTCATACTTGCTTGTCATTATCCTGGTATTGATTACTAATTATATGAACGTGCTTCTATCCTAACAAAGTGGAGCTAACAGTATATCTGTTGATGACTGCAAGCAACTGCATCTCGATGGTGAGGATCCATATCTGATCACTTTTGAGGAAGGAAAACGAGGCCACATCCTGTCATCAGATATTCCTAGATGAAAAGATACCGGTCTAGAGTATAAGAGCTGTCAACAAGTCGTCATGACGTTAGATTATTCACATGTCACTAATAGTGAAGATGGAAGACCTGGGGCCCCTAGGTAGCAGGGAGATGATAAAAGCCTGGATAACTTTGGGCTGCAGATATTCCCAGTGCTTCATCAGAGGAATCATCAGGACCATTGTCATGTAGGATCATGCCCAAGTATCCTTGTTGTACAACAATCACTACAGCAATATCAAACATGGTGGGTAATCTTACGAATAGGTGTTGTCAAAGTGCTATAGGACCAAAACAACAAGTTGCATGGCTCATTCTTGTTGCGTTTGCTGTACCAGGGAGTACAGCAACTAAAGCCGAAACTGGGTCGAAACCCAAGGAGTGGTGGATCGAAGAGACCAAGATTTGTTGCATATTTGTTAATTTTTGCCATCTGCAGTGTGTTTCCATGTGCTTTTGTGTGTTAAAACCAATAATTGCGTGCACCTGAAGCGAAAGTTGTGTTTCACATGCTCAAACAAGGAAGTGGACGAGCCAACATTGAGATAAGACCACAGACTCGGTGCTGCTGGGAAAAAGGATGTGTGCCTATGCTGACCTTGTCGTGACCAAATATCAGGCCGCCTGCATCTGAATGACCTTGCCTATAATGATTTCTACGTATGTGCCAGAAAGTGAAGTCGTACGTAGTTAACATAAAGATTTAAAGCTAGATTTCCTGCACACCTCAGGGTGTCCCCCATGGTAGCGACTCGAGGGTTTAGCATGGACTGTTCAGACCATGTGACGGCATAGAGTCTTTCTTTACTATGGCCACACAGAAGCCTGTTTAGCTTACTTGTAAGTCTTGGCATGTTACCTGCATACAGGTCAGACAAGCGGAAAAGTCCTTGAAAGATTACACCTCTACAAAATGAAAACCATTCCAGTGAAAACCCCCCCAAAAACCTCTTACGTCTAGACTTGACACCTTCTGGTTTGGCGATCCTGCAGACATGCAGTGGTGTTTGTGCACTGTTTGCATGGTGGCTTGATTTCCTATGAACTTTGAGGCCCTTTCACAGATCGACAATGACGTGAAACCCACAGAAGAAGAAGCTATTGCCCACCAGATTTAGCAAACTGTTTGATGCCTCTCACAACTGTGTCTCCGTCTCTAACTTGTGTTGTCTATAAATTCAAACCATTTTATGACACGTGAGCAAAGGTGAGAGTCTTCGTAGCCACATCACAGATCACTTGAATCCAGTCTACAAAACCGATGAATAACATGATTTCATTGAATTCAGTGAAATATAATTTATATTCTGAACCACATTGGTGTTATGCCTTTGGGGATAGTGATGTTAGTCACTCCACATGAAAATTTCTCAACAACTCTGTGAGGGACTGCTATGTAACTTTGTACAAACATACGAGAGAGGGTCCAATCTGGCCCGCGGGACAAATCTTCATCAAATGTTAAGCCGTCAGTGTGTATTTAACTTTGGAGTTTCGCTTCTCTCTGCCGTCGCTCAGCATTCTGCTCAGGCTCACTCCCCCGCCCTCGCAGAAAACTCTGTGAGGGCGGGGAAGTGAGCGCCACTTCTCCTCTCCCCCCTCCCCTCTCTCACAAAGTTGCAGCAGACATCAGAGAGACACAGAGCCACCAACACCAACACTCACATATTGACCACAACACAACAACAGCGGCTTGTTGCGTAGTGTAAACGCAGCACCGACATTCACCTTAAAGTCCTGCTCTTGGCCCATGCAGCTCAGCTCGAGTTCTCGCTGGGCCTGAAAATTAAAACCCAATGCAGTCCGACCTACAGATGATGGCTGGTCTCATTAGCGCTAATTTATCGATCTGAACCAGCGTGTCCGGTCGGGTTGGTGGGGTCGCACCGGCTCGGTGATAAGCCAAATATAAACCCAGTTATCCATGCACAGCTGGGAGCTCAAAGCAACAAATGAGGGGAACAGAGATACAGACGGAGAGAGACAGCACAGCGACGGGTGTGTGTGCGTGTGTTTGTGTGTGAGAGGGAGATGTATTTTTGATGTATACATTTTTATATCAGCCCTCAACCAAAACCTACAATTGTCTGTGTGTCATTTGCGACATGTGGTCTTGACCTAGAACTGACTGCCTTTGTGAGGGGATTTGCCTCCGACAAAAATATTAAGCCACTACTGGCTGCTAATTGGGGAGAAACTCTTAATTACGTCACGGAAACATGATATATCCAAAATTTCCATCACGATATTACCCATATTGTCCATATCGCCCAGCAATAGTTGAAATTATATGTATTTTTCACAAGAAATTTCAGGTTCATAATGTTTTGTAAAAAGGATAGTTCATAAACTGTAAACATCATAATAATGTACTTTGCACAATAAAGTACAAAGGGACAAATATGGACAGGTTATTGTGCGATCATTTTACTGATCTGGCCCCCTTGAGATCAAATTGGGCTGTACAGTACGTGGCCCCTGACCTAAAATGACTTTGACACCTCTGGGTTAGAAGCCAACTTTGACTTGGTGATGATGCGTCTTACCATTAAAAGTACAGCAAAGAAAGAAAAGAAACTACAATTTCACATAATAAAAGCTAAATTATGGGAAAAATAGAAATAAAAAATGAATGTGACCCTTAAGGTTACTCTTAAAGCAGAAGTAAGTGGGAAATTTGTGTTAATATAAGTCTTAAATAGTTATATCTTCCGATCACTTACATAGAGTATTTGGTCTGAAACACGGGTCTGTCAGTCACTCTGCTCTGCTGTAAGCCGAGGAGAAAACTTCTTGTATACTTCCTTGTATCCTACAACCTTTATCCAATGAGGAGAGAGAACGGCATAAAGGGGCGGCCCTCTCTGTGTGTGCAGCCAAGGGATGCGTGAGAATGTGGTGACGTAGGGACAAGGACCAATAGATCCATGACGAGGGCGGGGACTGCTAACTCCATCGGCTGACAAGAAGTTAGCCAAAACGACCGGATCGCTTACTTCTGCTTTAGGTGAAGCAGCCAAAAGTCACTAACAAAGTACAAACTGACATGTGCATTTACTAGTGAGTTCAGATTTACTGAAATGCTTTGAGGGGATCTCTTAATTTGGAAAGTGGAAGCTATTAGGTCATTTCCTTCTGTTTAAAGAAAGCATTTTAGCACTATTCATGCACCAGGAACTCCCACTCTCATCTGTCACATTATTTTCTATTCCAAACTTAATTTTCAAATAAGTTTATGTAGTCCATCTGGACATTCAGCTAAATCAGCTGACCATTTAGGAAAACACCCTGAAGTAAACCGTGGATCGTTGCTCACGTTCATTCTGAAAGAAGAAGTAATAACACTGATGGTAAACTGAAGCTGGCCTGTGAGTCATTAGAGAAACAGAACCAGGACAGACACACCCCTATGCTTCATATCCTTTACAAAACTCTGCAGCCGTGACCAGATGAGTTAGAAAGTAGGCTATACAGTTATTTATTTCACAATAATATTTGTCATTTACATAAGAATTATTCTCAATATCATTACATTACTCACACATAGAAACCAATAAATAAAATACTGTATATGAAATGTTCTTTACCCACATGAAGGAATAACAACTGAATTGGTGACAATGATCTACCAGTAATAGTACAGAGTTAAACACATTCAACATGCACAAACAATAAATTATGCATCATACATGCACTCATAGCTGAAGCTGCAAGGATACTGTAGCTGAAAAAAGATAAGGGCACCATCAAGTGGGTAAAAATGGAAACATGCAGACATTCAATCATCAGTGTTTGACTCCTGTTGTAGATTAAGCGTATGATCCGTTCTCCTTGACCTCAGATAGTCAAAATGGAAACAACATGATGCCTGTCCCTGTGATTTCCACTGAACTCTGACTCAGGCACCAACCTTTTGCTAATTTATTCCAAAATACCACCAAACATCATAAAATAACCACCAATCTCATCATATTCTATTTAAGCTACAACATGCCTACACAATAAAGTATAATAATCTGTGCTTCTCTTCTTTGTTGATGATGCACTTGTATACCGACCTGGAAAAGAATCAGAGTAAACAACTGAAAAAGACACATAAAGGGTCTAAAAGCTATAGGTGAATAAACATGTCATTGAATCTTTTACTGTACCATTTCCTCTGTCCTCAGAGCCTCTTGTTGATTCAACCATCACAGCAATCTGTGATTTCAAATATTTAAAGCAACATTAAACTTTAAAATCAGCTGAGTTCTAGACTAAAAGCCTTTAAAATTTGAAATAATCCCATTTTAATCAAGGTGTAAATCCAAAACAGGAGTCTCAAGCCTTTCAACACACACATATACTGGCAGCCAGAGATAATACAACCTTTGGCCGAGTATGAGCGGGTAAAACTCGTCAAGACAGTTCCTCTTACAGAGCTGTGTTCCCACATTAGTAACATTTTGACAGCTTATAAAGCATGTATGTGCATTACAGTTTGGATGTACGCTGCAGCCAAATGTCAAAACAAAATCAGGTTGTGCAAGCACATCGTGAAAAAGGAGATGAGGAGAACTGTTGCTCAACAAAATGACTATGATAATTAGGAAAGTTATAAGTACTTCTGCATACCTTCCCCAGCATCTTCAGGGCCTCTCGCCGTTTCATAGACACAAACATCACCTGCAGAAAAGTCATATTTGTGACTTCAGTAGAAATAATAATAGCAGTGAAACATCAGGGTTGGATGAAGGACTGACCGTGGAGAAGAGAGGAGTAGACTTGCTGCTGTGTTTCATCCTGATTGGCTGGTGGAGGCGGACTGAGCCTGAAACATAAAGTTAAAAACAATGGGTCTTAACAGTATTTAGCTATATTTATTACTATTAAAGTGTATTTCTGCTGTCAAGTTGAAACCAAAAGAAGAGACCAACCTGTGAGAACATGCATCTACGAAAAAGACAAATGTTGTCACAAAATTAAATTTTTGATCAATTTCATGACTCCACCATGATCTTGTTATCCATCGAATGTCAACAGAAGGACGATTCACCTCTTAACTTTGTGTAGTAAAGCAGCGAGAGCACAAGTAGAAGGACCAGTGAAATCCCAACAATCAGCCGAACAACGACCAGGACAAGAGATGAAGAGCTGGATGCTGCAATGATGAATTCATTCTTCATTCCTTATTATTAATGTCGGTAAAAATCCAATTTACAGCAGAATTGAAACTTTTGATTTCATATGCTTTGAAATATCTAATCCCATTATGTCATATTTTCATTATTATAACATGTAAAAAAAAATATACATATATATCCAATAGCAAAAACAAGATATTATCACTCAGTGAAATACATAGTATGTTAAAGTTGTAAAGAAATTCACCCTATCATTCAGTGAAATACATACTACGTATGAGATGTAAAGAAAGAAGAAGTTCACTCTCATCATCTCTACATACCTGGGTTGAGTTGGTCTGATGACGTGCTGTTGCACTTCACTGTGACGGATGCAGATTCCTCACTGGTCAGGTTCCAAACGGTGCAGGTGAAGTTGACGTCTCCATCGTGTGGCCTGATGTGGTACTGCAGTGAGCTGGAGCCATAGGTCTGCTCCCCCACGGTCCATTTGTAGCTGACCTTTCTGCCAGAGCCTGACGTGCACTTCAGCGAAACTGTGCAGGATCCATTTTGGGAATGGATGGTGGTGTTTTCAGTCAGGACGGGGGTAGGTATGCGGTCTAGTGAGCAACAAGAGTGAGGCCACCTTCAAGATTATTTTATCCTTAAAGTAATGATTGATGGAATAAGTTGATAATAGGACAGAATCACCACATTTCCAAAAAAAGAAAAACACAACACAAGATTCTTACCATGAACTTGTAGAGTGATGAAGACAGTTTTTCTTTGAATGCCATTCGCCTCTGAGACAAAACTGAATTTACCAGAATCTTGAAGAGTCAGTTTTCTCACTGTTAAACTAAAGTTTGTTGGGTTTAGTTCAATTCTGCCTTTGAACTGAGAGTGGAAATCTACACCTTCATACATGTCTGCAACGTTTTTATTTCCATATCTCCACATTGCAGCGGCGACACCCTCAGTTGGTAAACAAGACGGCAGCTCCACCGTGTCTCCAACTTGTTTATGGATGATACTTGGACAGCTGGAGGCCTCCACATCTGGAACACAAGATCAAACAACAGAGTGAGTACCATCCTTTTTATTCTTATTGTCATATTTGTTGCATCACATAATCTCAAGAGAGAACACACAATATCACCAAATTACCACCTCCTCTAGGTCTACCATGCAAGTTTCTAATTTACCATAACATAAGAAAAGCAGGGTGATATAATGTGCATGATCTGATGCAACAGCGGCTTAAAATAATTACATGACCCTGTGGCATCACATGGATAACATGATAATGACATACAATGACATCACACAACATGACATCATGACAAAACAGGATAACAGCATACAAACTATTTTCCTTCACATGTTTGTGTATTGTTTCCCGTCAACAGTCAGCATTTTCCTTTGATGACGGTGCTGACATTTCTCTAAGTATGTGGGAGGATTTGAAAACACTCACATGAGTCAGATTTTGAAATCAAGAGTTGTTGAGGCCATACAAACAAACAATGTTTTTAATATTTTAGTATATTGATTGCGATGCTCAATCTGAACTATAAACCATAGCTGTCAGCCATTATTGTGGCTGTGTTGTAGCTTCTCATTAGTGGCTGATGATGTTGTTGACATTTTGAAAACAGTTTACTGTAGCACAACGGTAATCTTCCACAGTACTATTGGTCAAAACTGGTCTGTTTATCACAAGATATTTTCCGTAGTTAACATAGCGCAGCCACAAACACTGACCTCAGTGAGAAACCAAACCTTTTGCTGCCTTCAGTGCCTGTCACTTTCAGTCAGTGCTGCTACCACTAGTGCTCACTAGTCTTTGTTGGGTTTAGTTCAACTCTGCCTTTGAACTGAGAGTGTAAATCTACACCATGGTCCATTTCTGCAACTTTTTAATATACATATTTCCACCATGCAGTGGTGACACCTTCAGTTGGTAAACAAGACGACAGCTCCACAGTGTCTCCAAACTTGTTTATGGATGACACTTGGACAGCTGGAAGCCTCCACATCTACAGTAATCAAATCAAACTTTATTTGCATGGCACTTTTTATGCATAAAAGCAGCACAAAGTGCTTCACAGAAGCTAAAAACAACAAAGAAGAAAACCCAACCCTCCCACCGACACAAATACACACAGAGACACAGAAACATAGACGCACATGCACAAGCTCACACCCACACACACATAACAGTGACATGGCCTGGCACCAAGACCTGAGGCAAGAAGAACGCCTCCATTTGGGGACCGACCACACTGAGAGGGAGACCACGCCTCGACAGGAAGCCCCACACCAAGGTGCCGAGCCCTCTAGCCACCCGGGCCAGAGCCGTCCACAGGACAGCGCCCCCATTGGCAAACCAAAAGCAACTCCCAGTGTGATAGTTCCCCATGAGGAAACACTTGAGCTAAAAACTAAGGTATAAAATAAACAAAGTAGAAAAAATGCTACAACTCAAAAACTCACTCTAAAGAACAGGCATAGAAACAGCATTAAAACATGTAGCTAAAATCATATAAAATAAAGATTAAAAATGATGCGAAGCCTGATTAAAAGGAATAAAGAAATACCAGAAATCAATTTAAATCCTGATTGAAAAGGTGGGTCTTGAGCCTTTTTAAAAAAAACAAAAAAAAACATCAACAGTCTCTGCGGCCCTGAGGTTCTCCGGGAGGCTGTTCCACAATTGGAGGCTTAATAATTCTTCAAATTTTAAATGAATGACAGAGAAGGCTGTAGGTACACAGGCACTTTTCTGTCTCATAACAAAGAAGCGACTCTCTGATAGAGCCACTAAACATAGACAACAGTGGCGTGCTCATTCATCCTTATGCAGATACACATATCCATACAGACAGAGTCATATGTACATTTGCCAAAATCTTATTTTCAAGCTGAGTGAGGAGTGAACACAATGCTATCATCCTGGAACAATTGTAAGCTTAATCTGGTGTAGTTCAGCTGTGCACTTCAAAATTCACATGAGGTTGCATCAACAACATGCTGCAAAGTAATACTGAGTTCAGGCAGGCATACGTACCGCGGAGAGAGACCCCAAACAAGAGCAAAGTCAAGCATGGAAGGAAACAGCTATAGTGCTGTGGCTGACCACCCGCCATCTCTGTCGAGGTAAATGTTAACTTCCTCTTCTGGTTCATCAAAGTCATCGGAAGAAAAAAAAGGAGTTGACTGGGTGGGACAAAAAGATCATCAACACTGAATAAATAATCAGATCCTACAGCTTTAACAAAACTAGAGTGAACTGTTTAGCAATATATTGCATAATTTTAGACAAAATCAGATGGAAAGTTAAAGTTAAAGTTTCCTGCACTACACCAGATCACACAGAAATAAAACTCAGGCACCTGTGTTAATGTTATAGCTAATCAGTGCATAGACCAGCGTTAAACAGCCAAAATAAACTATACATGCACTAATGCAACAAAACACTTTATTTTTAAACAATTCAAATATGGTGCAACATATCATGCATGATGCATCATGTTTGCACTCTTGCAAAGACAGTTGACCACAGGAAGTAAATGAAAGCAACAGCACCACCAAGTGGCTGATATTGTAAAACAGGCAGGGATGATAAAAAAAACGTCATACATTTGTTTAAAGATTCCGATTCCTGAAGTGGAGGATCATCAGTCAAACATATTTAGAAATCCATTGGGGAAATGGGTGTGTGGGTGTGTAAGTAAAAAAAAAGCAAACCACTGTTTGACTCAATGTGGAGATTGAAATTATTGAAACTATAGCGAGTAACTTTACGGCATGCTTTGAAGTGGACATAGTCTAGGTACTATGTCAACTGGATTTGAAATAAAAATGTAATAGATTACACCATGCAGGAGTCCGAACACATAGATAGGTTGTGTTTAGTGCTCTGACTGTAATTTTCCATTCATGCATTTGATTTCTGTATCATGCTATAGCCAATGAAGGACAATGTCATAGCTCAGTGTGTTTTGGGCGATGATACATTTCACACCTAATTGGACAAAACAGAGGTGACTAAAGAGTGAGAGGGAGCTATGACAACCACAGGACACCTTCAAAGGTCTTGTGGAGTCCACATCTTTACAGACAGAGCTGTTTTAGCAGCCTGAGTTGGACCAACACAACACGAGGCAGGTATATCATGATGATGTTAGTTACGTTATGTAAGTTACGTAAACACACAATAGACACTTTACATTAAGAACACATATAAATACATACAAACAACACACACGTCATGGACAAGGCACAAGAGAAGGCAAGAGGTGTCAACACTGATCTGTAGTCAGTGCAGAAAAAAGGAAGGACACAAAGGTTGTTCCAGGGAATAAATCAATTTTGATCTCATACACCATATGAAATGCAACTTCTTACAGTACTATCCTTCTCTCTCTCTCTCTCTCTCTCTCTCTCTCTCTCTCTCTCTCTCTGTTGTTACTGGTGTGAGGTATAGACATTTCCTGAAGCAGAGCGGCGGTGTTGGTGCTGGATGTGAAGATGGGCCACACTTTTCTCTGTGTGCTGTCATTACTCTGTGAGTACATCAGTCATTTTACATGTCTGTGTCTTTCAGATTCAGATTCATGATTTTAGCATCGTAGTAGTTTTGTTGATGTGACCAGAGCTACATGGAAAACTGCACAGATTATCACTACTAATTTCTTCAATGTGTGATCATTATATAGTCTGATGTAACATTTACAAATTTGTTTCAGTCTACAATGTGAACTGCTGTTCACTTTGGCGTTTAGGTTTGGCTTTGAACATGATGTTTTCTGTTTTGACAAACAGTGTGAAAGCAATTGAAAATGTACCAGTTAACATCTACTGGTTTGGTCTTAGCTGAGCTTGTGTGTAAAAGAAGGTCAAACAAATCTTTAATGTGTTAAATGTATGTATATGTGTCATAACAACAAGAAATGTGTGAATAGCCCACACAGGCTGATGTTGTGGTAACTGTGTGAAGAGTTTTGAAAAAGTGTTAAAAGTATTGAAAAATGGGTCAGAGCGATCATAAAAAACTGAAAGTTGTTTGTTTCATTTTACATCTATTTCATTATGTTTTATATTTACTGTCTCTTCAGAAATACATTTGTTGTTAAGCAAAAGCTGCCTCCTCTGAAACTCCACCTGGTTCTTGAACGCTGTAGTTGATGTTTATCAGGTTGATCATGTCTGATGCAGTTTCAATCTTCATTTTAGTGCTGAATACACTCTTCTACGGAGAGTCTGAAGGTAACCAGTTTTATCTGTTTTTTTTCTCACTTATATTACCTTAAATAATATTCATTTCCTGCTATCACTCTTAGTCATATCCTCTTTGTGTTTGTATGTGATCCTGTAAATTAGTTTTATCAAAATGTTATTTCAATGAATAGAGAAGTGCCCAATGATGTAAAATTGCATGTTTTCCCAACCAAATGTTAAACTGACCCCCAGAGCGTCATCTGTTACCTTCAAACTGATTTTCTTACACTGCTGAGAAAGAGTTAACAACAGATAGTTATTTGCTGCAGACCTGCATGATCAGGAGATGGATGATATATGTTGCAATAACATGAACTAATTTACAGTCTGAGCAGTTTTTTGTACACTATACATATTACTGAAGGGAGCATAAAATGCTGCTGACCCTCATGTCAGACTGGATTTACTGAAAAGTCTGTTATTTCCTGCATGATTACCGGTATGTTGACGGAGTAGCCAAATAAACATGTGGAGAAAGTCCAACAGTCCTGCCTTAATATTTAAAAACAAAGAATTTACACATGAAGTAATTCTCTCACTTTGAGGTGTGGCTTGGTGGCTGACTGTTTGGTCAGAGTTGTCAAAATCAATAGAATAGAATAGAAATGATTCACATACACATTGATGTGGTGGATATATTCTAACATCCTGTAATGTGTGTATTTGTTAACGTAGTATTTTACAGTATTTCAGTTCATTAAAATGTCTAAATAGACGAGTGGTTTGGAGTCAGTGTGTTGTGCTTTATGTGTTTACTGTACTTGATAAACCTGTGAATGAGTATATTTTCTATATTTAAACTCTCCTTGTTTTTCTAACTTGATCAGAGCGTAAACTGAAGGCCACTCTGACAGCAGACAGGACAGAGATACCAGCAGGGGGCAGCGTGACACTGACCTGTTCTGTGGTGGATCCTGATGGTTGGAAATACAAATTACACATCAAACATTGTGTTATTTTTTTATTTAACCTTTATTTAACCAGGCAGAATCAATTAAGAACAAGTTCTTATTTACAATGATGACCTGACAAGAGGCATAAGCTTCTTACGTAACAGTGAGCCAAATGCTGTTTTCAGTGTTTCCCAGGAAGGTGTTTACAGCTGCAGAGGATGGAGACCAGATATATTATTATGTCACAGAGATATTATGTCACAGGTTTCAGTGACCCAGTCACCATTTATGAAACTGGTGAGTGGCAAGGTTCAGTAAACGTTTACTTGTCATACAGCTTTTGAGCTGAAATTGTGATCTTTTTCATTGAATGTATCATAATACTATATTTAGTGTGATTTATTGTGATTTTATTACAGGTCTATGAATAGAAGAACACCAGCAACAAAACAAGTGAGACATGAACAACAACACATTTTACGGAGGTGAACAACAGATAATATGGGGAAAAAAGTAATTGAAGTTTTTCTTTTGCCAATGAGTATTGAATGCAAAATATTTCTCAGTGAAACATTGATTGCTCATACAAACATCTTATACAGTTTTGGTTTTATTTTCCTGTTGTTCAGTATGTAGGCTACATTGCGCTGAATTAAACATCAATATCAAGTATGTAATACGTGAAACAGGAAGGAATATCACACAAATTACATATACGGCGTTGGAGAGCTTGAAGAACCTTTTTTTGTTTTTACTCCTTTCTGAGTTATTTCATGTTAAAGCAGAAGAAACTGATATATTTGTGTTAATATAAGACTTAAATAGTTATATCTTCCGACAGCAATCACTTACATAGAGTGTTTGGACTGAAACACGGGTCTGTCAGTCCCTCTGCTCTGCTCTGAGCCGAGGAGAAAACATTTATCGTATCCTACAGTTTTTATCCAATGAGGAGAGAGAACGGCATGCAGGGCTGTGTGTGCAGCCAAGGGACGCCGTGAATGTGGCGACGTAGGGACGAGGACTGTTATGGTGCGTTCAAGGAAACTCATATTTTTCCGACCGTGAAGTCGTACCAGTTCGATCTGGTACGAGTTCACCGGTCGGAAGTTACGAGTGGCCGTTATAGTGACTTTCACAGGTAAAACAGGTCGGAAAAACACGAGTGGGTTGCCTGGAACGCTACAAAGTCGTAAGTTGTGACTTGAAGCTGTAATTTACGATTTCAAAAGCCTGCCTGGAACGCAGCATTAGCGAAAACGACCGGACCACTTACTTCTGCTTTAAGAGTTGTTCTATTGTAAATTTCATTTTTTTTAAAAAATTATATTTTTTTACATTTAGTTTCAATGTAGCTACAATGTATTTTTTGTCTCACAGTTGATTGGATTTGTGAATAAATACATTTAAGTAAAGTCAAAAACCTTGATTGAATTTTAAGTTACAAATATTGACTAGTGCACCTTTACTGGTCCACATCAGGTGAGAGAGGCCATATATGGAGCTCATCATAGAGCAAGTTGTAGACTGTCCTCCAGTAGAAATTAAGGACAGAACAAGAACACATCCTGGATACTGGACTACCACAAATTATCCACAGTACGTGAGGTCATGGTGTGTCTGATATTGTTGTCTGCAGTATGGGGGCCTCGCAGGAAATAGGCCTGGCTCTGTTCCTCTTCACAAATCATCACACTTCAGGCTTCTGTCACAACACATCTACTTGCCATCTGTGAAGTTCTCTGATGACTCTGTGATCGTCAACCTTATCATGGATGAGGGCGACAGGGAGTATAGAGAACTGACAGAGGACTTTGTAGAATGAGCAAGACTGAAGACCAAAGAGCTGCTGGTGAATTTCCGCAGGCACAAACTAAATACACAATCCAACAATCCCAAAATGTTCTCGTGGACAAATTATGACTTGCATATAAGCCACACTATGAAATAATAACGTATAATTATGTAACATTACGACACATGAAGCAAATACTCAGAACTACTTGCCTTTTGAAGTCACTCTGCCGAGCAGCCGTGTCTAGAATGTAGTTCCAGCTGCATTTGCCTCAAAAACAACTCTGTCTCACAATGTTACATGATTATCTGCACTCTGTGCAGGTCCCAACTTGTTCACAAGAGTGGTTTGGAGTTGTTGGATTGTGTATTTGATGAGTTTGATGAGGGAAAAACACCGCTCCACCAATCGAAAAACAGCTTGCACCGGCAATTAGAGGTAATGAACCTATACTCCTAAGAGAATTGTGGCAATAGGCAAAGCTGCCAAAATGTTTAACTATCCCTTTAAGACCTCATGTGTACGTCACTGTTGGGGAATCAGCCATATTTCATGAAGTGGTCTGTTGGAGCAGCAGCATCTACGTACAGGAGGAGATTGGTCAAACTGAAGAAGGCCAGCTCTGTCCTGGGATGTCCACTCGACCTGGTGGAAGTTGTCAGAGAGACAGGAATGATGGCCAAGCTACCACCTCTGATAGACAACTCCCACCTCTCGAGGGACATCCTGACTAGAGCTGCTTCAGTGACCAGCACCTTCGCCCACAATGTGTTTGTGTGTGCAACATCATAGGTCCTTCCTCCCTGCAACTCTTACACTGTACAACAAGCACTGCTTTCCATCTGACAACTGCACATGTACCATACCTTTACTATACACATGTATAACTGTAAACAACAAATAATTTCATGTATATTTTTTCACTGCACTGTACTGTTCTTTATATTTCTTTGTCCACTACAATGCTGTAAATTTCCCCAACATGGAAAAAAAGTGCAGTTTGGTGCAGTTAATGCATGGTCTTAGAGGTTAAATGTGTGTTGGGTATGACATATTTCACACCTATTTGACCACATGTACCAAATTGGACTACATTTTCTTGCACCTTGCACTTCCTGTCTGGTTCTTTCGATCACAGCTTATCTTCACATGTACAGAGGAACTTTCCTTTGACAAGTACTGGTAAGGTTTAATCCACTTAATAAGCGTATGGATCAAACACTTCTATTGTTTGTCTCATTGTCCATCAGAAGTTCTGTGGAGAGTATGAAGCAGATTCATGCATACGTAGATACACACAACACACCTCATTGGACAGACACCAACCTATGCACAACAACACATATACCACTATATTTTAGCAGAGAGCAGGAAGTGTAAACACTTACTGGAGGAATAAAGACAAATTGTGATCTCATGCTTGTGTGAAGTGTAACTTCCTCTTCTTCTGTACCATCCCTCTCTCTCTGTTATTTTTAATGTAAGGTAGAAACATTTCCAGAAGCAGAGCGATGGTGTCGGTGCTGGATGTGAAGATGGGCCACACTTTGCTCTGTGTGCTGTCATTACTCTGTGAGTACATCAGTCATTTTACAGTTCTGTGTCTTTCAGAGGCAGAGTCATGATTTTTACATTGTAGTAGTTTTGTTGATGTGACCAGAGCTACATGCATGCTCATTATATAGTTTGTTGTATCATTTCATACGTTTTTTGTTTTGTTTAACATCTATTTAATTTGGGTTTTATATTTCCTGCCTCTTCAGAAATTTACAGAATAATGTTTCGTAAATTTGTTGATAAATGAGAGCTGTCTCCTCTGAAACTCCACCTGGTTCTAAAATGCTGCAGTTTATCATGATGTTTGTCAGGTTGATCATATCTAATGAGGTTTCAATCTATATTTTAGTGCTGAATACACTCTTCTATGGAGGGACTGAAGGTAACCAGTTCTTTTTCTTTCCTGTTTTTCTGACATATATTGTCTTTAATATCCATATCCTGTCTGTTACCGATTATAACTCGTAATCATATCCTCATTGTGTTTGCGCATGTCAGTTATATTTTATATCAAAACAAATGATCTAAATGACTACCCAATGGTGTGAAACGATCAGCTGCAGTCCTGTTTGCTGTGCAGATGATCTCCCTCAACTGCCACACTATCTCTTTTTTTCTTATGTTATCTTATCAAGTCAGAAACTGTCTAAAATGTTACACATTTAGATGGAAAAAATGTTGCAATAACGTGAGGTAATTTAGAGTCTGAGCAGTGTTGTTGTACACCATAAATATTACTGAAGAGAGAAAACATGACACCAAGGGCCCTGTTTCTTGGCCCGGTGCAAGGTGGCGCAGTCAGTGTATGTGTGTGTGGAGGGGGGTGTCATATAGATTCAGTTTGGTGCAGTGAAAGTTTTGTACCGAAGAGTCGAACTAAGAGCGCGCCAAAAGCCATGCCAGCTCGAACCTGGTCTACTCTCAGCGCGAGGCGAGGCGCAGTCGGTGCAGTGGTAGTTTGGCGCACTCTCTGCGCAGCTATTTTCACTGTGCCACGAAACTAGGGCCCACAGAATACAAATTCTCTACATACACATTGATGTGGTGTATGGATATATTCTGCCCTAACATCCTATATTGAAATATGTGTGTTTGTAAATTTAATATTTCACAATATTTCAATCCATTAAAATGTCTAAATAAATACAGTATGTGGTTTGGAGTTTGTGTTTACTTGATACACTATACTATATTGAGGGATAGTAGATACATTTTGGCAGAATATTATGCATGACTCAGACAGACAACAGCACTTGGCTCACTTCCTGTATGGGAGCCACTGATCACTGAGCTAATTCAACAGAAACAGAACCTTGTTGTATGTTGTAGCCTTACTCCTTTGTTTCCTAAATCACTTATCAACCAGTGAATCATGTGCTGTTTGTAACTGACATGTGATGGTAGTAGATGTTTTAATAAACTAATTTAATTATTGTTTTTGGCTCAATCTGAACAGCTGATAGACCCAAGGCCAGACTGAGAGCAGACACAACAATCATACCAGCAGGAGGCAGTGTGTTACTGACCTGCTCTGTGGACGGTCCTGATGACTGGAAATACGACTGGTTCAGACGAGTCTCACACTCTTCTAGAGCTGATCAAGTTAAAGACGTTAGATCAGAAGGAGCTGTTGTATCAGAGGGAGGTCTGTACTACTGCAGAGGAGGGAGAGGAGAGCCAGAGTTTTACACAGAGAACAGTCAGGAGGTCCTCATTCAGAAAACTGGTGAGTTTAAAGGTGTTCAGAAAAGAAACATGCATTTTATCCCACTATGGGTCTTAAAATTATTGTAATCACTCATCTATTAGACGATATAGCCCAAACTTTGTGCAAAATTCTATTTTAGAGTAAATCCAGGGTGAAATGGGCAGTTTTTTTGCATATAATGCAGGCGCACAAAATTATGCGTTGCGTTGCTCATGGTTCATCAGCCAATGATATCAGGATCCATCATCCGTCAATCAAATGGCTACCGTCGTTGCAAACCATGGATCTATTATAAAACCAGGAAGCTTTGACAGCAAGTAGTGCTGGTAGTTTTTGCAGGAGTAAGTGGTTTCAAGTTATAGTGAGCACTTTCAGGAGTGTTGAGAGAGTTATCTTGTGTGCAGTTGCAAGAGAGTGAGTGATGGGACACTGTGTCCCGCCCCAAACACTGAATATCCCGCACGCTCGAGAACGCTCGATCAAATTCATTGTCCTTACTCGTGTAAGCTCATGAGGAAACTTGTGGAAAGAGGCAGCTGACAAACAGGACAAGCAACCATTTCAAACCAAATTTAATCATATAACCACATTAAATGAAAGTGCTACACTTGTTAGTTTTTGTTGTTGTTGTTGTTGTTGTTGTTGTTGTTGTTGTTCGTTTAGTTTATTTTGGTTTTCATGTTTGGTTTTCATCCATTTTTATATCTGTAGAATGATGTTTGTAGCTATTATTTACCAAGCCTTTCCAAGCCCTTGGAGTAAAGCAACAAATGATAACAATCAGACATAATTTGTTCTTTTATTGCCTATTTAACAGTTTCCAGTAGAGTCACTGTGACTCTTCAACCCAACTGGCCTAAGATCTACAGAGGAGAGACGATCACTGTCAGCTGTGAGATCCAGGGAGGAGACACTGAGTGGATGTATGAGTGGAGAACACCAACCTCAGTCAAACCTCCAAATCAACATGAATACAGGATCAGTCCTGCTTCATCATCCCACAGTGGAGACTACAGGTGTAGGGGCAGAGTGAAAAGTGATCGACTTAATACAACAGAGTGGAGTGATTCAGTCAGACTGACAGTGTATGATGGTAAATCACAAACTGAAAATCTAAACAAGTCATATAAATATGTTTTTTTTCCCCTTTCTACTGAAACTGTATCACAGAGTTTGTCCATATTGTGTCCAACTTCCCAACAGTCAAACCCAGGCCTGTCCTCACTGTGTCTCCATCATGGCTGAGTCCTGGAGGCTCAGTAACTCTCAAGTGTGAGGTTGGACTTAAATCTGCAGGATGGAGGTTCTTCTGGTCTAAGGCTGTTCCCAATCTGACCCAAATCAACATTTATAACCATGACCACTCTGGATATGGACACAGGAGGGATTTTGACGGACCGCAATACAGCTCTGAGCTGCTCCCTGGTAGCAGCAGTGGGACTGAACAGGATTCCTACATGGTCCATGGTCAGACACACACATAGTACAGCGGTTAAGCCCTCAAATCAAGGGGAATTGTGCACTTTTTGAAAGAAACATGAAACTTCTACCATAGTTAGTTTATACCATGAGGTTTATTTTAAGATCGGGAGGGAAGTCAGATTTGACCTCTGAGGCCCGGGAGAGGTCAAATCCAAGATGGCCGCCAATAATATTCAAAAATGCCTATCGCTGGAACCAAACACAGTAGAAAAACACTTAAGGTGTCATTTCCCACTAATTTTTGGGTGCCCATTCTGTTGGTGATACCTTTGAGACCAATAGAATTCAAGAAAATGCATTTAGATCAATGTGGAGGTCAAATAATGCAGACATAGGGAGGTGAACGGTGCAAAAAGGTAGTTTATTTCCAAAATAATAGCCTAACAGTGATGATGATGTTAATAATGATGATAATAGTGCCAATAATAATAATCATTATCATAATAAGTTCTTTTTTTTAACTGATTTATTATTAACTCATTGGCTGCCAGCCATTTTCAGAGCAGAGAGCTGCATACTGCCAGCCGTTTTAGAGCATTTTTTACAGATCTTTCAAGACCCACAGAATATTGTGTTCATGTAAACATGTAAACACCAAAACTACCAAGAGAAAGAATAGACTCTCTTCTTTCATTAGGAAAAAAAAGTTTGTTTCTACCTTTTTCCATTCTTTAGTAAACGGCAGTAGAACATTGGCTGGTTTCGCCAAAAACACCTGTTTTTGACCAAAACACCTGTTTTTGACCAGAACACTGAGAAAACAAGCTTTTTGTGGAAAGAAACATGTCAAGCAGAACAGTGACTTTGAAGTTAATATACAACAGAAACAACATGTCTATAGACATCAATGGCAGCCAATGAGGTTCTCCACAAACATGCGGTGCGAGATAGGAGAGGACCGGCGGACCACCATCCGGCCACGCGCCAACCCTGTCACCAATGGCTCTACTCGCTGTAATCAAAACCCGGTTGTCAGGGGGTTTCGCTAGATAGTAGGTAGGGACAGTGGGAATCTCGTTCATCCATTCATGTGTGTCACTAATTAGATGACGAGGCATTTGGCTACTGGGTCATACGGCTTTCCGTGTTTACCTGCACGTCAGGCGCCATCGTGAGTACTACGACATGATACAGCCCATACGGACCCATTTCTGCATCAGCAGCTGGTCCGCCACCTTCTATAATCATTACGAGCCCAAACTGCCCCCAGCTGACCGCCAGCCGGTGGGATGCAGCCAGGCGGGGTTCCCGTTATAGAGGGCCAGCCAGCGTCGTGTAGAGGTCCCCTCAGGGCACCAGCCACCCTTGCGGCCGTCCCTCATCCCTTTGAGGACCAGCTCGGCTCCTGGAGAGGGCCGTAGTCCTCAATCCTGGAACGGCCATACCTAAAACGTGACGTCAGCCAACTGCCTTCCACTGATTGGGCAGAGCGTTGTCACTGGAAGAGTCGTGAGCGCGATGTCCGACATGAGAATTCATCTGTACCGTGTATCAGACCGTTGTTATTCCTTCACCCGAGTTAAATGATGCTGTGTGGAAAACCACGCTGTGGTCCGTAATCGAGGAACAGACAAGTGAGTTTGGAGCTGACGAGAAGATCGAAAATAGAGAGAGAAACAGTGTGGCCTTGCGATCCCCCCACCCCTGCTGAGGAGGAACTATAGAACTCAGCTGTAATGGAAAAGCAGCTTTACTGAGCCGTGCCGTGACTGTGTAGTGGAAAAGTGCCAATAGTTACTCCTGCCGTTTATCTGCACTTCATTAAATTTCTTCACTTTGACATTCAAAGTAGAGTTCTCAACGGGCCTGAAAATTACAACCCGACCTGACCTGGCCCGTGGGTTTTAAGCCCGGACCCGACAGAGCTCGATACACCAGCATTAGTTGTCTGGCCAAACCCAGCCCAGCCCAACAAAAAAAAAGAAAACTAAACTAAAAAAGTGACATGCTTTCTTTGCAGCGAGAGCAGATGGTGCCAGTGACGCAGCAGCACCTTATCAGTGGGTGAAACTGATTCAATTTCGGCCACAAAAACATTGTGGTTTTTTGGAGATACACACAGCATCTCGTGCCAAACCAACCCGACCCATCGGCCTTACTCGGGTTTGGGTTGAAATTGAGAACTCTAATTCAGAGTACTGGGCGAAAGCACATTGTGTCAACTCCCCTCCATGGGCATTGCAATGCTTCCACACAGCGTCGGACACCACCCCTCTCTCCGCGGAAAGAGGAGGGCGACAGTATTATTAAATTGCAGATTTGCACCTTTACATAAATGCATTTTCTTGAATGTGTTCTGGTCAAAAACAGGTGTTTTTGGCGAAACCAGCCAATGTTCTACTGCCGTTTACTAAAGAATGGAAAAAGGTAGATACAAACTTTTTTTTCCTAATGAAAGAAGAGAGTCTATTCTTTCTCTTGGTAGTTTTGGTGTTTACATGTTTACATGAACACAATATTCTGTGGGTCTTGAAAGGGTCTGTAAAAAATGCTCTAAAACGGCTGGCAGTATGCAGCTCTCTGCTCTGAAAATGGCTGGCAGCCAATGAGTTATTAATAAATCAGTTAAAAAAAAGAACTTATTATGATAATGATTATTATTGGCACTATTATCATCATTATTAACATCATCATCACTGTTAGGCTATTATTTTGGAAATAAACTACCTTTTTGCACTGTTCACCTCCCTATGTCTGCATAATTTGACCTCCACATTGATCTAAATGCATTTTTTTGAATTCTATTGGTCTCAAAGGTATCACCAACAGAATGGGCACCCAAAAATTAGTGGGAAATGACACCTTAAGTGTTTTTCTACTGTGTTTGGTTCCAGCGATAGGCATTTTTGAATATTATTGGCGGCCATCTTGGATTTGACCTCTCCCGGGCCTCAGAGGTCAAATCTGACTTCCCTCCCGATCTTAAAATAAACCTCATGGCATAAACTAACTATGGTAGAAGTTTCATGTTTCTTTCAAAAAGTGCACAATTTTCATGCTTAGCCGCTGTACTAACAGCAGGATATGTGTGTCGGGCTGGAAGAGGAGACCCAGTGATTTACACTGAGACTAGTGAACCAACGTTTGTCTGGTCTGGAGGTCAGTTGGTTGAGATGATACGTGTTTGTTCCAAAATTTGACCCTCAACAAACAAAATATCAACAAAGGAATATGCACAACAATGTTAGATCTTTGTGTGTGTGTGTGTGTGTTGTTCAGATGTTGATCCATCAGCGTCTCTCACAGTGAGTCCTGACAGAGTGCAGCACTTCACCTATCAGGATATGTCACTGAGATGTGAGGGAAACTCTATAAAGTGGAGAGTGAGGAGGTTTCCTAAGGGTGACTATATGTCCTGCTCTGACTGGAGGAGAATGACTGAATCTATATGTAACATCTCCCCATCCCAGCCCAGTGATGCAGTTTACTGGTGTGAGTCTGGATCAGGAGAGTTCAGCAACTCAGTCAACATCACTACACATGGTACATTTTATTACATTTGACTTTATGTATCTTCTTTCTTTTAACTGGAATAGTTCCACACAGCCAATGTGCTATGTTGAGTCAAGCCAGAGGCCAATATACAACAGGTAAAATTGTGGTGTTTTGCCTCTTTTCATCGAAGGATCCACCCTCTCTTGCATGACACTTTACTAGAGCATAATCGCAGTGGTTACAAAATCATGTTTTATGATATAGTTGCAAATGCAATTAATTGTTCAGCCCTAGACTGAAGCTTCATATTCTGACTGTTTTACAGATTCTGGTTTGATCCTGTTGAGCCCCGTCCATCCTGTGACTGAGGGAGAGTCTGTTATTCTGAGCTGTGAATTCAGGACAAAAGAAACTCCTTCCAGTGTGTTTTTCTATCAGAATAACAAACTGATCCAAAGTGACACCAGGACGGAGCTGAATATCTCTGCAGTGTCAAAGTCTGATGAAGGTTTCTACAGGTGTGAGTCCTCAGGACAAGAGTCTGCACAGAGCTGGGTGTCAGTCAGAGGTGAGTAGCATTGACATATTTGATTTTTTTCTATTTTGTACATTTGTTTATGAGCTGTGGATCGCTACTAAGACTCACATTCACCTGAGTTGATATTCTGAGATTATTTTGTTGATTTTGTTTATGAAAATTCATCATAAATATTCTAACTGATACATTAACAGCTGTGCCAAGACCTGAAAACTCTTCTCTCCCTGCGTGGCTGATCATTTGGCTGGTTTGTGGAATAGTATTGATTGTTGTCCTGGTGTTATGTGTCTGCAGAAAATCAACAGGTGAGATATTAATTACTGAATAATCACTGATACGTTCTGATGTCACATCATGCTGCAGTGGTTCAGTTCAATACAAATCCTACTCTGCTTTTTACAGATCAGTGCATCAACAGGTTGGTACAACATACTCTCATCTCCAAATTGAAAGTACTTTACTATGTCACATCTTCATCACATGTCACATCAAATGTTCCTGCTCGTCACTGCTAATCACATTTTTGAAACATGTTTCAGAGTCTCTCAGGCTGAGAGAGAGAATCAGGACTCAGTCCACCATTATGAAAATCAACAGCAGGTTTATTCCTCTCTCCTTCACGGTCAGTTTTTCACGTAGCTTCCAACACTTTCACATCTATTTCTAAATCACTTTCTCATTGGAGACACCAGGAAATGTTTTTGATTTTCTAGCTTCCATTTGTCAGACTGTACTCATTCCGTCTGCTGTTCAAGTTAAAGTAAACCATAACACATTATTGAGGAAGTTGTTAAGTTGAAGTCACTATCACAGACTGACAGGACTTTGTTTAATTTTGGCTGCATGGTCTATACTGTAGGTGACGTCTGCATCTATGAATCAATCAGAGGCTCTGATAACACTGGACAAGGTACAGTTTAAACTTTAACTGTCCAGGCGATGAATACATTGTTTGTTTTTTTCAGCTCATGCACTAATGTCACATCTTCTATTGAAACTGATCCAAAATGTCTGAAATGTTAATCTAACAGGTCAATATGACGGTGCAGAGCAGAACTCTGACTATGTGAATGAGAATCCGGATTCAGCCACAGGTACCAACATAGATATCATCATATCATGTTTGATCATCACTGAAACCATCAAGACAGTCTGACAGACCGTTTGAGTATTTTCTTATTTAAATAACTTTTTTTTACATAAAAACTATAGGTCTCTCATTTTGTGACTTTTCTGTATTATGTGTTTGATGTTTTTTTGAAGCCTAGAACACATTTAAATGAAACAGCGAACAGCCATATTACAGTAATCATACTGACCGCATTACAGTCGAGTGAACCTACATCGTCAACTGTGCGCATATTTTGCTAACCTAAGTATAGCAGAGATCAAGTTACGCAGGGGGATTAACCACAAAAGATTAATTTATGCTGACTTCGACAAACCTTTCATCAAACTTCTGACAGCTGTGGTAACAGCAGTGATCATAGATACAACAATGGGTTCAACTATCATGAAATAGGTATTATAAAAATGAAGATGTTACAATTTAAGTAATAAAAGTAGGCTTGTTTACTGAATGAGGTGTATCTGTGGTATTTTAATGTGTACTAATAAAAGATTTACGGTATCAGAATATGAACAAAGGACCATGAAATAATTTTAAAACACATTCATCTCCAAACAGACTGACCGCAGACTGATCAATAAAGACACCAGGATAAGTTAAGCCTGGCGGTTAGCCGGGAGACCACAGCGCAGCCGGGAAGCCATGCACCCAAATCAGCTCCGAGGAGCTGGGCTGGGAAAACTGGATAGTCCACCCTAAGTTGCTGACTTTCTTCTGTTGCCATGGTAACTGCTCGGCTTTGGCTCGGACCACTACGATGGTGGGGATTACTCAGTGCTGCGCTCCAATCGCAGGGAGCATGAGGTCCCTGAGGATCACAACCACATCTTATGGTGGATACTCATTCAAGTATGAGACCTTGCCAAAAATCATACCTGAAGAGTGTACTTATTTATTTTATTTTTTGTGTGTGTGTGTACTTATTAATGTCTTGTACTGTAAACAGTGCATTACACACTGATTGTCTGAGTAGGCCTATACAATGATGGGTTTTTGCAATTAACATGCTAAAGAATTAACATAATTTTTGTTCCAGGAGGAAAAGCTGCAGCTTGTGCTAGTGCATATTAATCACACCACAACTTATGAATTCTAGTTTAACATCACAAACCTCCTAACTCTCTGAGTTTTTTGCATGTCATGTTACTTTAGCAACAAGTTAAGCAAGTAAAAATTAAAGCCATTACTGTATCATTTGTCCATTGTTTGATTCTGACCTTTAGGGGGAAGTGCAGGCACATTTTAAAACTCTGCCCCCAGTACTTTGCATCATCTTCTGCTGTGTGAACCGATTATTGTAGATGTAAAAGACAGTGAATGACTTTTGACTGCCATGTAGTGGCCAGGTTTTTCGTGATGCAGCAAGGTATAAAAGGGAGGGGTCTATTGAACATTGTAAGCTCCACCTGTGTGTGTGTGTTCACCTGTGCGCATCTCCATGACCTTGTTCCTTTGTTCTTCTCCGGGCTGGCGAAGCGTTTGTGCTGCTGAGTCTTTCCTTTGTTTGGACAATTTTTATATTAAAGCAGAAGTAAGCGATCCGGTCGTTTTGGCTAACTTTCTGTCAGCCGATTGAGTTAGCAGTCTCCGCCCTCGTCCCTACGTCACCACATTCACGTGCATCCCTTGGCTAAGATGCATTCAGCGAACTGTGAATAATAGATGCCACAATGTATTTATTATGAAAATGAGCATAACCCGACATGAAATGTTATTTGGTTTAGGTCAAATATTGTAAATCTTACTCTGCTGAGTGATATAGTCCTTTTGGGACAACATGTACAATACCACAGGCATGAATCATTTTTTGTCAGGGGAAATATCTAGATTTTTACATTGTAATGTCCCTTTACACATTTTCCAAGTGTTAAAAAGCACTGGTTGAGGTCAAATCTTGTAAATCGTACTCTGCTTAGTGATATAAAGTCATTTTGGGGCAGACAAAAAAGAAACCCTCTCGATGCAAAATATCTTTATTTGCCTTTATTAGATATAAATCACCAACTATTCAACAATGACATAGGCTACTACAGGAGGCTACATGATCATATTCAATACACTGGCCTACATTCTAAACAGCTAACGTGCATCACCGCCAAATCAGTCAAAATATGTGTTACTGTCTCACATATGCATACCATCGATATAAACTGTGGCATATTGGCTGTTTGAGCTTGATGAAGGCGGCCGTAGAGCCGCAGAAGCTGCGTTTTTCAACTTTAACAGACTGCGTGCTGATGATTGCTCTGTTGCCGTGTATGATCTAGGTATGATCACTACTATCAGGAAATATCCAGTAAATCCTAATCTCATTAAAAATTGTAATGACAGTCCTTATATATATGTATATATCACAGGAAATTAAAATATCATAGTCTCTTTGAATTGATATGGTTATTTTATTAACATAATGAAATCAATAAGCAATTATGTGCAACATGTGCCTATATGTTTTTTTTTTATTCAAAATCTCACGCTGCTATAATAATGCAGACAGCCGTTCCACGTGCTGCATAAAGTGCCCTTATTTGTCACTGAGCACCTGCCCCCCAAAATGTCTGTGCACACCACTGGCCCTTATAGTACCTGATCCCATACACCATAGGACACCTTCAGAGGTCTTGTGGAGTCCACATCTTTACAGACGGAGTGATTTTAGTAGCATGAGTTGGATCAACACAACACTGGGCAGGTGGTTTTAATGCTGTCTGATATATTGTGACTGCAACTGTTAGCTGAAGTCAGATACACTCATCATGTACCAGAAACAAACTCATGTACAAGAGACCAACTATTACACTGAATTTATTATACTGCATATGAAAGGCTATACTTACTATAGTTCATTATACTTCAATGCATTATAGCCTACTACTATGTCAAACGTTGCAAATATAGTAGATTGATAACATATCAAGGCAAAACCAACATGAATGCAAAAACTGTAAGGGCCATATATATTTCATTTGTGACAGATTCCCTTCTTTTTCACTTTACATAGCTACTGTATTTCTTATTAACACTGCTGTTAGTCAACACGATATGACCTTCTGTATAAAATGCTGTATAAAAGGTTTAGTAATAAGCTGTACAAAATGTTCAATAATGAGAAACCTGTACAATCTCTGCAAACACTTCACTGAAAATGGAGTAATATGCATTCAATATTCATTCACATGCAAAGGCAAACCATCAAAAACTATTTTTTTTCTTTTCTTTTCTTTTTTTTTTTTACACTGCTGTTTAGCTTCATAAAATCTCTTGTTTTTCGTGGTGATATCCATGTCCGTCTTGTCATGCTGTTGATCCTGTTTTTATTGACCTGGGACAAAATCATAATAAACTGCTGTAAAAATGGCATATACAGTATGGCATTTCTATGGAATAAAAACAATATAAATATGTTACAATAGTTAAAAAAAAAAAAACACCTATAACATTTTGAAATCAAGAAGGTATAATGTCATTTTTGAAGAAAATAAAAGTGACAAATGAGAATACCTCTGGCTGAATCTGGATCCAGATAAATGCTGTCAGAGCTCCCCTGTGCTCCACCGCATTGACCTGTTGAACATGAGATGAACATGTATCAGTTTTAATAGGGGAATGTGACAGTGCTGAAAAGAATAATGTTTTTTTACTGACTTAAACATTAATCATTCATTTGTTGTCAAATTATATACATAAGTTTAAGATATTTGGACATTAGTAAAGGTTTATACTGAACCCTGTCCAGTGTTTTCTGAGCCTTCGACTGCTTCATACACACAGTCACCTATTGGCCAATCAAAATGAAACAAAGTCACATCAGTCACCTCATGTCTGTGATCATGATTATGATATTTTCTGGTGTCTCTTAATGAGAAACAGATTTATAAATAAACGTGAAAGTGTTGGAAGCTACATGAACAACTGACCTTGGAGGAGAGAGGAATAAACCTGCTGTTGGTTTTCATCATGGTGGACTGAGTCCTGATTCTCACTCTGAGTCTGTGTGACTCTGAAACATGGAGTTTAAAAACGTCTATTAGCATTGATGAGCAGGAACATTTCATAGTAAAACATAATAAAGATGTGAAATATAGAAGTGCTTTAAATTGGAGATGAGAGTTTGTTGTATGAACCTGTTGGCACATGGACCTGTGAAACACAAAGTAGAACATGTATTAAAAACTGAACCACTACTCCATGATGTGACATCTGAACTTATCAGTGATTGATCAATAATCAATATCTCACCTGTTGATCTTATGCATGTAAACAGCGGAAGAAAAATAATCAATAGTATTCCACAAACCAACCTAATGATCTGCCAGAATTCAGGTCTTGGCAAAGCTGTGGTGAAAATTCGACAATGATTAAAAATTAAGAAACACATCAATACTGTAAAAACGTTTTATGATATTTTTTTCTTCTGAGCAAAATCCCTCAGAAAAAATAGACACAAGTGACTTCAAATCTTAGAATAAAGTAAAACACATTTATGTTGACACTGTTTCTTTATCAGACAACAGTCAGACAACTCACCTCTGACTGACACCCAGCTCTGTGCAGACTCTTGTCCTGAGGACTCACACCCGTAGAAACCTTCATCAGACTTTGACACTGCAGAGATATTCAGCTCTGTCCTGGTGTCATTTTGGATCAGTTTGTTATTCTGGTAGAAAAACACACTGGAAGGATTCAAGACGTTTGTCTTGAATTCACAGCTCAGAATAACAGACTCTCCCTCAGTCACAGGATGGACGGGGCTCAACAGGATCAGATTAGAACCTGTAAAACAGTCAGAACATGAAGCTTCAGTCAGAGATCAGCTGGTGCAGACCAAGAGATGACGTTGGTGTTTTGTTGCAGCAGCCACAGATGACAGGATTATATACTGTCAACGTAAACAACAGTAAAAAAAAAAAAAAAAACTTTATCCGAGTTAGGTAGAGGAGCTGGTGCGCACACGTCACCAAGACCTCAGGCAGGTTTCCACAGTTCCAGGCACATTTAAATGGAATTAATAATCACAATAACCCCTATTTATTCTAACTATCTGAATCAGCACATACACGTTTATCTATATCGATTGTCCCGCCACACTGATGACAGATCAAAGGCTGTTGGCATGCGTAATGGAAACTCAGCCTGACTGAATTAACACAGATGAAAGATGAGGATGGATTAATGCTGTGTTGACACTATAGCCTCGTAAACCAGCCTCTCGCAGAAATGCATTTCATTTCATTTCTCGGGAGAGTCTGGCCTCATCCCCCCTCTAAGCGTTTGGGCTGGGCGGGAGTAGTAGCAAAGACGGTTTAATATCTTTGGTAGTAGCGTTGACAGACAACCCCATTCAGCCAATTAGCAAGTTGGTGTAGTGACGGGGCTTTGCACCAGTTGGTCCCTGATTGGCGAACGTGCTGTGTCAATCCTTCTGCCTTCTGAGGGTTTCAGTCCAAATGCTTAGAATGGGGATGAGGCCAGACTCTCCCTCGGAATGAAATGAAATGCTCTTCCGCGAGAGGCTGGTTTACGAGGCTAACTATACACTGCCGTTGCGATGATCTGCTATATTTATTTATTTACTTATTGATTTATTGAGCCGTATCATCATGCGACCATAACAAATAAAACTGAAAACAAATAAACTATCATCTCTCACAGCAAGTGAGACGGGAGGAAACTGATGTTCTGGTCCGGTCCAAGCTGGCAGTGTCCGGTCGCGCGAACAGACCTCACAGGCTGATGATGCAAAAGTAGTCTGGGAGGGAGGAGGTTATGATGTTATCCAGGTTTGCTCTGACATATTGAGAGCTGTTGCCGAGTAAAAAAACAAAAACAAAACACACCCACACCTTTTCCATTAATAAAGACACTCATATTTAGTAACCTACTATTTAAACCAGTGTGCACAGATCACAACATAAACAAACAGCTGTGCGTAAAGGAGGCATCACGGAGCATCTCTCTTTTTCTTTTTTCTTTAAAATTTGCCTGAGATGGGAGATGTGAATATCTGCTCACTATCTGATGATAGTGGTTTGCTGTGAGAGATGATAGTTTATTTGTTTTCAGTTTTATTTGTTATGGTCGCATGATGATGCGGCGTCACCCTTTAATAAATAAAAATAAATAAATATAGGGATCATCACAACAGCACAGTGTGTAGTGTCCACACCTGCTCTTGGGACATCCACGGCTGCTTTTTTGTCTCAGTCCCTCCCTGGTTTCATCTGTGTTAATTCAGTCAGGTTGAGTTTCCATTACGCATGCCGACAGCCTTTGATCTGTCATCAGTGTGACGGGACAATCTATATAGATATACGAAACCACTCAAGAGCCTGGGGAGACAATACACAGCAGACTTGTCTGACAGACAGATGGGGAAGCAGGCCAAACAACAGCTCTCTGAGGGGCTGGCTAAGATTGACAAAAGCCAGCTTCCGGGGAAGCACAAGGTATGGTGCTATCAGCACACACTATACCAACGAGTGATGTGGCCTTTGAAGATCTGCGGGATCCCCACGTCAGAGGTGTCTAGCCAACAGCTACATCAGGAAATGGATGGGCTTGCCCCGCTGCTTCTCCGATGTAGGCCTGTTTGGATGGAACATGCTGGAGCTCCCGCTGAAATCCATCACTCTCGGGTACAAGCAGGAGAAGGCACGCCTTGTACTGGAGATGAAGGACTCTGCTGACCACCTAGTAAGAAGCGCAGAAGTCCCAATCCGCACAGGCCGCAGATGGAAAGCACCTGAGGAAGTAGAGAATGCCATCTCCAGGCTGCAACACAAAGAGGTGATGGGGGCAACCCAGACAGGTCGTGCTGGGCTAGGTTGGGCGGTGCCACAACGATTTTGGTCCAAAGCCACCAGGAGGGAGTGGAAGACCATGGTGGTGGACGAAGTCACCAGAGCGGAGCAGGAGCGCTTCCACATAAAGGCTATATCCCAAGGCAGTCAAGGAGCCTGGACGCGATGGGAGGCCACCGTGCAGAGGCGCATCAGCTGGGCAGACATCTGGAGGACGCCACAGAGCAGGGTAAGCTTCCTAATTAGAGCAGCCTACGACACCCTCCCGTGCCCCCAGAACCTCACCCAGTGGTTTGGGAGTGAGGTTGGCTGCCCACTGTGTGATACCACCAAGGCTAACCTCCAGCACATTCTGTCAGGATGTAAGGTGGCACTGACCCAGGGGCGCTTTAAGTGGCGCCACGACCAGGTGCTAACCAAGTTGGCAGAGCTCCTGGAAAGATGCAGGGTGGCAGCCAAACATAACCAGGAACCAATAAGGCCTGCGCTAGCCGCCTTTGTCAGACCAGGCGAGAGGAGCAGAACATCCACGCAGGAACCTACCATCTTGAGACCGGGCAAGGAGTGGCAGATGCTGGCTGACCTCAAAAGGCAGTTAGTCTTCCCGAGAGAGATCATGACAACTACGCTCAGACCGGACATAGTCATGTGGTCACCTGTGGAGAGGTCAGTCTTAATGATTGAGCTCACCGTCCCCTGGGAAGAGGGCATGACAGCAGCCCATGAGAGAAAATACCTCAAGTACTCCGAGCTGGCAGCGGAGTGCCAAGAGGCTGGCTGGAAACCCAGGGTATGACTGGTGGAGGTCGGAAGCAGGGGTTTTGTTGGCAAGGCAGCAGTGCAGTTGCTCTGCAGCGCTGGGGTGACCGGGGCAAGGCTGCGGAAAGCGGTGAAGGAGCTGGGAGATGAGGCTGAGAAGGCGAGCTACTGGTTGTGGCTTCGGAGGAAGGACAGCAGATGGGGGCAAACACCCGTCTAAGGGCAGCTGCAGGGGGTGGCGGGGAGACGTCCCCATTAGCCACTGCCCCCCCGCCTGGAGTACTAGTGTAGGGGGCGAAACATCAGTGAATGGCGGTTTCCAGCTGACGACCCTGCAGCTGCCCACACAGGAGGTGCGACAGGCCGGAAGGCCGAAGCAGGAACCAACACCTGACCTGTGCAATGATCCGTGTATGTGCTGATTCAGATACAATAAATAGGGGTTATTGCCTGGAACTGTGGAAACCTGCCTGTGAGGTCTTGGTGATGTGTGCACACTGCGAGCTGGGCAGTCAAAATACGAGTCCGCTGGCTGCGCTTCGCCTTGCGCTTAGATTAGACCAGGTTGGAGCTGCCGAGCTTTCGGCGCACTCTCCACGTGGTCTATCGGCAACAAATTGTCACTACGCCAAGGTGAATCTGTCGACACCTCCCCCTGCTGCGCGACCACTCCCATCTCGGCGCACAGCAGTCTGCCAATTTACCGAATCCGCTGCGCACGTTGTTGCACTGGAAGAAAATGCCACTGTGCCAGCTGCGCCAGGGCTCGCCTCGCTGCGCCCCCCGGAGTTGCGCCAGTAGGGCCCTCAATAATTATTAGCTAAGAACCAATTTATGTTAAATCTACAGACGGTGAAGATACAATTACAGAACAAACCAGTCACAGACCAAACTCTCAGAAAGTCACTGTTGATGTAACAACTCAACTCCAAAATAAACCCAATCACATGAGACATTGAAAATTATTCAGATTCTACAAAAAGTGTAAAACAGAAAAATGTAATAAAATGTACCATGTATAGTGATGTTGGCTGAGTTGCTGAACTCTCCTGATCCAGACTCACACCAGTAAACTGCATCACTGGGCTGGGATGTGGAAATTATACATGAGGATCCATTCTTTATTATCTGGTCAGAACAGGTCCGAGAGCCACCCTTAGGAAACCTCCTCAATCTCCACTCAGTAAAGTTTCCCTCACATCTCAGTAAGATCTCCTGAGAGGTGAAGTGCTGCACTCTGTCAGGACTCACTGTGAGAGACGCTGATGGATCAATATCTGTAAACACACACAACAATATTACCATGACTGTGCATATTATTTTATTAATCTTGTTTGCTGATGGTCAAAAACATAATCTTTGGAACAAGTACGTATCATCTCAACCAACTGACCTCCAGACCAGACAAACGTTGGTTCACTAGCCTCAGTGTAAACCACTGGGTCTCCTCTTCCAGCCCAACACACATATCCTGCTGTGTGTGTCTGACCATGGACCATGTAGGAATCCTGTTCAGTCCCACTGCTGCTTCCAGGGAGCAGCTCAGAGCGGTAGGAGAGCTGTGATGGATCAGCAACAGCCTTAAACCAGAAGAACCTCCATCCTGCAGATTTAAGTCCAAGCTCACACTTGAGAGTTACTGAGGCTCCAGGACTCAGCCATGATGGAGACACAGTGAGGACAGGCCTGGGTTTGACTGTTGGGAAGTTGGACACAATGTGGACAAACTATATGATACAGTTTCAGTAGAAAGGAACAAAAACACTTTTTAATGACTTGTTGAGATTTTCAGTTTCAATGAAACATGATTAGTCTAGAGCTAAATCTGGTGTATTTACATTTTGTATGCTCATGAATACGCAGAGTCCTGTTACAAATAAACAAATAAATGAAATGTGATTTACCATCATACACTGTCAGTCTGACTGAATCACTCCACTCTGTTGTAGTAAGTCTATCACTTTTCACTCTGCCCCTACAGCTGTAGTCTCCACTGTGGGATGATGAAGCAGGACTGATCCTGTATTCATGTTGATCTGGAGGTTTGACTGAGGTTGATGTTTGCCACTCATACGTCCACTCAGTGTCTCCTCCCTGGATCTCACAGCTGACAGTGATCGTCTCTCCTCTGTAGATCTCAGGCCAGTTGGGTTGAAGAGTCACAACAGCTTCAGAATTTAACATAAAAACAACAAAAGTTTAAACAATTACACATAATATTTTTCAGTCTCACATTATCTGCTTATTGTCATACTCACCAGCATAAACAGCTCTTACATCCTGACTGTTCTCTGTGTAAAACTCTGGCTCTCCTCTCCCTCCTCTGCAGTAGTACAGACCTCCCTCTGATACAACAGCTCTGGCTGATCTAACGTCTTTAAGTTGATCAGCTCTAGAAGAGTGTGAGACTCGTCTGAACCAGTCGTATTTCCAGTCAGGACCGTCCACAGAGCAGGTCAGTGTCACACTGCCTCCTGCTGGTATGATTGTTGTGTCTGCTCTCAGTCTGGCCTTGGGTTTATCAGCTGTTCAGATTGAACCAAAAACAGTAGTTTATTAAAACATCTACTACCATCACATGACAGTTACAAACAGCACATGATTCACGAGGAAAGAAAAGGGTCACCACATAACGAGAGACAGTTCAACTCACCTGATACTGTCAGTTTCCTGACTCCACTCCACTGTGTTAACAAATAGTCTCCTCTACCTCTACAGCTGTAGTCTCCTCTGTGAGACTCAGTAACACTGTTGATAGTGAATTCTCTGAGTGATGGAGGTTTGTATGAGCTGGTTGTTTCCCACTCATACGTCCACTCCTCTCCTCCCTGGATCTCACATCCGACAGTGACCTTCTCTCCTTTGTATATCACAGACCAGTTGGGCAGCAGATTGACAGTGACTCCACTGGAAACTGTTGAAGTAAAAAAAAAAAAAAAAAAAACAGTAAGGAAAAAAGTAAAGGAAAATAATAGGCCTTGCACTGCAGCACTAATGCTCTATCATGTGATGTCCTGAAGATTGAAATTCATCAGAACATTTGTTTTTGTTTTTGGCAGGGAGAATTTGTCAATCAACGCTTTGAACTTTTCATTTTCTAACTCAGGAAAGTTTACAATGTGATACCTAAAAGACAAGCCACACCTCAAAGTGAAAAAAAAAAAAAAACTTCATTTGCTTAACGAATCATATGACTGAGAGTTCTTAACTTCTTCTTGACTTGTCTTTCACTTTGTCAGGTTGTCCCATTGATCATAACGTACCCAGTTTGACGTCAAGGTCATTGCAGCCTTTACTCCCCATGTGTACAACAAGTGTACAACAGTGGCCAGAAATGGTAGATCCACAATCTAACACCTTTAACGATGTATGTCTACTTCACAATGATGCTAAATTAGTGTTCATGTTTGTCACCAATCTAGATTTAACATTTGACAATTTAGGGTGATATATAAAAAAAACACTGTGAGAGACAAGTATACAATATTGTGGACAGTATACAGTGGAGGCTGGTCCATAGAACTGAGGAGGTTGGTCCTCTATTTTTGAGAGGCAAGAGGAAGATCAACAATTGCAAATTGCAATTCTGGACAAACTGTTTGAGGAGAAGCAGTCAGAAAGATTGTTTTCAGTTACGTGACCCACACAGCTGGAGGGTAAAACATTGGTTCAACCACACAGAGGGTGTTGTGTAAAATTCCCATTGTGATTTTTACAAGTGTTGAACACTGGCCTGCTCTTTTTAAAATCTCACATCCTTGATAAATGCTCTGTCTTTTTCATTAGGTCTGTGTTAATCTGAAAACAGCAGGATTGAATAAAACTAGAAATTGTATTTCCTGAAGGAAATACGTGTGAATGCTGAAAGCCATTGCTGAACCATGCTGAATTAGCAGAATAAATTGACAAAGACATGCAAGAAACATGTCTAAGGCATGAATTGAACCCACAACTTCATGACTGGTAACTTGACACACTAACCATATGGCCACAGAGCACCTGAGTTACAACGAGCTTTATACTATGAGGAATCAAAGGCTGTCCAATGACAGCTGAATAGTTGGAATCAAAAGTCAAGTAATGATGTGACATGACTGAGGCAGGAATCAAACCCATGACCTCATGATCAGTAAACCTTTGTTCTGCCACTCAGCCACAGAGAGCACACACTTATCAAGACTGTTGTCATTCATTGTAATGTGATGATGTGCTGCAAACTGTGGTACGAGAAATCAATCAGTCTCTTAACGAACACCTGTAGCTAATTGAAAGCGGGGGAGGGGAGGTGAATTCTGCCAGTGACGTCCATTAGTGGGCAGCGCAGGGCGAGAAATTATGGATACAAATCATTGAAGACTTTTGCTTTTGTCTGCTGCTTTGTTGGTTTTCAAAGTTCCAGTGCATTTAAATCTTAGATCAGTGGTATTTAGAAACATGTTAACACAAACCAAGATAGAAAGAGGTAAAGAGCTCGGGAAAAAAAATTGTTCAAAAGTTCAAAGAGACTGGCACATTAACAAAGATGACAAGGTGGGACTTGAACGAGTGACTTTGCAGTTGCCAAGCAGTCATCTTAACCACTGGACTATGGAAACACTTCAAGTAAACAGATTGGGACTTTGATGAGTGTGAGATAGCTGAAAGCTTATCAAAATAGTAGAAAATACAGGCAGAAGTACAAATACAGGACTTCTGTGTGTGTGACTATTTTTTGTGAAGTTAAAGGTTGAATATGTAAGATTACCAGAACAACAACAGAAAAAGAATTCCAGCAGTCGATTGCCAGACCGTTGCTAGGTAAAATGGGCCGTTGCTAGGGACTCTGCTCTGATCAGAGGACAGACAGGAGGAGAACTATGCAGGATATTTACCTTATGTTTCATTTTTACCGTCATTAACAGCATAATAAATGACTTGTAGCTCAATTGTTACAGGGAGAGTGGAGGCTCTCTGCCTTCCACACCGCTGCTGAAAACCAAACCTGCGCTCAGAGCCTCCGGTGTCACTGCTCTCGTCAAGTTGAAAAAAAAAAAAAAAAAAAAAAAAAGGAGCTCGCTGGCACCGAGAGTCCGCGACAGTAAACGTGTTTATGACAGATAAGACTACACAAATACACCCATCCTAACATGTATATGATAATCCATTGATCCACCGATATTAAAAAGGCTTGGTTGGAGACAAACGCATACGACCGGGAGGAGGCAGGAAAACAGCGGAGAATTGAGCCACATGTCGGCTACGGGCAGGTAGGAATGTAAACAGAACGTTGACAGAAAGTCATTGTCGAGCCCGTCAAAAAAAAATTAAAATAATTATAAGACTAAAAAAAAATTACTTTCATTCTGTACCCCTCTAAACGCCCCCTGGATGTATTATTTTTGAAAAAATATAGCTTTTAATAAATATTCTACATATTCAACCTTTAAACAAAGTATAATGCCATTTACAGCAAGTTACAATCTGGAGCTCCATCTGCTCGGCTCTGAAAGAAAAATCAACTAGTGTGAATGGGAGCAGAGAGCTCCCTGGCTGCATTTATAAAATATTTAAAATTATTCTCTAAGTCTTTGTGCTTTTTTGACTATATTTTGAGACAAAGGACAAGTGTGGCTACAAACGTGGAGAAAATCATGTGTCTAGAGTTTAATTTGTGGCCCTGCTGACAGTTTAGCCAGAAAAATTCCAGAGTTTTTGAGCTCTCCCCCACTCTAACGATGATGTCACACACTCTAAGCTCTGCTCGTTAGATGCAATACACACCCATTATAAAGTTGGATTTTGTCAAGATTTTTAATGATTTTAAAACTGCCAAATATCTGAAACTGTTGAAGATATCAATAAGCTGAGTCATAGAGGAACACTTAAAAAGTTTGTCTATAGCTTAGAATTTGAGTGAGAGTGAGAAAAAAGAGGAATTGGTTACCTTCAGTCTCACTGTAGATGAGTGCATGCAGACCTAAAAGAAAGATAGAAATTTCAGGAAATATTTTGAAAGTGTCAAAATTGTTTAGAATAAAATAAATGTATAATATAATGAATAAGAAATATAATACTTTACAGGATTTACAAATAATACCTTGGACTATACACTTTGCATGCATTATACAAATATGTGTCCAAACATAACCAAGAATAATCAGAAGCCATGGTCACGTTAACAAATAGTACTACGTTGATAAAAACCCAAATCTGCTTCTAAAAGACACAGAATTGTAAAATCCCAAATCTGCCTCTAAAAGACACAGAATTGTAAAATCCCAAATCTGCCTCTAAAAGACACGGAATTGTAAAATGACTGATGTACTCACAGAGTAATGACAGCACACAGAGCAAAGTGTGGCCCATCTTCACATCCACCACAGACACTGTCGCTCTGCTTCTTGAAATGTTTCTACTTCACATTAATAATGAGAGAAAAACTGAAGAACGTTACAGAAGAAGAAGTTACATTTCACACATGTGGAGCAGCATTTTTCATCTCATTAGTACTGCCTTTAAGGTCTTCCTTCCGTTTTACACATAACTACAGTTTGACAAGCTGTTAAAAAAATAGTCTCTTGTCCATAGGTTTGTATCTGGTCCATGATGAGTGTATTGACTCAGTGGTGTATCTATCTAGTAAATGTCTGTGGAGATGTGGAAGGTGTCCTGTGGTATCAGATAAGTTTCAAAATGAGTCCATGTATCAGACTGTTCTTTCCACCATTATATGAAAATCTGAGCGATTCACAGGCCAAAAAATGAGTTATTCCGAATTAAATATTCAAAGTGTTTTGATATAATTTTATGGTCCAGCTTTTCAAATTGTAAATCATATATTTATGCTTCCAGAGTCAGTTAAGTGCCTCCCTGTCTACAGTGTGTAATTTTAATCTTGAATCACAAAATGAAGCTGCAGTGTTGTGATGAATAGTGGTAAAAGCAGTAAGCTGGGCGTCAATCCTAACATGAATGAAGCCTCATTAGTTTGGGTGACAGAAAAGTTCCTCTTTCCACATTAAGACACTGGTAGAAAAAGGGGGTGTGTCTCAAAGCTGAAAGAATAAGTGTCATCTACTACAAGAGGGTATGCAAAATGGTAGACAGATCGATAACATCATGTTTTTTGTTCATGCAACAATGTGCATGGCCAATATTTATTTTTCAGTCTGAAATATTATAAGGAGACAAGCAAAGCCAGAAGACTGAGACTGAGAAGTTCGTTATAAGCGTTCTCCCTCTCTGCTCTGCATCTTGGACACTCCCTATCACCTCCGTCTGGTGCATGTGGTCAGCTCTAGGTGTGAAACATCCCATATGACAGCAAAGATGGCATGTATCATTTTTGGTACAGCAGCACCAAGTAAAGTAAAGTAATTAAAACACTGACACAAAACGGTCTGTCAGCCCGTCAACAGACACATGAATTAGTACTGTTTTTGGTGATGATGCCACTAATTCAAAATTGATGTACATACATATTTTTGTGAAGTCTCTCTTCAATATATCTGTTGGTATTCTTCTTCTTTTTTTTTTTTTTTACTTGTTAAAAGAGACACTACAGGCAAAAACACAGTTCTTTTTTGCACCAATCAATTTTGAGATTTTGGGCTATTTTTCTTTGTTAACGTGTACTCTGTCACAAAAGAAGAAATGGCAGAAAATCCACATTAAGGTGGTTATTTTGCTTCATTTAGTCTCTTTTGTCAGTAGATTTCTCCTAAATACACCATTTAGCAGCTACTGTGAAATACTGTGCTGTACCTGTTGACTGACCCTGACACATGTCATGTCAGGTATCACTGTAAAGCTCATTCTCTCCTGAACAATTACGTAGGCTCCAAAAATGGTAATTTCCTCTGTATCTGAAACCAATCGTAAAAGTACAATTTACATTAACAATCTATGGAATTTTACAATACAATTCTTTAAAGGCCGTTTTCTCAAAATGAGTTTTTGCTCATCTGAGCCCTAAATCTCCACTTAAAGGGACAACGAGGAGTTTCTAATCGGTTATAAAAAAGTCTCACGTTAATGTGGATGAATCTCCGCTACCCACACTTGTTAATGGGCCCATTTTCGATAAATATATCATTCTGTCTCTATCGTTATTTTGTTACTATTAGTGGTGGCGGAGATGCTGGTCGAGCCGACCAGCGTTTCTTTACTTTCAGTTTCGCAACGAGTCATGAGAATAACGTAGCTGAATCGCCGTTTATGGTGGGAACTACGACGGTATGTGAACCTCTTTGAACCTCTGACTTTAATTATTGATGAATGAAAACATGAGTCCGTCTTGCGCCGGTCAAAAGAATTTTACGGTGTGCGCGGAGGCTCATAAATGTAGTGTGAAAACGCTTCGCTTTTCCAAAACTCCTCGTTGTCCCTTTAAGTAGCACTTACAAACACAAAATCTTCTGCGTTGGACTTGACTTGGCCCCCTCGATGATATATTGGTGTTTGGAGAAATTAAAATTTTGGGCCCAAAATGCAATTTTTCGACATCCCCGGGGGTTAGAAATTTTTTGCATTTTCTGGAGGGGTCTTTGGCCATTTTCTCCAAAACAACTGGCCCGATTTCAACCAAACCATCTGAATTGGACTTGACTCGGCACCCCCAGTAATATATTCGGGTTTGGAGAAATTTGAATTCTGGGCCCAAAATGCCATTTTTCGACATCCCCAGGGGTTAAGAGTTTTGAAAATCGCCTGTGGGGTTTTTCATTTTCTCCAAAAACACTGTTTTCAACCAAACCATCTGTGTAGGACTCGACTCGGCCCCTCCGATGATATATTAGTGTTTGGAGAAATTTGAATTTTGGGCCATAACGCCATTTTTCGACACCCCCATGGGGTTAGAATTTCTTAGCATTTGCTGGAGGGGTCTTTGGCCATTTTCTCCAAAACAACTGGCCCGATTAAAAAAAACACTGCAGGATGAGGGATCAATTTATTTAATTAAAAACTAAATGAAAACAATGAAATAAGCGCTATTCCTGACCAGTGCGTCAAAAGACATGCAAGCCAGGAAATGTAACGTCCCCGATAGGCTGTCAGCTGGTCAGCTTCTGGTCTCTCTGTCAAACACTGGCCTGCCGGTGATGTCAATCAGCGTGCGGACCGCTCTCAGGATCTGAGAGTGAAGAGCGGAAGTTTTGTGCAGCTGTGAGCTGAGAACATGACCGTTGTATTTCAGTTAGTGAGGCAAATTAAACATATTCTTCAGAAGATATTCCTTATCTCTGAGACTTCTGTGAAACGTTAAAGAAACAAACAACCACATGAATCTCTTTAATAATAGCCTAAAATGATGTGTTTTATCTTGATTTTTACTTGAGGACAGTCTCCAACTTGCTCTATGATGAGCTCCATCTATGGCCTCTCTCTCCTGGATCCAGATGAGGACCAGTAAAGGTGCACTGGTAAATATTAGTGACAGAAAATCCAACCAAGGGTTATATTATGACTTCAATGTATTTATTCACAAAGGAAAATGATTTTGGTTGAAACAATTGTGAGAAGATGAAAACACAATGTAAATGTAAAATAATATTCAAGAAAAATAAAGAAATTAATGTTGTTGTTTCTGCTTTTTCCCTGATCATCAAACTGTCGCTATATGATTTTACCGTGATTGCAGGTCTCTACATGCTGCTCTTCTCACAACTGCATGTTGATCATCAGAATACAACCATTGTATGAGCCATATATGTGATTTGTGTGATACTCCTTTTTCACGTATTACATAATTCTGATCAAACTTAACTCTGATGTTTAAATCAGCCCCATATGATGTACAAACTGAGAAGGGAAATAAAAGCAAACCTGTGTAAAATGTTTAATGATGAGAAACCTATCCTACAACCTATGCTACAAAAGAAAATAATATAAATTCAATAGTCATTCATATGCAAAAGAAAAAAAAAACTTTTGGTTTCATATAAATTGTTGTTCACCCCCATAAAATGTGTAGTTGTTCATGGCTCTCTTGTTTTGTCGACGATGTTCTCCTGTTCATGGACCTGCAATAGAAACACAAATCACAATTTATATGTGGAGTCAACGAAATAGGTTTAAAAATACAATCAAACATTTGAATTACACCTTAACCAAAGGTTTCTTCAACAATGTCTTCTAAAACACAGAAAGCATTTTTTTTTATTGATGGGGGAGCTGATGTTATGTTTGTTACCTGTGGCTGAATCTGGATTCTGCTCTGCATCATCACATTGATCTGTTGAGATGAACATTACAGACAATTTATATTAGTTTCAATTGGAGATGTCACATTAGCGTCTGAGCTGAAAAAAATAACGTGTTTGTTGTCCTGAACATAACTAAAAAGTTTATACTGAACATTGTTTTCAGAGCCTCTGATTGATTCATAGGGGCAGATGTCACTTATTGGCCAATCAAGATTAAACAAAGTCCAATCATGTCTGAGATTGTGATTCAGAGATTAGAAATAAATATGAAAGTGTTGGAAGCTACATGAACAACTGACCGTGGAGGAGAGAGGAATAAACCTGCTTTTGATTTTCATCATGGTGGACTGAGTCCTGATTCTCTCTCTGAGTCTGAGTGAGTCTGAAACATAAGACAAAACATAAACAATGTCTATTAGCATTGATGAGCAGGAACATTTCAAAATAAAACATAATAAAGATGTGAAATATAGAAGTGATTTTAATTGGAGATGAGAGTTTGTTGTACAAACCTGTTGACACATGGACCTGTGAAACACAGAGTAGGATTTGTATTAAAAACTGAGGCACTGCTCCATGATGTGACAACAGAACTGACAATGATTCATAAAAAATCAATATATCACCTGTTGATCTTCTATAGAAAAACAGCAGCAGGACAATGATCAATATTATTCCACAAAGCGGAAAAACAATCAGCCCCACAGGAAGTGCAGAGCTTTCAGATTTGGACACAGCTGTGGAAATATTCAAGACTAAGTAAAGATCTACATGTCGGATAAATGTACAAAATAGAAAAAGACTCAAACATTGTAACACTACTCACCTCTGACTGACACCCAGCTCTGTGCAGACTCTTGTCCTAAGGACTTACACCTGTAGAAACCTTCATCAGACTTTGACACTGCAGAGATCCTCAGCCCAGTCCTGATGTCACTTTGGATCAGTTTGTTATTCCGATAGAAAAACACATTGGAAGGATGTTCTTCTGTCAAGATTTTACAGAGCAGAATAACAGACTCTCCCTCAGTCACAGGATGGACGGGGCTCACCAGGATCAGATTAGAACCTGTAAAACAGTCAGAACATGAAGCTTCAGTCAGAGATCAGCTGGTGCAGACCTTGTTTGTTTACAACCGAGAGATGAGACTGAGATGATGTTGATGTTTAGTTGCAGCCACAGATGACAGGTTTAGAGGTTTTTATTTATTTATTTTTAATACTACTGAACAGTCAATGTTAACAGCAGTAAAAAAAACAACAACAAAAAAAAACCTTGCAAGTGGGAGAGCTCTCTACTCAGCTAACTAATTTCATTACACACACACACATATATATACACTAATTTGAATTGTTAAGTCTACAGATTGTAAAGCTACAATTAATAACAAACCATGAAACAGTCAACTCCAAAATACATTAAATCACATGAGACATTGGAAATTATTCAGATTCCACTAAAAGTGAAAAAGAGACTAAATGTAATAAAATGTACCATGTATAGTGATGTTGACGGAGTTGCTGAACTCTCCTGATCCAGACTCACACCAGTAAACTGCATTACTGTGCTGGGATGAGGAAATCGTACACGAGGATCCATTATGTATTTTCTGGTCAGAACAGGTCCGATGGTCATAGTACTGACCACCAGAATGACCCCAATGGCCATTCCAATTGTCACTCTTCGGAAACCTCCTCAGTCTCCACACAAGAGAGTTTCCCTCACATCTCAGTGAAATGTCCCGACGGGTGAAGTGCTGCACTCTGTCAGGACTCACTTTGAGAGACGCTGATGGATTAACATCTACAAAAAAATCACACACACATAAAGATATTAACATTAAAATGTCTCATGTCTCATTAGATTTTCCTTGGCTAATCTGTTGTTTATCATCTCAACAAACTGACCTCCAGACCAGACAAACGTTGGTTCACTGGCCTCGGTGTAAATCACTGGGTCTCCTCTTCCAGCCCGACACACATATCCTGCTGTGTGTGTCTGACCATGGACCATGTAGGAATCCTGTTCAGTCCCACTGCTGCTACCAGGGAGCAGCTCAGAGCGGTAGGAGAGCTGTGATGGATCAGGAACAGCCTTAGACCAGAAGAACCTCCATCCTGCAGATTTAAGTCCAACCTCACACTTGAGAGTTACTGAGGCTCCAGGACTCAGCCATGATGGAGACACAGTGAGGACAGGTTTGCCTATTGGGAAGTTGGACACAATATGGACAAACTATATGATACAGTTTCAGTAGAAAGGAACAAAAACACATTTTACTGACTTGTTTAGATTTTCAGTTTAAATGAAATATGTTATTTACCAACTAACACTGTCAGTCTGACTGAATCACTCCACTCTGTTGTATTATGTCGATCACTTTTCACTCTGCCCCTACAGCTGTAGTCTCCACTGTGGGATGATGAAGCAGGACTGATCCTGTATTCATGTTGATTTGGAGGTTTGAGTAAGGTTGGTGTTTCCCACTCATACGTCCACTCAGTGTCTCCTCCCTGGATCTCACAGCTGACAGTGATCGTCTCTCCTTTGTAGATCTCAGACCAGTTGGGTTGAAGAGTCACAACAGCTCTGTTTGGGACTGATCATGGTCAATAATTTAACAAAAAAATGGTTCATTAAACATCAGATATTATGTTTGTTAATCTTAATCTACCATGAATACACAATTAGTTTACATTATTTCTATACCCACTAGCATTAACAATCCTGACTTCCTGACTGTCCTCTGTGTAGTAGACTGGGTCTCCTCTTCCTCCTCTGCACCTGTAGACTCCTTCCTGTGAGACTCTGATCTCTCCACTTGTCTTGAAAGCAGCATCATGTGGGTTCAGAGGTTCAGAGAGTTTATTGTCTCTGTACAAGTTGTATTGCCAACCAGATGATGGGTTCACCGAGCAGGTCAGTGTCACACTGCCCCCTGCTGGTAGGACTATGTCATTTGTTGTCAGTGAGGCCCGGGGTTTGTTTGCTGTTCAGTTCACAGAGAAAAACAAAACAACTCAATGGTTAAACAGAGGACTATTGCACAAAACCAAGATAGCGGATAACCCAGGACTTTCCAGTTATCCAGGCTGAATTCAGGACTCGGTTGCACAAAAGCAGAGCCAGTGTACGACGGGCCTTACCACTCTCCATTTAGCCCCAATTTATCGAACTTGGTTGCAGTTCCACCAGAATTCCACTAGGAGTGATCGCGGACGAGTGCAGAATGAATGGCATCCTATGGAGCTAGAAGGCTAAATTTGTCCCTTTCACCTGGTAATCGTCAAAAAATTGCAAATACTGTTGTATTTTCTGCAAGTTCAGTATGGATTATTATGGGTTAGAAGTGAAATTGTTGAGAAGTTTTGACCTTTCGATTTCCTACAGGTTGGTCATAACACGCTAGCATTCTGCTAATGAATGCTGATTGGTCAGTGACGGACTTGCGACTATTTACAACCAGAGATCCCACCTGATGACAGAATAGCTGTAAAACAGGGGAAAAGCTGTTTTATTTCCTGCTGTAACGCTATTATTATGCACTTTATTAACTTTTAATATTTTTTCAAGCGAGAAAGTAACTGTTAAGACCCCCAATATGCGGCCAGTTTATCCAAATGACGGCTGTTTAGAAGTCTGCTCCGGCTGGCCAACCTCCGTCGTCATCCCGGGGGAGAAAACGATCGCTAATAAAATTACTCGTTGGCTTTTAGAGGTTTACCGCCGGCTGGTTAAATTCTTTTTAGGGGATAAATGTTGGTCTCATTGATGAAATCTAACAATTGTGGCAGTAGCATTAGTTTGTTTGAATGAAAAGTGAAGCTTCATGTGTGTATTGGACAGAAGAGCAGTGCTGCCTGGGGGCTCTGTAGCCTACGTACAGAAATCACCACATTAACATCAATAAATAAATGTTAACCGATCGTCTGCATTAAATGTTTTTTTTTTAATGTTATATGACATGGTTATGGTACGCGGTTCTGTAGACTGGCTGGACGGGCTCTCATCATGCTCTGAGGTGCCTCAGAAATTACCGTAAAGTAGCACCTCTGGCTGTGACGTCATCAAGTATTTTTGAAGAGCTTTTTAGAACAGATATATGAACTTAAAAAATCCAATATTCAGCCAAGTGCATTTTATGGCTCCCCCCTTTTGAAAATAATATTCAAATTACTTGACAAAAAATTATTTCCAGAGAGAGAGAGAGGGAGAGAGAGAGATGCTCGGTGATACCTCCTGTATGCTGAGAAGCTTCTGATTTCAGCCCCATGCATGGTATTTGTTTATGTTGTGATCTGTGCACATTACTTATCTTTGTTACACAGGGTTTAAATCAAGTTTACTAAACGTAACCTGTAGCCAATTTGCAATTGATTGGGTGAAATCCCTAGGACTAGTTCGTTCAAATATGAGCTGTGGAAATGGCCAAAACGACGCCGTCATTGCAAATTCAATTCAATATGGCTAACTTGGCCGGCATGTTCTATAAGCCAACCAATTTTCATGCGTCTAGGTGAAACCGCTAAGAGGGGCTGAATTTTTTTAATTTTCTAGGGGGCACCATTCAGCCAATTTGACGTACATTTTCGCCAGTCCCTATGTGTATGCCAAAATTGTGTGTTTTCGAGCATGGGAAGGCCCCCAAAAGTGCGATCGTTTCGGACAAAAGAGAATAAGAATAAACATAGCAATTTCAATAGGGCCTTTGCTGACACTTGGTGTCGCTCGGGCCCTAATAAGATACATAAAAAACACGAGGAACTAATGAGGAACTAATGAGTAGGTCATTTTTAGTTCTATTGTTACTGAACTAAAACATTTCACTGACTGTCTGGACAGAGAAACACTAATGTACAGTTGCCTATAATGTGTTTTTGTTGTTTTGTTTAGATGAACCTGACAACATTTTAATATGGATGAGATGTCACATTTACATGATACAGTCAATGTGATTTTGAACGTGATGATGTGAAACAAAGGAGTCACCACATAACAAGAGATGTTTTAACTCACCTGATACTGTCAGTGTCCTGCTCCACTCTGTGAACCAATAGTCTCCTCCTTTACCTCTACACCAATAGTCTCCTCTGTGAGACTCATTGACACTGCTGATAGTGAATTCTCTGAGTGATGGAGGTGTGTATGAGCTGGTTGTTCTCCACTCATACGTCCACTCAGTGTCTCCACCTCCCTGGATCTCACAGCTGACAGTGATCTTCTCTCCTCTGTAGATCTCAGACCAGCTGGGCAGCAGAGTCACAGTGGAAACGGAATCTGTTGATGTCAAAAATACATATTTACTCTAACAGAAACAGAAAGTCATCAGATATTGTCATGGCTGTGTGCATCTAATTATTCTGTTAGGTGAATAAAACAACATTTGAACAACATCAGCTGAAGTTACAGACAAAGACATGAAATTATTGAAACAGCTAAAAGCAACAAAATCATGAAAGAGAAAAGTAATACTTGTGCATCAGGTCCCAAAATTTCACACAAGGACTTTGTGATCATGTTTCTTTACTGTGACTGCCAGATACAAACAGCTCAGCACAGTAGTTACCATCACACTGGACTTTAGTCAGAATAACTCCAAAAAGGACCAATTCATTTTTATATGTTTTTGCTGTTAGCTTTTATTCTGAAAGCATCATCAGGTGTTGGGAAACAGCAGCTAATAAATTCCAGCTGTTTGTTCAGTGAACCTGATGTGTCACAGACCTGACACTGTTAGACTCCACATCAACATCCTCAGCCTCATGTAAAAAACAAAACAAAACAAAAAACATGTTTCTTAGAAGCTTTGAAATTATTGTTAAAGTAAAGTTTTAGGTTTGAAGGGTTTTTTTTAATCAAGGTGTATTATTTATCCTGTCTGAGCTATTCTTTCCTCACACCTCCATCATAAAAAGTTATTTTATTTCTTGTTTGCTGTTGGTATAAAAAGTTCTCTCTTACACTACTGATGAACAGAATAACAGATTTACAGTGAATGTTTTCTAATGATTAAACTCACCAGTTTGCCAAACGGTGACTTTGTTGCTTTCTTGTGTGGTGAACTCTGGTTCTCTGCTCCTTCCTCTGCAGGTGTAGATGCCTCCCTGCCTGACTGTCATGACTCTGGATGGCCAGTATTGTTCTCCTACAGTCTGAGGTGTAGCAGAGTCAGAGGTTCGTCTGAACCAGTTGTATTTCCAGCTGTTGGACTGATTCACAGAGCAGTACAGATTCACGCTGTGCCATTTTGATAACAGTACTGTGCTGTCTGCTGTCACAGTGGCTGCGGGTTCATTTGCTGTATGTTAAAAGCAAAAAATATGTGAGAGAATAAATAGGATGTGATTCTGTTTTATTAAATTAGAAACTTTATAAGTAAACAGACGTGAAACTTCCCACAAAACCAGAGAATTTATCCAAACAATCAAACTGAACATCCACTTCATAATTTAGCTTTTACTTCAAGATAATAATAAAAAGATAGTAACAAACTGTGTTACAACAAAACTACACAACAGTTTCCCAGTTGTGCAAAAGGTTTTTCTCAAACTGATATGAGTTATTTAGAAAAATACATGATTTCACATGTAATGGTAAATTTGAATATTCCTTTGTTTTAATCACTGAGACGTCCCCACACCCTGCTTTCCCCCAAGATATCGATCTCCTTTTGTCTATTACCCATTTGTGTATTTTAACCCAGACCTCTTCACCCTGCAGGATGCCCCAGGTGTGACACACACCCTCGGGGTCGGTGCCGATACCTACAGCAGACAGAAAACACTGTCTGAGTATAGGGTCGACCCCTGCAGCAGACAAGGGGGTGTGGAACACACCTTAGGGGGCGTTCCTCAGGTATAAATGTTTAGTCTCCCCATTTCTCTTGGTCTTTCTTTACCATCACCGCTCGGGTGAGGATTGACCTTTCTTTGCAAGGAAATAAAAAGCTTGTCGGCCAGCAGAAGTCTCTATTTCATTACTCACCAACAGCAAACAGCTAAAAACTTCCACGACACACATTATTGGGTACTTCTCTTCTTTTGAGTAATTTATAAAACAAATGATATGATTGAATGTGAACATACAGTAAGGAGGATAATAACAGTTATAGTTGTACTGTAGGAAAGTGAGAGAAACAGGAAAAAAAAGAACTGGTTACCTTGAGTCTCTCCGTAGAAGAGTGTATTCAGCACTAAAATAAAGATTGAATCCTCATTAGACATGATCAATCTGACAAACATCATCATGAACTACAGCGTTTTAAGAACCAGGTGAAGTTTCAGAAGAGGCAGCTTTCATTGAACCAAGGGGCGCAGTCTATCAACTGTCCTATTTATTAAAGGTAAAAAGCCCGCCAAAATACTTTAAAAGATTACTCAACCTAATATTCTAAATTTCTGAAAAGGCAGGAAACATAATGAAAACTTAAATGAAATAGATGTAAAATCTAGCAAATAACATTACATCACACCTAATGTGCATAATGTGCATGTATTGTACAAATTCGTGGAAATAACCTGTGCAGTCTCCATGTCGCTCTGGTCACATAAACAAAACTACTACGGTGCTAAAATCATGAATCTGCCTCTGAAAAACACAGAATTATAAAATGCCTGATGTACTCACAGAGTGATGACAGCACACAGAGCAAAGTGTGGCCCATCTTCACATCCAGCAGCGACACATCGCTCTGCTTCTGGAAATGTTTCTACTTTATATTAATAATGATGAAAAAAGAGAGAGAGAGAAGGAAGGCAATAGAAGAGGAAGTTTCACACGTGAATGGGATGAATTTTGCTCAACTCCCTCTAAGATCAGCCCCTCTGTTCTTCCTTCTGTTTCACACAAAGTTCAGACCACTACATGACCACAGCACGTTGACACTTCCTGCTCTCTGTTGTGCAGGATCAATATTTATTTCCCAGTCTAAAAGATCACGAGGAAGAATCAAAATCTAAAGACTGAACTTGAACAAGTTCATTATAAAAGTCTCTGTGTTCTATCATGAATGAACTCTTCCTATCACCACTGTCTGCCGCATGTGGTATACTGTAGCTGTGTGAGAAATATCACGTACGTCCTGCGTGGAACGTGACCTGTGGGTTGAGAACTCGTGTCATCTTGCTTCATTGACCTCAGACATCAAAGGTGAATTCCAGTTCCTATCTTAACCCTCAAGCTCAACCCTTAATCTTAGTAGCCCTCAAAACCAAGTGTTAAGGGCTATTTTTTGATTTGGGACACCCCTTAAATGCAGACTGTGAGGGGTTTGGCATTATTTTATTATATATATATTTGCACTGTTAACCCTGCCAGTTTAATCATAAACCACAAATGCAGCTATCATCGACAGGTCCATCAGGTCCATATTTTTGAAATTCTTGTGGACTATCTATCAGTTATTAATTCGGTTATTAGTTGTTGTTGTTTTGTAGCCTATAAGTTAGTTTATAAATTGATATTCAAAGAAATAATCTGTTTAAATACCACAACCACGGACATATTCGGCTGAAAGTCACTGCATACCATGGTGCTTTGAAAGATAGCTCGATAACTCGGCTACAGGAGATGACATTAGCCTGGTCATCTTATAACATTATCACCGCAAACATGTTGCCATATCTTGATAAAACAACTTAACAACTACATTACCACCGAGAAAAATGACTGTCTTGTAAGTATGGCTTGTCTGCACTGGCCGGCTATTGACAAAAGATCGTAAAATAACAAAATAAATGTTATGCAACAATGAGGTAAATAATCCATAAAATGGGTTTAAACTAAGATAATACAATGGTTGGAAATTACCACTGTGCGGGCTACACCTTGCGCTGCGCCATGAAATTAGAGCCGAAACTCTGCAGTCGCCATGTAATTGACTCTGTGAACCTAACCTGCTTGCTAGTAGGTTTACTTGAAGAAACCTAGAGTCTGACGGAGCTGTCTGACAGTGGCTGTCCTTTCCTTCTTGCTGAAGTAGAAATAATTCACTTGTCAGGAAGAGAATTCATCCCGTAGATGAGCTCGTTCCCTGACAGTCCATCATTTATCTGAACAATAATATTCTCCATCCGCACATCAAATATCAGGCTACACACCGAGGAATGGAAAGGACTTGCATTTATCTAGCGCTTTTCTAGTTTCTTACACCACTCAAGGCGCTTTACACTGTGTCACATTCACCCTTTCACACACACATTCATACAGCGCTAGGCACAGCGCGGGAAGTAACCATTCACACACACATTCATACACCCAATGCACACATCATGCTTTCAGAAGCTGGGAATCATTGTTTTTATCGCTTTGCAGGATTAACTAACCACCTCCCGTGCAATCACAAAGAGAAAAATTCAACATTTTATTTGGCTTTCTTTAGTCTACTTCCTAGAGATACAAATAAGTAGGCATCGGCCAAGATTTATTTAATTAGTCATGCACTTCAAGTTCACACATTCTATCACCACTGTCTGCTGCATGTGAATAGCTATAGGCAAGGCAAGGCAAGGCAAGGCAAGGCAAGGCAAGGCAAGGCAAGGCAAGGCAAAGCAATTTTATTTGTATAGCCCGTTTTTACAAACAGTTTGTCTCAAAGGGCTTTACATGGCATCGTAGCAACATCCTCTGTCCTTAGACCCTCACATCGACTGAGGAAAAACTCCGTGGAGCTGTGAAATATCACGTACGTCCTGTGTTGAACGTGACCTGTGGGTTGAGAACTCGTGTCGTGTTGCTTCACTGGCCTCAGACATCAAATTTATGAAGGAGGAAAGTCAACTGAAAAGGAAATGAAAGTCTGAGAAGAACTCATCCTCACAGTTTCCCAACACCTCCAGCTCCTTTACTGTAGCTATGTTTTGTTGACTGAGTCAGCAAATCACACTGACCGGCTGACCACAAGTTTCAGCCCCATTGATATTATTCCATAGCAGACTGAACTGTGGTGAGCTTTGATCTGAAAGTATTCCAGAAAGTGGGTTATGTGAAAACTCAAAGTAATACACATGGGCATGCTCGGTGCTAGCTGCCATGTTGTGCCGCCATCTTTTCCGTTCATGGCAGCGAGACGGTAAGTAACCATGGTAACTCACCAGAGACACCGAAGTGGCGTCTGTGAAACCCATCACCACGGTGAAGTGTGAGGAAGGATGGAGGGTCACCTGATGCTGCATTCATGTGCAGTGCAGTCTGCCCGATTTCATGTGAATGCAGCATGAAAAATACGATCGAGTTGCTTGTGTCGCGACCACGCGCCACCCTGGCAAGTTAAATTTCACAACTCAGGCTCTAACCAGTCTAGGCTTCAGGGCGGACACAGGTGCACATATTTATGTTACTGAAACCCTGAAGTCTGGTAGAATTCACCGCCATATAGTGCAATGTTTTGACTCACCTGTAGCTTGGCCGGCAAATCCCTAGCTGACCGGCGTGGCACCAGACCATCGTTGGACGTCTTCTGTTAATTTCCATGCACCCAGGAGATCAGAATGTTTACGGCGCTATTCACTGGTGCTCATGGGAGATGGAGTCTCCCTTCAGGCAAAACACTACCGCTTTGGTGCACTGGTGCCACCAAACTCAACCAAAAATGAAAGTTCTTTAGTATTGCTAAAGTAAATTAGTCAATGCAGGTTTTACCTTTGACATTGTGACATTTCTTATATATCTGTTTTGGAGCTTTTTGAAGACCTAATTGAGGTAGGACATTCTTTTGAGATGGGACCTCTTGTACGTGTAGGCACCAAAATTACGCTGTTAGGGCTGTTTTCCACTAACACGGCCAGGAATACTGGTAGTTGTTTTGGTGATGTGTTGTGGTATTTTTTAAAGAAAAATTACATAAAAGTTTGAAAACAAACCAATGAAAAGAAAGGAGAGCAGGGTGTACCTGGAGTGGTGGACCTGGGGATGGATGTGAACTATATATGACCATTACAACACTTTCTGCTGAGCTAAGAGTTTTGGGTTCCGGTGTAGTTACATAGAATGGCCACCAGGCAAGGATTGAGGATGGCAAGATCTCAAATAAGGCGAGGAAGGTGGTACACTTCCGGAGAAGAGTTGACGCATAGGCGGCGCTATCAATAGGCTAAGGGAAGCTTAGCTTCCCCTAGATTGTCACAGAAAATAAAATAAAATCATCACAAATAATAAAATGAAAAAATAAAATAATGTTTTTTTTTTCGTTGTTGTTTTTAAATTATATTTTAGAAAGAGGTGGGAAATACATTAAAAGACACATTTTTAAAGTATTATCTATGTCGATGGTTTATTTATTTTTTATTTCAGTGGTATTTGACTGGTTACCTGCGTCATTACGTACACACGGCGTAGCTACAACGCGCAGCGTAGAAGCTTACCCCTTTGCCTCGCTATGCTAGTCACCGACAGTCCAGCGAAATTAAAAGAAAAAAGCCCGGTAAAACGGACATTAGAAGGTTTTTGAATATCAAAATTGACGAGTCCGAGAGTCCCATGAAGCAGCAGCAATGAAGCCGACCACGATGCTTCCACGACCAGCTGCCGCCTTCTCTCCTGCCACTGGCCTCCATGATGACACCGGCTGCCCCCCCCCCCGGATACCGGCCACTGCCCGCGAGTCACCGGTCTACCTCCGGACAGCCGCGCCCCCCCGAACACCTGCGCACACCCTCCTCCAGTCACTGGCCTAAGTTACGTCCAGACAGCAGCCCCGACCGCCCGGACACCTGCTGCCTCCCTCCTCCAGTCACCGGCCTACCACTGGACACCTGTGTGAGCGCACATTCTCACAGCAGTTGCGCAACTGGATGAGGACAATGGCACAGCAGATACTGTCAACTCTGTTGCTTCTGTACATCGAGAGCGACAACTAAGAGGATTTAAACCTGAAGAAATAGTTGAAAAATATGACACAAACGCCCCGTGGCGTGCTACTTAGGGTAAGAACATTGATTAGGTTAATTATGGGCCACTACAACAGCAAAAAAAAACAACAAAAAAAAAACAAGTAGAGAATGAAAGGAATCATTCTGCTGCATCTCAGTTTGATGAACATCAAAACTATATACAGTATATCTGGTTGGGGAAAGACTTTTTTTTCTTTTTCTTTTTTTTTTGTCCCGTAGCTTCCCCATTCCTTCTGCCCTAGCGCCGCCTATGAGTTGACGGAGGCCAGTGCCACAGAAAAAGGTGCACACTTAGCAGATAGGACTTCAAACAGGAGGGATGGAAAAATACTGAGATCAGCACATGCCCCACAGTATATAAGCCACGCATTGATGATATGAAATCAGTCGCTCTGTTGCTCTTTTTGCAGTGTACCTCTGTGCAGGAAGTTCTGAAATTTATTTTTCTTATATTTTGCCTATGTACATATGTGACTCGGGTTGTTTTTCTTTTGCTTTGTTCTGAAGTGAATTAAAGACAACTCTACTTGAAGATCCATTTTTTCCAGCATCATGTTTTGAGTTTGGTGTTTGAGTGGTTTATAGCCTGTATTACAGTATGGGTCATAATATTGTCCTGTCCTTGTACTTTACTTGAGGACAGTCTCCAACTTGCTCTATGATGAGCTCCATCTGTGGCCTCTCTCTTCTGGATTCAGATGAGGACCAGTAAAGATGCACTAGTCAATATTTGTAACAGAAAATCCAACCAAGGTTTTTTTTTTTACTTCAATGTATTTATTGAGAAATGCAAATGATTTTGGTTGAAACAATTGTGAGAAAATGAAAACACAATGTAAATGTAAAATAATATTCAAGAAAAAAGAAGAAATGCAATTTACAATGGAATAACTCCCAACTTAAAGTAACCCATAAAAAAGTAAAAAGAAAAAATCTAGCATCAATCTTCAAGCAAACTTAAATGTATGACATCATAGCAGACTTTTACACTGCAGCCCTGGGACACCTGTGACACAAAATGACTGCTACAAAATAAAAATTGAATTGAAGCATGAATGTTGTTGTTTGTGCTTTTTCCCTGATCATCAAACTGTCACTAGATCTTACCATGACTGCAGGTTTCTACATGCTGCTCTTCTCACAGCTACATGTTGATCATCAGAATACAACCACTGTATGAGCCGTATATGTGATTTGTGTGACAGTCCTTTTTCACTTATTACATAACTCTTATCAAACTTACTTAACTCTGATGTTTAAGTCAGCCCCATATGATGTACAAACTGAGAAACAGAGGAAAATAAAAGCAAACCTGTGTAAAATGTTTAATGATGAGAATCCTATCCTACAACCTATGCTACAAAAAGTTCACTCAGAAATAATATAAATTCAATATTCATTCATGTGCAAAAGAAAAAAAAACTTTTTGTTTCATATAAATTGTTCACCACCATAAAATGGCGACGATGTTCTCCTGTTCATGGACCTGGAATATAATCACAATAATTTTCTGTAAAACAGTATAATAAATGATACATTTAAAAAAATCACAATTTATATGTGGTGTCAACAAAATAGGTCAAGAGCCTCTCAAATAGGTTTAAAAATAGAATCAAACATTTGAAGAACACCTTCACCAAAGGTTTCTTCAACAATATCTTCTAAAACACAAAAAGCATTCTTTTTATTGACGGGGAGCTGATGTTACGATCTGAAGAAAATGTAACCTCCCCCCCACACACACACACACCCCTCCCCTAACGACACGCCCTCCTTCAGCACAGCAAAGCGGAGCAACAAGCCTGCCAGCAGAAACCAAACACAGCTTTGAATGCGGAGTAAAATGTCGGATTCAAAGTCACAACTTCCACAATAAAACCAAAGATTACCTGTTCAACATAAACTCCGCTGTATCAGCACCACCGCTGCAGCCTGAGCGGGGTCGCTCTGCACACTGCGCTCCACGGCTCCGCGGTGCTGCAGACTCCAGTCTTCCTGCTCCTCTCTCCCACACACAGCGCCCTGTGCTGGGTCGCCTAGCGCGAGCAGTCTCCCTCCAGTTCTGGAGCTTTGCGGTGGCGCCAGTACCTGCGGTCCCGGGCAACGGGACCACGGTGACCGCCAGTACGGGCATCGCCGCCATTAGCAGCGCCGAGCACAGCTCCAGAGCTGGTGGGAGGCTGCTCGCCGCGCGGCCCAGCACAGGGCGCTGTGTGTGGGAGAGAGGAGCAGGAAGACCGGGGTCTGTACTGTAGCTCCACAGGGCCGCGGTGTGACTGTGCAGTGTGCAGAGCGACCCCGCTCAGGCTGTGTAACGCCGCATTATGTAATAACGCCGCATTATGTAATAATCTGCCACATTTTGCAATAAAAATCTTGAACGTAATATGTAATTAACTTTGCCACATTTTGTAATAAGTTGTTACATTTTGCATCAGTTATTACAAATTGCGGGTGTTGCCCTTTTTTTATGAAGAATATGTAATAATTTGATGCATGTAATAAACCACCCACACCCGCCAATGTGTGGCACAGTAGCCTATGTGAATATCTACATGGACTGGACCATGGACTCCCAATTAGGGATGCATATTTAGAATTTTCTTTCTGACCGACTGCATGGAGGGTACGAGCCAAAGGGAGCCTTCCGTGACGGATGGATAGCATTGGTCAATTTCTATACAGGCCTACGGCTGATAGACTGAATGGATTTTTTTGGTTCTTTTTGCTATTCATATTGTGTAGATAGGACTATAGGACCATAATCACCGTATAAATGATTACCAATCTTCCAAATGGTAGACCTATAGCTTTAATGTTGGTACCTGTGGCTGAATCTGGATTCACAGACTTTGAGCTCTGCTCTGCATCGCCACATTGATCTGTTGAGATGAACATTACAGACATTTTATATCAGTTTCAATAGGAGATGTCACATTAGCGTCTGAGCTGAAAAAAATAACGTGTTTGTTCTCCTGAACATAACTAAAAGGTTTATACTGAACATTGTTTTCAGAGCCTCTGATTGATTCATAGGGGCAGATGTCACTTATTGGCCAATCAAGATTAAATAAAGCCCCATCATGTCTGAGATTGTGATTCAAACTTAAGTTCCTCATTACTGGAGTTTGCTTTAACTCGAGCAGCAGAGGGAATAAGTCTGACAACTGAAGGAAAACTGATCAAAAATATTTCCTGGTGTCTTCTGATGAAGGAGTGAGTTAGAAATAAATATGAAAGTGTTGGAAGCTACATGAACAACTGACCGTGGAGGAGAGAGGAATAAACCTGCTGTTGGTTTTCATCATGGTGGACTGAGTCCTGATTCTCTCTCCAGGTCTGAGTGAGTCTGAAACATAAGACAAAATTTAAAAAACGTCTATTAGCAGTGATGATCAGGAACATTTCAAAGTAAAACATAATAAAGATGTGAAATATAGAAGTGCTTTTAATTGGAGATGAGAGTTGTTGTATGAACCTGTTGGCACATGGACCTGTGAAACACAGAGTAGGATTTGTATTAAAAACTTAGGCACTGCTCTATGAAGTGACAACAGAACTGATCAATGATTCATCAAAAATCAATATATCACCTGTTGATCTTCTACAGAAAAACAGCAGCAGGACAATGATCAATATTATTCCACAAAGCGGCAAAACAATCAGCCCCACAGGAAGTGCAGAGCTTTCAGATTTGGACCCAGCTGTGGAAATATTCAATATTACTCAATAAAATAGAGACACAGGTCAAGACTACAGTAAGTAAAGATCTACATGTTGGATAAATGTACAAAATAGAAAAAGACTCAAACATTGTAGCACTACTCACCTCTGACTGACACCCAACTCTGTGCAGACTCTTGTCCTGAGGCCTCACACCTGTAGAAACCTTCATCAGACTTTGACACTGCAGTCATCTCCAGTTCCGTCCTGGTGTCGTTTTGGATCAGTTTGTTATTCTGATAGAAAAACACACTGGAAGGATGTTCGTTTGTCCAGATTTTACAGAGCAGAATAACAGACTCTCCCTCAGTCACAGGATGGATGGGGCTCACCAGGATCAGATCAGAACCTGTAAAACAGTCAAAACATGAAGCTTCAGTCAGAGATCAGCTGGTGCAGACCAACAGTGGGAAAAAAAAAAAAAAAGGAGGAAAAAAATCCTTGCAGGTAGGACAGCTCTCTACTCAGCTAAGTAATTATTATTAAATAATATCATATCAGACTGAATTCAGAAATAAGACTACATTACTCAACTAGAAAAAGCATTTCCAAGAATGGAAATGGTGTGAATGCTGAAAGCAGCTGAATTAGCAAATAGTGATCACCATACAAATGTTTGACCGAGGTAGGAATCGCACCCACAACCTTATGGTCAGTAGACTTTCACTCTGCCTCAAAGCCACAGTATACACACAGTTACAGAGACTGTTGTCTGTTGATGAGCTGCACTCTGTCTCACTCTGAAGTTAACAAGCCCAAAGCTGCACCTGTTGGAAACACACTGTGTCAACACCAAGAAAGCTTGAGAGTCAAGCTTGAATGACTTACAATGAAAATTTCTGTGAATTTCAGGCTGAGAGCAGCAGTTTCAACATGAAGCAAGTTATCAGAAGTCAACAGAGGACGACTGGGAAAATAATTCACTATAATTATTGTTGAGGCAAGATTTTAACCAGGAATCGAACCCACAATTTCATGATCACTAAACCTTTACTCTGCCGCTTTGCCACAGAGAGCACAGCCATAAGCATGTTGTCAATGATGCTTAAAAAAAAGAAGAAAATAGTATAAATGAGCCACAACAAGTAAGTAGAGGACTTTTTTGTGACCTGTGACTATTTTTTGGTGAGTTAAAATGAATTAAAAAGCACTTAAAGGGACAACGAGGAGTTTTGGAAAAGCGAAGCGTTTTCACACTACATTTATGAGCCTCCGCGCGCACCATACATTTCTTTGACCGGCGCAAAACAGACTCATGTTTTCATTCATCAAAAATTAAAGTCAGAGGTTCAAAGAGGTTCACATACTGTCGGAGTTCCGACCATAAACGGCGATTCGGCTGCGTTATTCTCATGACTCGCCACGAAGGAAACCGCCACCACTAATAATAACAAAATAATGATAGAGACACAACGATATATTTAGCGAAAATGGGCCCATTAACAAGTGTGGGTAGCGGAGATTCATCCACATTAACGTGAGACTTTTTTATAACCGAATAGAAACTCCTCGTTGTCCCTTTAACAGCAAGTTACAAAGTTGAGCTCCTTCTCCTGCTGCTGTGAAAAAAATGCATTGGGCTGAATGAGAGCAGAGAGCTCCCTGGCTGCATTTAAAAAATATGTTAAATTATTATCCAAGTCTCTTTGCATTTTTGACCAGAATTTTAGCCAGAAGACAAGTGTGGCTACAAAACTGGAGAAAAATAATTTGTCTAGAGTTTAATTTGTGGCCGTGCTGACAATTTAGCCAGAAAATGTAACCCCCCCCTCTCTCCACTCTGGCACCACTCTGGCACCACTCTAGCGCTGCTCGTTAGACGCAACACATACCCATTATAAAGCTGAAAAAATCAGAAAAAGTTAAATATTTGAAAAAGTATAAAAAGTATGACAAATTTGAATTAGGGCCGGGACTTTAACGCGTTAATTACGATTAATTAATTACACAAAAATTAACGCGTTAAAAAAAATTAACGCATTTTAATCGCACTTTAAAAAAAAATTCAATTTTTTTTTTTTTTTTTTTACGTGTGTCTACGTGCGGTGCGCCTGCACGCGAGAGAGGCGGCAGTTTGAGAGGCTGACTGGCAGAGATGAGAGCTGGTGAAACGCTAGCATGGTTATTTAAAACACCATCTCTGATCTCTGCCTGCACATAGATACACAGACACGGGCGCACGCTAAATGCGCTATAGCGCTAATTGCTCAGCTGCAGCGCTATATCTATGACCTGTCACTGTCACAGGTGCATCTCATCTCATTATGATAGGACTTCACCCTCAGAGCTGTCTGTTTTCAGACTGTCCTGACCTGTCCCTGAACATCACACAGGGACAACATGGAGCTGCCTGTGTGATTGGTTACTGAGTTTTATTAATGTTTACATCAGGCTGAGTTCAACAAATCAGTTTATGCTACTGTGATTTAAGTAGCCTAGTTAAATACTACAGTAATCATCATAGTGTATTGGCAGGAAAGACCATTTAATCTGTATGTATCAAATATCGATTAATAAATTAATTGATAATTTGCATCCCTAGTCTCTTGGTCTTGGTTAAGTACCACCTTGAATGCTTAAGCTTATGTATTCAGTCATTCAATGGTATACTAAAATCCATGTGGAGAAAAAAAATGCTTCTCACTGTTCTCGGGTCAAATATTTATAAATGCGATTAATTGCGATTAATTAATTACAAAGCCTGTAATTAATTCGATTAATTTTTTTAATCGAGTCCCAGCCCTAATTTGAATACATCCGATAAAGTCCAGAAAAAGCTGCACGTTTTGATATAGGAATTGTTGAAATAGCACAAAGTATGAAGGACTAGAAGAAGACCGTAAAGAAAGAAAACATAATAACAATAGTGTGAATGCCTTCAGCATTCACACTAATTAATGAACAAACCATGAAACAGTCAACTCCAAAATACATGAAATTACATGAGACATTGGAAATTATTCAGATTCCACAAAAAGTGAAAAAGAGACTAAATGTACTAAAATGTACCATGTATAGTGATGTTGACGGAGTTGCTGAACTCTCCTGATCCAGACTCACACCAGTAAACTGCATCACTGTGCTGGGATGGATAAATTATACACGAGGATCCGTTCTTCATTATCCGGTCAGAACAGGTCTCATGCACATTATAGTACTGACCACTATAATGACCCCAATGGTCATTCCACCTGTCACTCTTAGGAAACCTCCTCAGTCTCCACACAAGAGAGTTTCCTTCACATCTCAGTGACATCTCCCGACGGGTGAAGTGCTGCACTCTGTCAGGACTCACAGTGAGAGACGCTGATGGATTAACATCTACAAAAAAATCACACACACATAAAGATATTAACATTAAAATGTCTCATGTCTCATTACATTTTCCTTTGCTAATCTGTTGTTTATCATCTCAACCAACTGACCTCCAGACCAGACAAACGTTGGTTCACTGGCCTCGGTGTAAATCACTGGGTCTCCTCTTCCAGCCCAACACACATATCCTGCTGTGTGTGTCTGACCATGGACCGTGTAGGAATCCTGTTCAGTCCCACTGCTGCTACCAGGGAGCAGCTCAGAGCGGTAGGAGAGCTGTGATGGATCAGGAACAGCCTGAGACCAGAAGAACCTCCATCCTGCAGATTTAAGTCCAAGCTCACACTTGAGAGTTACTGAGGCTCCAGGACTCAGCCATGATGGAGACACAGTGAGGACAGGTTTGCCTGTTGGGAAGTTGGACACAATGTGGACAAACTATATGATACTGCTTCAGTAGAAAGGAACAAAAACACATTTTACTGACTTGTTTAGATTTTCAGTTTAAATGAAATATGTGATTTACCAACTAACACTGTCAGTCTGACTGAATCACTCCACTCTGTTGTATTAAGTCGATCACTTTTCATCGTGCCCCTACACCTGTAGTCTCCACTGTGGTATGATGAATCAGGATGGATCCAGTATTCATGTTGATTTGGAGGTTTGAATGAGGCTGATGTTTCCCACTCATACGTCCACTCAGTGTCTCCTCCCTGGATCTCACAGCTGACAGTGATCATCTCTCCCCTGTAGATCTCAGGCCAGTTGGGTTGAAGAGTCACAACAGCTCTGTTTGGGACTGATCATGGTCAAGAATTGAACAACAAAAAAGGTTCATCTTAATCTATCATGAATACACAATTAGTTTACATTATTTCTATACCCACCAGCATTAACAACCCTGACTTCCTGACTGTCCTCTGTGTAGTAGACTGGGTCTCCTCTTCCTCCTCTGCACCTGTAGACTCCTTCCTGTAAGACACTGATCTCTCCACTTGTCTTGAAAGCAGCATCATGTGGGTTCAGAGTTTCAGAGAGTTCATTGTCTCTGTACAAGTTGTATTTCCAACCAGATGATGGGTTCACAGAGCAGGTCAGTGTCACACTGCCCCCTGCTGGCAGGACTGTGTCATTTGCTGTCAGTGAGGCCCGGGGTTTGTTTGCTGTTCAGTTCACAGAGAAAAACAAAACCACTCAAAGGTTAAATGGAGGAATATTACACAAAACCAAGATAGTGGATAGCCCAGGACTTTCCAGTTATCCAGGCTGAATTCAGGACGAAAGCGAACGCACCAGGAAGGCAAATTTGTTACCATGGAGATTAATTATTTGGAGCTAGCTTGCTCCCGACCAGGCTAACAGCCAGGCTTGATATTGTAGCTTATTGGTTCAGTCAGATACATCAATGTGTTACAGTTGTTTCAGGGTTTGTTATTAGTGTGTATCCAACACCAACACCACAGATCCACCGTCATTCAGTGAAGAAGCCTCTTTTATTAGCCTCGTCTAGTTGAAGTGCTTTCGAAGGACTTTCGGAAAGTGGAAGCATTTTCACACTACATTTCCCCTGAGCCTCCACATGGACGGTGAATTTCTTGTATTGGTATAAATTGGACAAAAGCGAGACTCGATTTGCCAAGCATGTTTTCATTAATCATGATTGAAAGTCTGAGGTTTAAAGACTATCAGATACCGTTGTAGTTCCGACCATATAACCATAAATAATGCCACCTATAGCAATCTGGCGGCATTATTCCCATGACGCCGCACAAGGTGGCGCAGCCCACACAGTGCAAGTTTTGTGCAGCGCAGCCCGGCATACACGTAAACATAACCTGTAGCCAGTTTGATGTTGATTGGGTGAAATCCCGAGGACTAGTTTGTTCAAATACGAGGTGTGGAAATGGCCAAAACGGCGCCATCATTGAAAATTAAATTCAAAATAGTTGACTTCCTGTCGGGATTTCACCATGACATTAAAGCAAGAGTTTCAGCTCAGTGCTTCCACCATCTGGTTGAGAAGCGCTATCGTCTGGGGGGGAAAACGAAACTTATCAGCGAGCGCATCTAGTGTTTATTCCCATTAAAGCAGATATCAGTGGCACGGCCGTTTCGGCTAATGCTGTGTTCAAGGCAGGCTTTTGAAACCGTAAGTTACAGCTTCAAGTCACAACTACGACTTGGTAGCGTTCCAGGTAACCCGTAGCTCGTGTTTTTACCGTCCTGTTGTCTGTGAAAGTTCCCTATAACGGCCACTCGTAACTTCCGACCCGTGAACTCGTACCAGATCGAACTGGTATGACTTCACAGGAAGGAAAAACACAAAGTACGAGTTTCCTTGAACGCACCATGAGTTAGCAGCCCCCGCCCTTGTCAGGCATCAATTGGTCCTCGTGCTACGTCACCACATTCACGCGCATCCCTTGGCTGCACACACAGCCCTTCATGCCGTTCTCTCCCCTCATTGGATAACACTTGTATCCCACAAGGAAATTTTTCTCCTCGGGTTACAGCAGAGCAGAGTGACGGAGAGACTCGTGTTTAGGCTGAAATACTTCATGTAAGTGATTGCTGACGGAACATAGGACTATTTAGGACTTATATTAACAAAAACATTCCACTGATATCTGCTTTAATAAACGACAGTATTTCCCACATGTTTGCAAGGAGACTGTGTGGCGGGTGGTCGGGGGAGGAGGGGGGGCGGTGATTTGTACGTACTCGTGCAGGGAAGTTACATAGTGCAGTTTCAGCCGACGCAACCCGGCTCAGGCTGCAGCGGCAGTACCATTCATCCTATTAACCATTTTTCTACCATTGCAATGAGTCTGGAAACATTATTTTAAGAGCGAGAAACTCCGCAATGTTACTATAAGAGGCTTTTTTGTGCATGTTGACATGTTCTATAAGCCCACCAATTTTCATGCATCGAGGTGAAACCGCTAAGAGTGGCTACATTTTTTAAATTTTCTAGGGGGAGCCATTGAGCCGATTTGACTCAAAAATACGTGACATTTCGCCAGTCCGTACGTGTATGCCAAGAATTGTGTATTTTTGAGCATGTGGAAGCCCCCAAGATGCGATCATTTCAGACAAAGAATAAGAAGAATAATAGGGCCGTCGCCGACGCTTGTCGGTACACAAAAATCACAAAGAACTAATGAGTAGGTCATTTTTAGTTGTATTGTTACTGAACCAAAACATTTCACTGACTGTCTGGACAGAGAATTTAGCATTAGCCTATTTTTGTTGCTTTGTTCAGATGAAGCTGACAACATTAACAGTCAATGTGATTTTGAATGTGGTGATGTGATTGAATCAAAAACAACAATTAAATGAGTGATGGAAAATTAAAACAGCTACTACCATCACATGACAGTTGGCAGCAGATTCATTACTTGATAAGTGAATTAGGAAACAAATGAGTCACCACATAACAAGAGATGGTTTAACTCACCTGATACTGTCAGTGTCCTGCTCCACTGTGTTGACAAATAGTCTCCTCCTTTACCTCTACAGCTGTAGTCTCCTCTGTGAGACTCATTGACACTGCTGATAGTGAATTCTCTGAGTGATGGAGGTGTGTATGAGCTGGTTGTTCTCCACTCATACGTCCACTCAGTGTCTCCACCTCCCTGGATCTCACAGCTGACAGTGATCTTCTCTCCTCTGTAGATCACAGACCAGCTGGGCAGCAGAGTCACAGTGGAAACGGAATCTGTTGATGTCAAAAATACATATTTACTCTGACAGAAACAGAAAGTCATCAGATATTGTCATGGCTGTGTGCATCTAATTATGAATAGTCTGTTAGGTGAATAAAACAACATTTGAACAACATCAGCTGAAGTTACAGACAAAGACATGAAATTATTGAAACAGCTAAAAGCAACAAAATCATTAAAGAGAAAAGTAATACTTGTGCATCACATCCCAAAATTTCGCACAGGGACTTTGTGATCATGTTTCTTTACTGTGACTGCCAGATACAAACAGCGGATACTCAGCACAGTATAGTCACCATCACACTGGACTTTAGTCTGACATCAATAAGTGAATCATGGTGATTTTGCTGTTGGGAAACCGCAGCTAATAAATTCCAGCTGTTTGTTCATTAGAATTAATTAGACTCAACATCAACATCCAAATTCTCAGCCTCATATGTTTCTTAGAAGCTTTAAGTCAAGTTTTAAGTTTGCAAAGGTTTTTTTTAATAAAGTGTGTTTTATTTATCCTGTCCGAGCTGAAATGTCTCTTGTACACTACTGATGAACAGAAGAACAGATTTACAGTGAATGTTTTCTAATGATTAAACTCACCAGTTTTCCAAACAGTGACTTTGTTACTTTCTTGTGTGGTGAACTCTGGTTCTCCGCTCCTTCCTCTGCAGGTGTAGATGCCTCCCTGCCTGACTATGACTATGGATGCCCAGTATTGTTCTCCCCTTACAGTCTGAGGTGTAGCAGAGTCAGATGTTCGTCTGAACCAGTTGTATTTCCAGCTGTTGGACTGATTCACAGAGCAGTACAGAGTCACGCTGTGCCATTCTGCAAAAATGACTGAGCTGTCTGCTGTCAGAGTGGCTGTGGGTTCATTTGCTGTATGTTAAAAGCAAAAAAAATATGTGGGAGAATAATTAGGATGTGATTCTGCTTTATTAAATTAGAAACTTTATAAGTGAACAGATTTGAAACTTCCCACAAAACCAGAGAATTTATCCAAACAATCAAACTGAACATCCACTTCATAATTTAGCTTTTACTTCAAGATAATAAAAAAAATAGTAACAAACTGTGTTACAACAAAACTACACAACAGTTTCCCTCTAAAGTATTACCGGTATTCACTTAATGAAGGACAAATTAAGTTGTACAAAATGTTTTTCTCAAACCGATATGAATTATGTAGAAAAATCTGTGATTTCACATTATTGGGTACTTCTCTTCTTTTGAGTAATTTATAAAACAAATTATATGATTGAATGTGAACAACAGTTATAGTTGTACTGTAGGAAAGTGAGAGAAACAGGAAAAAAATGAACTGGTTACCTTGAGTCTCTCCGTAGAAGAGTGTATTCAGCACTAAAATAAAGATTGAATCCTCATTAGACATGATCAATCTGACCAACATCATCATAAACTACAGCGTTTTAAGAACCAGGTGAAGTTTTAGAGGAGGCAGCTTTTGTTGAACCAAGGGGCGCAGTCTAGCTCTATCAACTGTCCTATTTATTAAAGGCAAAAAGCCCCCAAAAATACTTTAAAAGATTGCATGCATTGTACAGAGTTGTAGAAATAACATGTGCAGTTCTCCATGTCGCTCTGGTCACATAAACAAAACTACTACGGTGCTAAAATCATGAATCTGCCTCTGAAAGACACAGAATTGTAAAACAACTGCGTACTCACAGAGTAATGACAGCACACAGAGCAAAGTGTGGCCCATCTTCACATCCAGCAGCGACACATCGCTCTGCTTCTGGAAATGTTTCTACTTTATATTAATAATGATGAAAAAAAAAAGAGAGAGAAGGAAGGCAGTAGAAGAGGAAGTTTCACACGTGAATGGGATGAATTTTGCTCAACTCCCTCTAAGTTCAGCCTCTCTGTTCTTCCTTCTGTTTCACACAAAGCTCAGACCACATGACTACAGCACGTTGACACTTCCTGCTCTCTGTTGTGCAGGATCAAACGTACGTCCTGCGTTGAACGTGACCTGTGGGCAGAGATGGACAGAGTACTGGACCCCAGTACTTGAGTAAGAGTACAAATACTACTGGTCCAAATTTACTCCATTACAAGTAAAAGTAGCTCAGTCGACATGTTACTCAAGTAAGAGTAAAAAAGTACTTACTTTTAAAGGTACTTGAGTATCCAAAAGTACATGCTTTTAAATTTACTTTAAGTAAAAGTAAGAGTAAATTTCTTATTTTTCACATCAATGAAATCAAGCGTAGCGTTAGTTCTGGCAGGCCATGACGTCAAGCTCTTAATCAGCACAGCGTAACTGTCATCACCTGTGCAGATCAGCTGATGGCTCAGCTGACTCCCCGTGGCTGCTTCCTATTGGGGAATTGCATTCAGAGCGCGCTATTTCAACTGCTCTAGCCCGACGTCACCTCCCTTGCTGCTGCTGCTTCCTCTGCCGGCTTTTTTGCAACCCAGCTCCTCCTGTCATTGTATACATGTTGGTTGCTCTGCTCTGTCTGGGTTTTCTTTGCTGCTGCGCTCCCTGCTTATGCCGTTCATGATGGCTCGTGAAGGGCAGGGAGGTGCTCTTCCTGCCTCAGGCTTTCCACGCAAACGCGTGGAAGAGCAGGGGTCCCAGAACAGTACCATACCGCCAAATAAAACTTGTGCAAGTAAATAAATATTATTTTGACATAGTGGTCCTGACAGAATTACTATAATTTTTTCTAAATTAATTTAAGGACCTTTTAACTGTTTCTGAGAATTAACCCTTTGAAACCACCTGCACTGATGTGCTTGCTTTTAGAGCCACAGTGTTATATAAAGCTGCAGAAACACCTATAAAAACAAAGAAAAATGAATGGGATCATAACTAACACATCACTGTGATAGGTTTCCTTCTTTGACAAACACAGCTCATGTCCAATAGTATTTTAGAAAAAAAAGTGCAGACCTGAAAGTAACAAGTACTTTTCAGCCTTCTTTGAGTAAAAATATTTGTCTTGGAAATGTATTCAAGTAAGAGTAATAAGTAAAGAAATCTAATACTCAAGTAAAGTACAAATCCTCTGGATATGTACTTACTGTAAGTACAGCACTCAAGTAAATTTACTCCGTTACTGTCCACCACTGCCTGTGGGTTGAGAACTCGTGTCGTCTTGCTTCATTGACCTCAGACATCAAGGGTGAATTCCAATTCCTATTTTAACCCTCAAGCTCAATCATAAACCCTTATTCTTAGTAGCCTTCAAAACCAAGTGTTAAGGGCTATTTTGTGACTTGGGACACCCCTTAAATGCAGACTGTGGGGGGGTTTGGCATTAGTTTATTATTATTCTTTTATATTTGCGCTGTTAACCCTGCCAGTTTAATCATGAGCCACAAACTCAGCTATCACCGACGGGTCCATGTTTTTGAAATTGTTGTGGACTGTCATTCAGTTATTACTTTGGTTATTAGTTATTTTTTGTAGCCTATAAGTTAGTTCAGTTAGTTATAAATTGATATTCAAACAAATAATCTGTTTATGAAGTTTATGAATTGAAAGGTAAACACCAGCTGTCACTATCGTTACATAACTCTGCGGCCAGATGACATTTGCCTGGTCATCTTAGATTATCACCGCAAACATTTTACGTAGGCTGTATCTAGATAAAACAACTTAACAACTACATTACCATTGAGAAAAATTACCCAATAGCAACATGGCTTGTCTGCACCGGCCGGCTATTGACAAAAGGTCATAACAAAATAAATGTTATGCAACAATGAGGTAAATAATCCATAAAATGGGTTTAAACTAAGATAATACAATGATTGGAAATTACCACTGTGCGGGCTACGCCATCTTGCGCTGCGCCATGAAATTAGAGCCCAAACTCTGTCAGTCGCCATGTAATTGACTCTGTGAACCTAACCTGCTTGCTAGCAGAAGCGGCTGTCCTTTCCTTCTCAAATAATTCACTTAGTTTTACAGTATGTCAGGAAGAGAATTCATCCCGTTTAGAAGAGCTCTCGTTCCCTGAAGAGGAATGAACCAACCACTAGCCTACCACTTCTCATCACAGTCCATCATTTATCTGAACAATAATATTCTCCATCCGCACATCTAATATCAGGCTACACACCGAGGAATGGAAAGGACTTGCACTTATCTAGCACTTTTCTTGTTTCTTAGACCACTGAAAGCGCTATACACTGTGTCACATTCACCCTTTCACACACACATTCATACACCCAATGCACACATCGTGCTCTGATCTGGGACTTGTTTTTATCGCTGTGCAGGATTAACTAACCACCTCCCCTGCGATCAGTTAAGAGAAAAGCTCAACATTTTATTTGGCTTTCTTTAGTCTACTTCCTAGAGATACAAATAAGTAGGCATCGGTCAAGATTTTTAGTCACTCCAAATTCACAAATTCTATCACCACTGCCCGCTGCATGTAGCTGTGAAATATCACGTAGCCTACCTCCTGCGTTGAACATAACCTGTGGTTTGAGAACTCGTGTTGTGTTGCTTCACTGGCCTCAGACATCAAATTCATGAAGGAGGAAACTCAACTGAAAAGGAAACGAAAGTCTGAGAAGAACTCATCCTCACAGTTTCCCAACACCTCCAGCTCCTTTACTGTAGCTACATGTTTTGTTGACTGAGTCAGCAAATCTCACTGACCGGCTGTCCACAAGTTTCAGCCCCATTGATATTATTCAATAGCAGACTGAACTGTGGTGAGCTCATTCCAGAAAGCGTGTTATCTGAAAACTCAAAGTAATACACATGGAGCGGGCAAGCTCGATGCTAGCTGCCATTTTGTGCCGCCATCTTTTACATTCAGTGGCAGCGAGATCGTAGGTAACCAAGGAAACTCACCGGAGACACTGGAGCGACAGTGACACGAGACACGGTGGCGTCTGTAAAAACCATCACCACGGCGAAGTGTGAGGAAGGATGGAGGGTCACCTGATGCTGCATTCATGTGCAGTCTGCCCGATTTCACGTGAATGCAGCATGAAAAATACGATTGAGTTGCTTGCGATATACAACCGCACGGCTAGATGGGAGTAATTCCTACGCAGTGTCCCTTTAAGTGAAACAGATTGTAAATTTGTCAATGCAGGTTTTACTTTTGACATTGTGACATTTCTTAAATATCTATTTTGGGGCTTTTTGAAGACATAATTGAGGTAGGACGTTAGAGGTAGGAAATCAGGAGAGGCTCATATTGGTTCGTTCCAGATAAACAGTTTTTTCCAACCACTGTAAAATATTTTTTAGACTAGTGTATTATTTTGAGATGAGACCTCTTATAGGCACCAAAATTACGCTGTTAGAGCTGTGTTCCACTAACACGACTCAGCTCGTCTTTACTTGTTTTTTGTAGGGATAGTACCTGGTACCTTGTACTTGTTTTGGTGTCGCCTCTGGTAAATTTCCAAACGAGCTGAGTAGATGCTAAAATGCGACGTCAACTGACTGCTGGCCACAGATTGGCGTCACTGAGTGTTGCCACTGGAAGAGTCATGAGCGCAATGTCTGACTATTTTTGAAAACACACTAGCAAAGGCGACTGCTGATCTACTGCAGCTGTTGTTATTCTTTCATGTGAATAAAATGGCTGCTGTGCGGAAAATCACACCATGGTCCATCGACAAGGTGCAGACAACTGTGTTAGGATCCCAAAAAGAGAGCTAGATGAAGCGACTGCAACCCACGATCCCGCTCACATTGAGGAGATACTAGGGCGTTCTCAACTGTAATGGAAAATGGCCAAAAATGAGTCAAGTGCTGTAACTGTGTAGTGGAAAACAGTCATTAGTTTGGGTCCTTCACAGTGGTTTATAGCCTGTATCAGCACTATGTGCTGGTATGGCTAACTGTGGGAGATAAGAGCTGTCTAGTATTATACACATTTGTACCTCACACAACCCCATTAAAAAAACAAAACAAAGGTACTATCCCCCTCACCTATTGTGACACAAGGTGGCAGTGCTGTGTATAACACCACATACAAGAGGTGGAGAGGACAATAAGGAAGGAACAGCAGCATAATATGTCACCACCATAGACTGTATAGGTCACCACACACTCCTCCCTCCTGCCTGCTCTTGTCATAATTACTGCGGCCACAAGATGTCGCCTTACAATAAAACATATGGGTCATAATATTGTCCTGTCCTTGAACTTTACTTGAGGACAGTCTCCAACTTACTCTATGATGAGCTCCATCTGTGGCCTCTCTCTCCTGGATCCAGATGAGGACCAGTAAAGGTGCACTGGTCAATATAAATGACAGAAAATCCAACCAAGGTTTATATTATGACTTCGATGTATTTATTCACAAATGCAAACTTTGATTTTGGTTGAAACAATTGTGAGAAAATGAAAACACAATGTAAATGTAAAATAATATTCAAGAAAAACGAAGAAATGCAATTTACAATGGAATAGCTCCCAACTTAAAGTAACCCATAAAAAAGTAAAAAGAAAGAATTTTCCCCATCTCTAACATCTATAAAATCTTCAGGCAAACTTAAATGTATGACATCATAGCAGACCTTTAAACTGCAGCCCTGGGACATCATGTGACAAAAAATGACTGCTACAAAATAAAAAATTGAAGCATGAATGTTGTTGTTTGTGCTTTTTCCCTGATCATCAAACTGTCACTATGATCTTACCATGACTGCAGGTCTCTACATGCTGCTCTTCTCACAACTACATGTTGATCATCAGAATACAACCATTGTATGAGCCATATGTGATTTGTGTGACATTCCTTTTTCACTTATTACCGGTACATAACTCTTATCAAACTTAACTCTGATGTTTAAGTCAGCCCCATATGATGTACAAACTGAGAAACAGAGGAAAATAAAAGCAAACCTGTGTAAAATGTTTAATGATGAGAAACCTATCCTACAACCTATGCTACAAAAACTTCACTCAGAAATAATATCAATTCAATATTCATTCATATGCAAAAGAAAAAAAATAAACTTTTTGTTTCATATAAATTGTTGTTCACCCCCATAAAATGTGTTGTTGTTCATATCTCTCTTGTTCTGTCGACAATGTTCTCTTGTTCATGGACCTGCAATAGAATCACAATAATTTCCTGTAAATATAGTATAATAAATGATACATTAATGAAATCACAATTTATATGTGGAGTCAACACAATAGGTTTAAAAATACAATCAAACATTTGAATTACACCTTAACCAAAGGTTTCGTCAACAATATCTTCTAAAACACAAAAAGATTTTTTTATTATTATTATTTGACGGGGGATGTTACTGTAATGTTGGTACCTGTGGCTGAATCTGGATTCACAGACTTAGAGTTCTGCTCTGCATCGCCACATTGATCTGTTGAGATGAACATTACAGACATTTTATATCAGTTTCAATAGGAGATGTCACATTAGCGTCTGAGCTGAAAAAAATAACGTGTTTGTTGTCCTGAACATAACTAAAAGGTTTATACTGAACCTTGCCCAGTGTTTTCAGAGCCTCTGATTGATTCATAGGGGCAGATGTCACTTATTGGCCAATCAAAATTAAACAAAGTCCAATCATGTCTGAGATTGTGATTCAGAGATTAGAAATAAATATGAAAGTGTTGGAAGCTACATGAACAACTGACCGTGGAGGAGAGAGGAATAAACCTGCTTTTGATTTTCATCATGGTGGACTGAGTCCTGATTCTCTCTCCAGGTCTGAGTGAGTCTGAAACATAAGACAAAACATAAAAATGTCTATTAGCATTGATGAGCAGGAACATTTCAAAGTAAAACATGATAAAGATGTGAAATATAGAAGTGCTTTTAATTGGAGATGAGAGTTTGTTGTATGAACCTGTTGATACATGGACCTGTGAAACACAAAGGATTTGTATTAAAAACTGAGGCACTGCTCTATGAAGTGACAACAGAACTGATCAATGATTCATAAAAAATCAATATATCACCTGTTGATCTTCTATAGAAAAACAGCAGCAGGACAATGATCAATATTATTCCACAAAGCGGCAAAACAATCAGCCCCACAGGAAGTGAAGAGCTTTCAGATTTGGACACAGCTGTGGAAATATTCAATATAAATGTATCAATAAAATAGAGACACAGGTCAAGACTAAGTAAAGATCTACATCTTGGATAAATGTACAAAATAGAAAAACACTAAAACATTTTAACACTACTCACCTCTGACTGACACCCAGCTCTGTGCAGACTCTTGTCCTGAGGCCTCACACCTGTAGAAACCTTCATCAGACTTTGACACTGCAGTGATCCTCAGCTCCGTCCTGGCGTCACTTTGGATCAGTTTGTTATTCTGATAGAAAAACACACTGGAAGGATGTTCGTTTGTCCAGATTTTACAGCTCAGAATAACAGACTCTCCCTCTGTCACAGGATGGATGGGGCTCACCAGGATCATATCAGAACCTGTAAAACATTCAGAACATGAAGCTTCAGTCAGAGATCAGCTGGTGCAGACCTTGTTTGTTTACAACCAAGAGACGAGACTGAGATGATGGTAAGTTGCAGCCACAGATGACAGGGTTATAGTTATTTATTTATTTATTTATGTATTTATTTTTAATACTACTGAACAGTCAATGTTAAAGCAGAAGTAAGTGATATATTTGTGTTAATATAAGTCTTAAATAGTTATATCTTCCGACAGCAATCACTTACATAGAGTGTTTGGTCTGAAACACGGGTCTCTCAGTCCCTCTGCTCTGCTCTGAGCCGAGGAGAAAACATTTATCGTATCCTACAGTTTTTATCCAATGAGGAGAGAGAACGGCATGCAGGGCTGTGTGTGCAGCCAAGGAACGCCGTGAATGTGGTGACGTAGGGACGAGGACTGTTATGGTGCGTTCAAGGAAACTCGTAACTCGTGACCTGTGAAGTCATACCAGTTCAATCTGGTACGAGTTCACGGGTCAGAAGTTACGAGTGGACTTTCACAGGTAAAACAGGTCGGAAAAACACGAGTGGGTTGCCTGAAACGCTACAAAGTCGTAAGTTGTGACCTGAAGCTGTAATTTACGGTTTCAAAAGCCTACCTGGAACGCAGCATTAGCCAAAACGACCGGATCGCTTACTTCTGCTTTAACAGCAGTAAAAAAAAAAAATACTTGCAGGTTGATAGAGCTCTCTACTCAGCTAACTAATTATTTAAAACAATATCATACTGAATTAAAAAATAAGACTACATTACTCAATAAGACAGACTGAACATTGACATTTAATCATCATTAGGTAAGAACCAATGAATCTACAGATTGTAAAGCTACAATTAATGAACAAACCATGAAACAGTCAACTCCAAAATAAATTATAGCTGCTGCGCAGCAATGGGTCGGGTCCAGGCTATCTTTTGGCAAATTTAGGCAAATTCTGAGCAACAAACAGAATAGGAAGACAGGACAGTTGACCATATAATGTTCAATTTGCACCAGTTGAGGCTTGAACCCAAAACTTCTATAACCAAAGACCATTGTCTGTCACACTGAGATAATTGGCAAGTGGCAGTGCTACGGTGGCTTCACAAATTGAGTAAGCCATTCACTGTCGTGCAAGCAGATATTAAACCACTGTAAAAAGAAAAGTCAGTTTTTGAGGTAAGATTCTATTCTATTCTATCTATTTTGTACATTTGTCCATCTGGTATTTTGATGTGTCATCATCAATTCCCTCCTTGGGTCTTGAACCCACATCTTCCGACACCAAGAACCAGCTCACTGAGCCAATTGTCTGGATTTGAGACTTGCTGTGTGTCTTCTCAAATAGACTCAGAGTCAAAGTCAAGCAGCAGTTGTCAAGGCAGATTTCAAAAATGGTCAAAATGTCAGAAATTCTGTTAATAATAATAATAATAATAAACTTTATTTATATAGCACTTTTCAAAACAAATGTTACAAAGTGCTTTCCAGTAAAAACAATTAAAATGACAACAAAGACAAATTAAGTGACATCAAATAAAATCCGGGAAGGCTTTTCGATAGAAATGAGTTTTGAGTAGGGATTTAAAACAAGCTACTGATGAAGCTGACCTGATGTCCTCTGGCAGATCGTTCCAAAGCCTTGGGGCCCGGACTGGGAATGATTGTTCCCCTTTTGTCATCAGTCGGGCCCCAGGGACAGCTAAAAAACCTTTATTTGAGGATCGCAGAGGGCGGGCAGAAATGTGCAGAGATAAAAGGTCAGCAATGTATGCAGGACTAAAACCGTTGAGTGCTTTAAAAGTAATCAATAAAATTTTAAAATCAATTCTAAAACGTACTGGAAGCCAGTGCAGGGAGGCTAAAACAGGCGTGATATGCTCGCGTTTCCTGGTTCTAGTTAAAGCAGAAGTAAGTGATATATTTGTGTTAATATAAGTCTTAAATAGTTATATCTTCCGACAACAATCACTTACATAGAGTGTTTGGTCTGAAACACGGGTCTCTCAGTCCCTCTGCTCTGCTCTGAGTCGAGGAGAAAACATTTATCGTATCCTACAGTTTTTATCCAATGAGGAGAGAGAACGGCATGCAGGGCTGTGTGTGCAGCCAAGGGACGCCGTGAATGTGGCGACGTAGGGACGAGGACTGTTATGGTGCGTTCAAGGAAACTACCGCAAAGTCGTACCAGTTCGATCTGGTACGAGTTCACCGGTCGGAAGTTACGAGTGGCCGTTATAGTGACTTTCACCGGTAAAACAGGTCGGAAAAACACGAGTGGGTTGCCTGGAACGCTACAAAGTCGTAAGTTGTGACTTGAAGCTGTAATTTACGATTTCAAAAGCCTGCCTGGAACGCAGCATTAGCGAAAACGACCGGACCACTTACTTCTGCTTTAAAAGCCTGGCTGCAGAATTCTGCACTGACTGAAGCCTGTCCAGGGATTTTTGGTTAAGACAGGTAAAAAGGCTATTGCAGTAATCCAGACGTGATGAAATAAAAGCATGTAAAATCATTTCTGTGTCTTTAAAAGATAAAAACGATCTAATCCTTGAAATATTTCTGAGATGATAAAAAGACTGTACAAGTTTAGTCGTATGTTGTTCAAAGCTTAGATTGCCATCAAACCAGACCCCAAGGTTTCTTAACTAAACAAAGATCTGATAAAGTTAATGTTAAAGATACTTTATTAATCCTTTACAGGAAATTACGATGTTACCAGCAGCGGAAGACAACACAAGACCACAAACACGCATCATGCACAAAAATACACAATAACAACAATATTGCACAACCCATTACAAACTTATGTCAGTGAATAAGAGCAGCAAGGTCTAAAATGCGATTTAAAGAGAAGTAAAAGTAGCAAGGTCTAAAATAAGATTTTAAAAAGGAGGGAGAGACACTGTCACATGATTACAGATATTAAAGCAGAAGTAAGCGATCCGGTCGTTTTGGCTAATGCTGCGTTCCAGGCAGGCTTTTGAAACCGTAAATTACATCTTCAAGTCACAATTTACGACTTTGTAGCGTTCCAGGCAACCCACTCGTGTTTTTCCGACCTGTTTTACCTGTGAAAGTCACTATAACGGCCACTCGTACCAGATCGAACTGGTACAACTTCACAGGTCGGAAAAACACGAGTTACGAGTTGCCTTGAATGCACCATAATGTCTTGTCAGCCGATGGAGTTAGCAGTCCCCGTCCTCGTCATGGATCTATTGGTCCTCGTCCCTACGTCACCACATTCACGCGCATTCCTTGGCTGCACCTGGCTGCACCAGGGCTGCACACACACACACAGCCCTTCATGCCGTTCTCTCTCCTCATTGGATAAAAACTGAAGGATACGAGAAAAGTTTTCTCCTCGGCTCAGAGCAGAGCAGAGTGACTGACAGACCCGTGTTTCGGTCCAAACACTCTATGTAAGTGATTGCTGTCAGAAGATGTAACTATTTAAGACTTATATTAACACAAAAATATCGCTTACTTCTGCTTTAAGAGAAGCCAAAATGGCAAATGCACATGATTACTGTGAGTTAATACAGAAATTCTATCTTGACAGCATAGGAATGTTGCTGATTTGTTTTTAACGATAGGTGTTTTGCTTCACAAGAGAAAATGTTACGTTTAAAAATGCCACTCTTACATTGACTGCAGTTGTTCCCATGAGAGCAGAATTCAAAATGTTCTAGAAAATTCAGTTTTTGAGATAAGATTTTGATATTGGCCAAACTTCATCAACCATGACGCCAAAATATTCTCAGTTTTTTTCAGGAAGATTGAAAATGTATTTAGCAAGAATTTGATGGTATATGTTTACAGTATGGTTTATTGTCAAACATTTTCATGCACTGTAGGCTCAATTTTTAATAAATCAAAAATCCGAGAAACAAGTTTTGTGGAGGACAGTCTGAAGATGCTCTGTAGCAAGTTTGGTGACAATTGGACAAAAAATTGTGGGATAAGATACATTTTAAAAGTTTTACAGTCATTGAAAAAAACAGAGTGATGGACTTCATAATTTGTATTGAGTCTAAATGAACAAAAGTTTCAGCAGTATTGGGGCTACATTGTGGTGAAGTTTCAAAACTGTAGCATCTACCGTTGGTTTGGTAGGAATTTTTAAAATTTTTTAAATTTAAACGCTTATTATAACTTATAAAGTTTCAGTCGCTTTTTTGGATCTGCTGCACTCTACGATGATGTCACTCACTCTAGCCAATGCAATACACACTCATTGAAAAGTGTGAAATTTGTCAGAAATGCACATGTGCTTTTAAAGGATTTATCCCAAAAACGGTACAAGCTATGAAAAAGTTGCACACAGGTTGAATACATTAGAAGTTTGTCTACAGATCAGAATTTGAATGAAGTCTCTAGCAGAAAGTATGCTGAAGCTTTAGAGGCTGAAAGAAGTACGAAGATTTGAAGAGTTTCAAGACTGTTCCAATGCATTGTCTATGGGCAAAAAAAAATCTGAAATAGTTGAATATTGCAAAAAGTATGAATATTTGAAAAGAGAAAAGTCATTCTGATAATGTCCGGAAAAAGCTGCACGATTTGATGTATGAATTGTTGAAATAGCACAAAGTATGAAGGACTAGTTAGAGACCAAAAAAGGGAAGAACTAATAACTAGAATTGGTATTTCCTGAAGGAAATACGTGTGAATGCTGAAAGCCATTGCTGAACCATGCTGAATAAGTTGACAAAAACATGCGGAATGACACACAAACATGTCCAAGGCAGGAATTGAACCCACAACTTCAGGACTGGTAACCTGACACACTAACCATATGGCCACAGAGGACCTGAGTTACAATGAGCTTGAGGAATCAAGGACTGTCCATTGACAGCTGAATAGTTGGAATGAAAAGTCAAGCAATGATGTGACATGACTGAGGCAGGAATCGAACCCATGACCTCATGATCACTAAATGTTTACTATGCCGCTTCGCCACAGAGAGCACACACTTATCAAGACTGTTGTCATTGATTGTAATGTGATGATGTGCTGCAAACGGTGGCACTAGCAATTAATGAGTCTCTTAACGACCACCTGTAACCAATTGAAGGTGGGGGAGGAGAGCAGAATTCAACATAACGTAACAAGATTGCTCAGCTTGGATTCAAACCAGTGACCTTGGGGTTGGCAATCAGCCACCTTACCCACTGGACTACAGCAGAGTTGTTGAGAAGAGAGGTTGAGGTTGCATTGGGGTAAATGGCAGAGAGAGAGCACCCAGGCTGCATTTAAAACATATTTTAAATTATTCTCTGAGTCTCTGTGCATTTTTGACGGCATTGTGAGACAGAAGACAAGTGTGGCTACAAACTGTTTCCAAAATCATGAGTGTAGAGTGTAATTTGTGGCTGTGGTGACAGTTTTAAGACAAAAGTTCCAGTTGCTTTTTTTGGCTCTCTCCACTCTGGCTGACGATGTCACCACTCTAGCTCTGCTCATTAGACACAGCACACACCCAATATAAAGCTGGATTTTGTCAAAAAATTTAATGATTTTAAAACTTCCAAATATCAGAAACTGTTGAAGATATCAATAAGCTGAGTCATAGAGGAACACTTAAAAAGTTTGTCTACATCTTAGAATTTGAATGAAGTCTCTAGCAGAAAGTATGCTGAAGCTTTAGAGGCTGAAAGAAGTAAGAAGATTTGAAGAGTTTGAAGACTGTTCCAATGCATTCTCTATGGGGGAAAAAAATCAGAAATAGTTGAATATTGCAAAAAGTATGAATATTTGAAAAGAGAAAAGTCATTCCGATAATGTCCCGAAAAGGCTGAACGTTTTGATGTGAGAATTGTTGAAATAGCACAAAGTATGAAGGACTAGAAGAAGACCGTAAAAAGGCGCAAAGTAGTAAGAATATAAAAAGAGAATAAAGAAAATGGCCGAACAGAAGACCAATAAGTATAAAGAAAATGGCGGAGAGCTTGCTTTCAGCATTCACACTAATTATAGCTGCTGCGCAGCGATGGGTTGGGTCTGGGCTATTTTTTGGCAAATTTAGGCAAATTCTGAGCAACAAACAGGAGAATAGGAAGACAGGACAGTTGACCTTATAATTTTCACTTTGCACCAGTTGCGAATTGAACCCACAACCTCTGGAACCAAAGACCATTGTCTATTGCACTGAGCTAATCGGCAAGTGGCAGTGCTACGGTGGCAGTGCTGGTGGCTTCACAAATTGAGTAAGCCATTCACTGTCGTGCAGGCAGATTTGAAACCACTGTAAAAAGAGGTACATTTCTGATATATTTGTTAAACATCTGCTGTGACTCTAAGATTTTGTACATTTGTTTCACAAAGACCATCTGGTGTTTTATTTAGTTAACTCCCTGGTTGGGCCTTGAACCCACATGCTCCAACACCAAGAACCAGCTCCTAACTCAGTGAGCTAATAGACTCAGGGAGTCTGCCCGGGCAGCTGTTGTCAAGGCATATTTCAAAAATGGTCAAAATGTCACAAATTCTAATATCTAAACAAAAATCTGATAATAAATTCTATCTTGACAGCATGGAAATGTTGGTGATTTGTTTTTAACGATAAGTGTTTTGCTTATCAAGAGAAAATGTGATGTTTAAAAATGTCACTCTTACATTGACTGCAGTTTTTCCCATGAGAGCAGAATTCAAAATGTTCTAGAAAATTCAGTTTTTGAGATAAAATTCTGGTATTTGCCAAACTTCATCAGCCATGACTCCAAAATATTCTCAATTTTTTTCAGGAAGATTGAAACTGTATTTAAAAGGAATTGGATGGTATATGTTTATAGTACTGTTTACAGTCAAACGTTTTCATGCACTGTAGACTCAATTTTTGCTTAATTAAAAATCAGAGAAACAAGTTTTGTGGAGGACGGTCTGAAGATGCTCTGTAGCGAGTTTGGTGACAATTGAGAAAAAATTGTGGGAGGAGATACATTTTAAAAGTACGGAAGCCGAGAACGGCCACGTCCATAATATTTTTTTTATTATCGTTTTCTCGTGATAACGACTTATTATTTCGTTATCTCGAGATAACAAAGTCCGTTTTCTCGTGATAACGAATTAATTTATTTCGTTATCTCGAGATAACAAAGACCGTTTTCTCGTGATAACGAAATAATCATTATGTGTCGTTGACATGGTTGCAACATTTTTCCCCGGTGCAATCGCTTGTGTTTACGGGGTTAATATAATCAAAGATGGTTTATATAATACATCCATGGTAGCAGCTGGTTAGCCGCTGTATGTTCGTAGCAGGAGGCTACTAAAGCGAGTCTGTTGGAAACACTACACATCTACAGATCTAACGTAACAGAAGAGATGTTTTTCGTGGGATAATTGCCCAAAACCATGTGTAGAACTCAAATCAGTGAGCTGATTAATGTGATCACATCATCCTGATTTCAGCCTTCAAGAGCTGCCACTAACGTTAGTCTGCTCTGAGGAGCTGTCAACAATGAAGTACCGGTAAGTTACACTTAACGTTAGTTTGTTTAACTGAGCTGGGTTTATTTAAGGGGCTACAGGTTAGCATAAACACATGAGAGTTGACTACGTTATGGCAGCTCCAGCTAAGGTAATGTTAGCTAGTTGCTGCTCAGATAAAGCTCATGAACACTGCTGTCTTGCCAAATTAACATTAGCCTACATGTCAGTGGTCGCAGGCAACAGGTGTCTGATGGTTGGAGATAGTGATTTCTGACAGCAGCAGCAGCCAGTAGCTAACGTTAGCTTAGCTGAAACAGGATAGATGGGACCACCGGCCGGTAGCCCCTTAAATAAACCCAGCACAGTGACGTTATACAAACTAACGTTAAGTGTAACTTACTGGTAAGTTATTGTTGACAGCTGGTGTGGACAATAATCACGCCAGTGAGTAGGCTAGAGTAGAAAAGTTAACTGCCCCATGCTCGAGCTGAACAGGAGCCTCCTGTTGCTAGGCAACCATGTCAACGACACGTTCTATGATTATTTCGTTATCACGAGAAAACGGTCTTTATTATCTCGAGATAACGAAATAAATTAATTCGTTATCACGAGAAAACGGACTTTGTTATCTCGAGATAACGAAATAATAAGTCGTTATCACGAGAAAACGGTAATAAAAAAAATTTATACGGACCTGGCCGTTCTCGGCTTCCGTATAAAAGTTTTGCAGTTATTGAAAAAAAAATTTGGGGGCTACATTGTGGTGAAGTTTCAAAACTGTAGCATCTACCGTTGGTTTGGTAGGAATTTTTAAAGTTTTTAAATTTAAATGCTTATTGTGCCCCCCCCCCCACCCCCCCCCATGTCCTTGGAGTTGAGTAAATCTGGCATGGGGTTGGACGTTTCTGTAAAGTTTGGTGAGTTTTCGCCCATGTGAAGTAGGAAGAAAGAAGAATTCCTAGGAATACTGTACAATAGTGTCCTGGCAGCTTAGCTGCCTGGACCCTAATTATTCAGATCCTACAAAAAGTGAAAAAGAGACAAAATGTAATAAAATGTACCATGTATAGTGATGTTGACTGAGTTGCTGAACCTTCCTGATCCAGACTCACACCAGTAAATTGCATTACTGTGCCGGAATGGAGAAATTATACACGAGGATCCGTTCCTTATTTTCTGGTCGGAACAGGCCCCACGGTCATTATAGTGGTGACCACTGTAATGATCCCAATGGTCATCCAAATGGTCACTCTTAGGAAACCTCCTCAGTCTCCACACAAGAGAGTTCCCCTCACATCTTAGTGAGGTCTCCCGACGGGTGAAGTGCTGCACTCTGTCAGGACTCACTGTGAGAGACGCTGATGGATTAACATCTACAAAAAACCACACACACACATAAAGATATTAACATTAAAATGTTTCATGTCTCATTGTACATTTTCCTTTGTTTATCTGTTGTTTATCATATCAACCAACTGACCTCCAGACCAGACAAACGTTGGTTCACTAGTCTCAGTGTAACTCACTGGGTCTCCTCTTCCAGCCCGACACCCATATCCTGCTGTGTGTGTCTGATCATGGACTATGTAGGAATCCTGTTCAGTCCCACCACTGCTACCAGGGAGCAGCTCAGAGCGGTAGGAGAGCTGTGATGGATCAGGAACAGCCTTAAACCAGAAGAACCTCCATCCTGCAGATTTAAGTCCAAGCTCACACTTGAGAGTTACTGAGGCTCCAGGACTCAGCCATGATGGAGACACAGTGAGGACAGGTTTGCCTGTTGGGAAGTTGGACACAGTATGGACAAACTACTGTATATGATACAGTTTCAGTAGAAAGGAACAAAAACATATTTTAATGACTTGTTAAGATTTTCATTTTAAATGAAATATATGATTTACCAACTAACACTGTCAGTCTGACTGAATCGCTCCACTCTGTTGTATTAAGTCGATCACTTTTCATCGTGCCCCTACACATGTAGTCTCCACTGTGGGATGATGAAGCAGGACTGATCTTGTATTCACGTTGACGTGGAGGTTTGAGTGAGGCTGATGTTTCCCACTCATACGTCCACTCAGTGTCTCCTCCCTGGATCTCACAGCTGACAGTGATCTTCTCTCCTCTGTAGATCTCAGGCCAGTTGGGTTGAAGAGTCACAACAGCTCTGTTTGGGACTGTTCATGGTCAAGGATTTAACAAAAACAACAACAAAAAAGGTTCATTAAACATCACCAGATATTATGTTTGTTAATCTTAACCTATCATGAATACACAATTAGTTTACATTATTTCTATACCCACCAGCATTAACAATCCTGACTTCTTGACTGTACTCTGTGTAGTAGACTGGGTCTCCTCTTCCTCCTCTGCACCTGTAGACTCCTTCCTGTGAGACACTGATTTCTCCACTTGTCTTGAAAGCAGCATCATGTGGGTTCAGAGATTCAGAGAGTTCATTGTCTCTGTACAAGTTGTATTTCCAACCAGATGATGGGTTCACAGAGCAGGTCAGTGTCACACTGCCCCCTGCTGGTAGGACTGTGTCATTTGCTCTCAGTGAGGCCCGGGGTTTGTTTGCTGTTCAGTCCACAGAGAAAAACAAAACCATTCAAAGGTTAAATGGAGGAATATTACACAAAACCAAGATAGTGGATAGCCCAGGACTTTCCAGTTATCCAGGCTGAATTCAGGACGAAAGCAAACGCACTAGGAAGGCACATCTGTTACCATGGAGATGAATTATTTGGAGCTAGCTTGCTCCCGACCAGGCTTGATATTGTAGCTTATTGGTTCAGTCAGATGTTATTCTGGTCAGAGGTAATATCATTGTGTTTTACAGTTATTTCAGGGTCTTGTTATAGTTGAGTTGAGTTGAGTTGAGATTACTTTATTTATCCCATAGGGCAAATCTGTTTCTACAACTGACCGCCACACCACAATCACATACACAAGCATACATACAATTGAGGAGGAACGTGCAAGGACAGTGCAAAATTGAGACCAGCTAAGATAAAAGTACAAAAATATGATAAATACATGAGAGGGCAATATACGTAAAAACACATTGTCAACAACAGTACTAAAAACTACAGCTTCAAGCCAGCTGAGCATTCAACAAACTAATGGCAGAAGGCACAAAAGACCTAGAATAACGATTGGTCTTCCTAAGAGGCTGCATGTAACGTCGTCCTGATGGCATCAAGGTAAATTCACAGGCCCAAACATGGTTATGATTATTAGTGGTTATTAGTGTGTATCCAACACCAACACCACAGATCCACCGTCATTCAGTGAAGAAGCCTCTTTTATTAGCCTCGCCTAGTTGAAGTGCCTACGAGGACTTTAGGAAAGTGGAAGCATTTTCACACTACATTTCCCCTGAGCCTCCACATGGACGGTGAATTTCTTGTATTGGTACCAATTGGACGAAAGCGAGACTCGATTTGCCAAGCATGTTTTCATTAATCATGATTGACTATCAGATACCATAGTTCCAATGTAGTTCCAACCATAAACCATAAACAATGCCACCTATAGCAATCTGGCGGCGTTATTCCCATGACGCTGCACAAGGTGGCGCAGCCCACGCAGTGCAAGTATCGTGCAGCGCAGCCCGGCCTACACGTAAATGTAACCTGTAGCCAATTTGAAGTTGATTGGGTGAAATCCCTAGGACTAGTTCGTTCAAATACGAGGTGTGGAAATGGCCAAAACATTGCCATCATTGAAAATTCAATTCAAAATGGTCGACTTCCTGTCGGGATTTCATCATGACATTAACTCTTTCGCGACCATTGATGAGTAAACTCGTCACAGCCTGCCGAACGTTCACGACCATCGACGAGTTAACTCGTCAAAACCGTTTTTTTTACAGATTACGATAATAGACACTCTGAGGTACCCTGTGTGTGAATATGGTAGTCCTCTGATATGTAAAACTGTTTTAAACTACAATCAAAACATAATGTTTTTTATAAACTGTGTGATCTTGGTTTTGTTTGAGTAATCGGTCTCCTTGAATGCTGCTCTGGGGACAGCATGCAGCGCTGTGCGGCTGTCGGCTACAGTGTTGCGACTTTCTCGCTGAATCTGGCGACTTTCCAAACCCTCTTGGCGACTTTTGACAAAAGCGACCGACGACAAATCTGGCGACTTTTTCCGGTGCTGTTACAAACGTTTCTGGTTTGGAGACTCGGATCTGAAAGCCCGTTATCACAGCTGTTTTCACGGTGCAGCAGAGCGGGCGCTGTGCAGCGGGGGCTGTGACCGGCCGCCCCCGCCACAGAGCACCCACCAGCAGCCAGTCACACAGCAGTGTCCCGGAGCTGCTCCGCTGCGGCCAGAGACCCGCACCGCTGCACTCCTTTACTTAGCCGTAGAAATGATTTGGGAGACATGCCACACTGCAGATTACCGGTAAAATGAGCCGATTGCCACTTGACACAAAAGTGTGTTTTTCTCTGAAACTAGAGCGGGAGCTCCGTTTTTGGAGAAACCCAGCTCTCTTCTTCTACTTCGTACTCACAAACGAAACGGCGGAAAAACTTGCCGTTTTTTTCGAGGAGCACGTTGGAAAGTCACTCTTCAACCACGTGAAAAGCGTTTGTTTCTAGGTGATGTACAGAGTTCGGTTCGACGTGAGAAAAAGGTAAACAAATAGCCAAAAACATGTGGTCCTGAGCGGATGTGCTGAGGAATTAGTGTGGTCGTGAAAGAGTTAAGAGGCTTTTTTGTGCATGTTGACATGTTCTATAAGCCCACCAATTTTCATGCGGCTAATTTTTTTTAAATTTTCTATGGGGAGCCATTGAGCCGATTTGACTCAAAAATACGTAAAATTTCGCCAGTCCATACGTGTATGCCAAGAATTGTGTATTTTTGAGCATGGGGAAGCCCCCAAAATGCGATCATTTCAGACAAAGAATAAGAAGAATAAACATAGCAATTTCAATAGGGCCGTTGCCGACACTTGTCGTCGCTCGGGCCCTAATAAGGTACATAAAAAACACAAGGAACATAGAAACATGTACATTAGCCTATAATGTGTTTTTGTTGTTTTGTTCAGATGACGCTGACAACATTAACAGTCAATGTGATTTTGAATGTAGTGATGTGATTGAACCAAAAACAGCAATTAAATTATAGCTGCTGTGCAGCGATGGGTCGGGTCCGGGCTATTTTTGGCAAATTTAGGCAAATGAGCAACAAACAGGAGGATAGGAAGACAAGCCAGTTGACCTTGTTATGTTCACTTTGCATCACATGAGGATTGAACCCACAACCTCAGGAACCAAAGACCATTGTCTATTGCAATGAGCTAATTGGCAAGTGGCAGCGTTCGGTGGCTTCACAAATTGAGTAAGCCATTGATTCACTGTTGTGCAGGAAGATTTGACACCACTGCAAAAAGAGGTAAAATTCTGATATTGTTAAACATCTACTGTGACCCTAAGAGGTAATACTTTATTTTAAGGGGTCCTTGTTCCTGTGTATCTACCTAATTAATTACAGTGTAATTACCTATGTAACCGTATGTAATAACATGTACTTACATTGTAAATACACAGTGTATTTTGGTGTACTTACAGGTCCTTGTTACACTTGTAATAAGAAATGCCAAAGTGGCCTCTCTCTTTGCACAAGCATTTCTTATTACAAGTGTAACAAGGAACAAGGACCCCTTAAAATAAAGTGTTACCCACTAAGATTTTGAACATTTGTTTCACCATCTGGTATTTTAGTCAGTTCCTTTGTTGGGTCTTGAACCCACATCCTTCAACACCAAGAACCAGCTCCTAACTCAGTGAGCTAATTATATGGAAGTGAGACCTGCTGTGTGTCTTCTCAAATAGACTCAGGGAGTCAATGCCCGGGCAGCTGTTGTCAAGGCAGATTTCAAAAATGGTCAAAATGTCACAAATTCTAATATCTAAACAAAAATATGATAATACATAAATTGCATCTTGACAGCATGGAAATGTTGGTGATTTGTTTTTAACGATAAGTGTTTTGCTTCTCAAGAGAAAATGTGATGAATGTCACTCCTACATTGACTCCAGCTGTTCCCATGAGAGCAGAATTCAAAATGTTCTAGAAAATTGAGTTTTTGAAGATGAAGATGCTCTCTAGTAAGTTTGGTGACAATAGTGCAAAAATTGTGAGAGGAGATACATTTAAAACGTTTTACAGTTATTGAAAAAAACAGAGTGATGGACTTCGTAATTTGTTTTGAGTTCAGCAGTATTGGGGCTACATTGTGGTGAAATTTCAAAACTGTAGCATGTAGCTACCATTGGTTTGGTAGGAATTAGTAAAGTTTTTAAACGTAAACATTTATGGGCGCATGACGTCTGTCCGACTACCCATTTCTCCGACCACCCATTTCTCCGACTCCGACTATACATTTCTTTATTTTTGCGTCCATCAGTCCGACCTCCCACTTCTCCGACTTAAGTAGCCCTAACCCTTAACCTTACCCTAAACCTAACCTCAACACTGTAGAATGGGTAGTCGGAGAAATGAGCCGTCGGACTTGTGGGCAGTCGGACTGACGTATGCTCCCCAACATTTATTGTGCGGGGGGGGGGGGGTATGTCTTTGGAACTGAGTGAATCCGGCATGGGACTGGACCTTTGTGCAAAGTTTGGTGATTTTTCAGAAGTAGGAAGTAGGATTTCCTCGGAAGAAGAAGAAGAAGAAGAAGAAGAAGAAGAAGAAGAAGAAGAAGAAGAAGAAGAAGAAGAAGAAGAAGAAGAAGAAGAAGAAGATTCCTAGGAATACAATAGGGTCCAGGCTGCTTGGAAAATTAAAACAGTTAACATAACAGTTAGCAGCAGATTAATTAGTTGATAAGAGAATTAGGAAACAGAGGAGTAACCACATAACAAGAGATGTTTTAACTCACCTAATACTGTCAGTCTACTGCTCCACTGTGTTGACAAATAGTCTCCTTTACCTCTACACCAGTAGGATCCAATGTGAGACTCATTGACACTGTTGATAGTGAATTCACTGAGTGATGGAGGTGTGTATGAGCTGGATGTTCTCCACTCATACTTAGTAATTCCTAAATCAGTGTCTCCTCCCTGGATCTCACATCTGACAGTGATCTTCTCTCCTCTGTAGATCACAGACCAGCTGGGCAGCAGAGTCACAGTCACTCTACTGGAGGCTGTTGATGTCAAAAATACATATTACTCGAGAAACAGAAATTCATCAGATATTGTCATGGCTTTGTGCATCTAATTATGAATTGTCTGTTAAATGAATCAAAAACATTTGAACAACATCAGCTGAAGTTACAGACAAAGACATGAAATTATTGAAACAGCTAAAAGCAACAAAATCATGAAAGAGAAAAGTAATACTTGTGCATCAAGTCCCAAAATTTCACACAAGGACTTTGTGATCATGTTTCTTTACCGTGACTGTCAGATACAAACAGCTCAGCACAGTAGTCACCATCACACTGGACTCAAGTCTGACATCAATACGTGAATCATGGTGATTTTGTATTTAACATATCAGAATAACTCCAAAAAGGACAAATTAATTTTTTATATGTTTTTGCTCTTAGATTGTATTTTGAAAGCATCACCAGGAGCAACTGTTAGGAAACAGCAGCTAATAAATTAGAGCTGTTTGTTCAGTGAACCTGATGTGTCACAGAGCTGACACTGTTAGACTCAACATCAACATCCAAATTCCCAACTTCATGTAAAAAAAAAAAAAGTTTCTTAGAAGCTTTGAAATCATTGTTTAAGTCAAGTTTTAAGGTTTTTTTTTTAATCAATGTGTTTCATTTATCCTGTCCGAGCTTTTCTTTCCTCACACCTCCATCACAAAAAGCTTTTTTATTCCTTGTTTGCTGTTGGTATCAAAATGTCTCTCTTACACTACTGATGAACAGAATAACAGATTTTACAGTGAATGTTTTCTATTGATTAAACTCACCAGTTTCCCAAATGGTGACTTTGTTACTTTCTTGTGTGGTTTTTGATCCTTGTTTCCTTCCTCTGCAGGTGTAGATGCCTCCCTGCCTGACTCTTGTGAAGGTTGTCCAGTATTGTACTCCTATAGTCCTTACAGTCTGAGGTAAACCAGAGTCAGAGGTTCGTCTGAACCAGTTGTATTCCCAGCTGCTGGACTGATTCACAGAGCAGGTCAGAGTCACTATGTAACTGTCTGATAGATCTGTGCTGTCTGCTGTCAGAGTGGCCGTGGGTTCATTTGCTGTAGTGTTGAAAGTGAAAAAAAAAAATGATTAGGATGTGATTCTGTTTTATTAAATAAAATAAAAAAGAGTAAACAGACGTAAAACCTCCCACAAAACCAGAGAATTCATCCAAACAATCAAACTGAACATCCACATCATAATTTAGCTTTTACTTCTAAATAAATATTTATTTTTTTATTTTATTTTAATGTTTATTTTGCAGGGACGATACATACAACATTGCCACAAAGAATGAAAAATGCGATGCATACAAGACGTCTAGCTTCAGCTAATTTGCAGTCTTTGTCCCTGGTCAGGCTAAAGAAGGATAAAAGATACTGAATACCGTTACAATAAGTGCAATAATACAAATACAGTGAATAATACAGTGAATAGTTATCATGAATAAATAAACACAGCTACAAAATTTACATTAAGAAATTGCACAAATTAAATACATTAAACATTAGTAGAATGCTGTATTGACAGTGACTTGAGAGAAGTTAATGTTCACATTTCTGCTGCTGCTTAAGCCAATGTTTAGCTTTAGCACTAAACATCTTTAATTCTGTTTGGGATTTGATATCTGGTGGTAAAGAATTCCATAGGTGTGTACCCAGCACTGAAAGGGATGATTGACCGAATGTTGTCCTGCATCTTCGAATTTGGGGTAACGCTTCCTTTTACAGTACGGTAATAACCTGGTAATAACCTGGTAATAAGATGTATTTACCAGGTTATTACTAGGTAATTACGCAGTATTTACAAGATATTTTCCTGACTACTACCAGGCATTTACCCAATAATTACCTGGTAGATACACAGTAATTGTAGATTGTAGATTTTAAACCCGGTAGTTAAAAATATTAACCTGATATTTATCTGGTAAATACCAACAAGTTACCTGGTATTTACCCAATAATTACCAGGTAGATATCCTGCAATTGCATATTGTAGACTATAAACCCACTGAATGTGTCTATATGTGACTTTGTTAGGGTGATAATAACTTAGATATTTACCTGGTAACTACCACTTATTTACGTGGTAGTTACCTGATATTTACCAGGTAAATACCAACTAGTTATCTAGTATTTACTAGAAATATACTGAAAACTACCAGGTATTTATCCGGGAATTATAGATTATCTATTACCAGTCAACCTATGTAGAGACAGTGAGGGTATAACTTGCAACTATTTACCAAGTAATTACTTTCTAATTACCCAGTAGTTACAATTTACATTATCAGGTAAAACCTTGTGAATTACCCTGTAAGGAAGGTGGAATTGTACTGTAAAAGGAAGTGTGGTTTGTTTCAATGATATTACCATGTACTTTCCTGGTAACTGTAGATTATAATCCTCTACCACCCATCAGGGTGTGTAGTTTTGAACCTAGTACCTGGCAAAAACTCCCATATCTCCCTGATAATTATCAGGTAAATATCGGGGTGATATCAGAGTTTTACAGAGTAGTTACCCTGTAAGGAAGGTGGAACTGTACTGTAAAAGGAAGCGTGGTTTGTTTCAATGATATTACCATGTACTTTCCTTTACATAAAGATAGGTAACAAACTGTGTTACAACTACACCACAGTTTCCCTCTGATGTATAATTCACTTAATGAAGGACAAATGAAGTTGTGCAAAAGGTTTTTCTCAAACCTCTGAATTATTTTGAAAGATACATGATGTCACATTATTGGGTACTTCTCTTCTTTTGAGTAATTTATAAAACAAATTATATGATTGAATGTGAACTTACAGTAAGGAGGATATGAAAAACAGTTATAGTTGTTGGAAAGTGAGAGAAACAGGAAAAAAAAGAACTTGTTACCTTGAGTTTCTCCATAGAGTGTATTCAGCACTAAAATAAAGATTGAAACCTCATGAGACATGATCAATCTGACAAACATCATCATAAACTACAGCTTTTTAAGAACCAGGTGGAGTTTCAGACGAGGCCACTTTCATTGAAACAAGGGGCGCAGTAGCTCTATCAACTGTCCTATTGATTAAAGGCAAAAAGCCCCCAAACATACTTAAAAAGATTACTCAATCTAATATTCTAAATTTCTGAAAAGGCATAAAACTTGAATGAAATAGATGTAAAATAAAGCAAATAACATTACTGTGCATAATGTGCATCATGCATTGTACAAATTTGTAGAAATAACCTGTGCAGTTCTCCATGTAGCTCTGGTCACATCAACAAAACTACTACAAGGCGGCAGCTAATGGGGATCCATCTAATGAACAATAAACAAACTACAGGGCTAAAATCATGAATCTGCCTCTGAAAAACACAGAATTGTAAAATGACTGATGTACTCACAGAGTAATGACAGCACACAGAGCAAAGTGTGGCCCATCTTCACATCCAGCACCGACACCGTCGCACTGCTTCTGGAAATGTTTCTACTTTATATTAATAATGATGTAAAAAGAGAGAGAGAAGGATGGTACAGTAGAAGAGGAAGTTCATCCACACATGCATGGGATTAATTTTGCTCAACTCCCTCTAAGTTCAGCCCCTCTGTTCTTCCTTCTATTCCACACAAAGTTCAGACCACTACATGATGACCACAGCACATTGACACTTCCTGCTCTCTGCTAAGATATAGTAGTCTGTCTCTTGTGCATATTGTAAGTTGGTGTCTGACCCTGAGGTATGTTGTGTGTACAGTATCTACCTATGCATGAATCTGCTTCATCCTCTTCACAGAGTAACTGATGTCAAATGTGATCAAGACAATATAATTAATTAATCAGTCTGAAGTACAGCTGTTTCCTTGTCATCACTCAAAGACATTCACAAGTTGTGTGTGAAAGTTAAAAAGAGGAAGCACCATGTACGTGGTAGAAACAGAACAGACCAATAACAGCAGATTTTCTTAATAAAACAGCAACTGGTGGTGATGTCACAATGCGCAAGATCTGAAAAATCATGAGGGAACAAGAATCAAAGTCTAAAGACTGAGCTTGAACAAGTTTATTATAAAAGTCTCTGTGTTCTACATCATGAATGAACTCTTCCTATCACCACTGTCTGCTGCATGTGGTATAGCTGTGTGAGAAATATCACGTACCTCCTGTGTTGAACTGACCTGTGGATTGAGAACTCGTGTCGTCTTGCTTCATTGACCTCAGACATCAAGGGTGAATTCAAATTCCTATTTTAACCCTCAAGCTCAACCCTTAATCTTAGTAGCCCTCAAAACCAAGTGTTAAGGGCTATTTTGTGACTTAGAAATGGGACACCCCTTAAATGCAGACTGTGGGGGGTTTGACATTAGTTTATTATTTTTTATATATATATTTGCACTTGTGGCAAGGTGAAAAGGGCCCGGGTGGGCTTCGAATGCCAGACTCCCGGGTAAGAGTAATGCGCGCTAACCATTTGGCCAAAGGGACATCCCCTTGGCCAACTAGTCAGGGCGCATGATCAATTGGAGGTATGGTGACAGGACCTGTCAACTGTCACTGTTTGGTTATTAGTTTTCTTTTGTAGCCTATAAGTTAGTTGAGTTAGTTAGTTAGTACTGTATAAGTTGATATTCAAACAAATAATCTGTTTAAATACCACGACATATTCAGCTGAAAGTCACCACATACCACGGCTTATTGAAAGCTAAACACCAGTTGTTACATTTGTTAGATAACTCTGCGGCTACAGGAGATGACATTAGCCTGGTCATCTTATAACATTATCACCGTACACATTTTGCTGTATCTTGATAAAACAACTTAACAACTACATTACCACCGAGAAAAATGATCGTCTTGTAACGGCCGGTAAATAATCCATAAAATGGGCCTAAACTAAGATAATACAATGGTTGGAAATTACGGTAACACTTTACTTGAAGGTATCATCATAAGAGTGACATGACACTGTCATGAATGTGTCATGAACATTAAGTCAATGTCATATTGTTATTAAGTGTCATTCAGTTTACCCTAACCCTAACCCTAACCCGAATGACATAGCAATGTAACCCGATGTATGAATGCCTTGTGAAGTTGTCATGGATGAATTACGAACACCTTATAAACGGTCTTATGAATGAGTTATGCACTAACCCCTCAAGTAAAGTGTTACCGAAATTACCACTGCAGGCTACGTCACCTTGCGCTGACGGAGCTGTCTGACAGTGGCTGTCCTTTCCTTCTCAGTCCGATCACACTGAAGCAGAAATAATTCACTTAGTTTTATGTCAGGAAGAGAATTCATCCCGTAGATGAGCTCGTTCCCTGACGAGGAATGAACCAACCACTAGCCTACCACTTCTCATCACAGTCCATCATTTATCTGAACAATAATATTCTCCGTCTGCACATCTAATATCAGGCTACACACCGAGGAATGGAAAGGACTTGCACTTATCTAGCGCTTTTCTAGTTCCTTAGACCACTCAAAGCGCTTTACAGTGTGTACATTCACCCTTTCACACACAGACATTCATACAGCACTAGGCACAGCGCAGGAAGTAACCATTCCAGACATTCATACACCCAATGCACACATCGTGGTCTCAGATCTGTATCGTTTTTTATCACTTTGCAGGATTAACTAACCACCTCCCCTGCGATCAGAAACATTTTATTTGGTCACTCCAAGTTCACAATTTCTATCACCACTGTCTGCTGCATGTGGATAGCTATAGCTGTGAAATATCATACGTTGCGTGACCTCTGGGTTGAGAACTCGTGTCTTATTGCTTCACTGGCCTCAGACGTCAAATCCATGAGAAACTCAACTGAAAAGGAAATGAAAGTCTGAGAAGAACTCAGTTTCCCAACACCTCCAGCTCCTTTACTGTACATAATTTGTTGACGGAGTCAGCAAATCGAATTGACCGGCTGTCCACAAGTTTCCAGCGTAAATTCCAGAAAAAATGATGTGAACCTAACTTAAAGGGATAGTTCAACATTTTAGCAAATTGGCCCATTGCCATAATACACAATCCAACAACTCCAAAATGCTCTGGTGGACAAGTTGAGATCTGCACATTCACCACGCTATGAGATAATAACAAAACGTTACGAGACAGAGTTGTTTTAGAGGCATCAAGGATTGTGTTGATGAGATTGATGAGGGAAACCAAGAATTCCCACTGAGCAGCTCGCGGCTCAGCTTGGCCGTAAAAGCTGAGCCGTAAAAATAGCTTGCACTCAACTCAACTCAACTCAACTTTATTTATAGAGCCCTTTAAAACAACCACAGCTGAAACAAAGTGCTGTACATAATGCAACAGAAGAATAAATATAACATAATAATTGTTAATTGCTTTTAAAACAATTTAAAAGCAATAAAACAATTTAGAATTTAAATAAAACAATTAAAAATAAAAATAAAAAAACATTAAAAACAATGAATAGAACAAACCATAAAACACTAAAACAGAGGTAGAGTCTCATGCTGAGTTGAACGCCAAAGAATAAAAGTGGGTTTTAAGACTAGTTTTAAAAATGGACAGTGAGGAGGCCTGTCTAATGTGGAGGGGAAGCTCGTTCCACAATTTTGGAGCGGCAACTGAAAAGGCTCTGTCCCCTCTGAGCTTCCGTTTGGACCTCGGTACCTCCAGGAGCAGCAGATCAGCTGACCGGAGGCACCGAGCAGGGGCGTAGGGGTGAAGAAGCTCAGAGAGGTAAGATGGGGCCAGTCCATTTAAAGATTTAAAAACAAATAAAAGAATCTTAAAATGAACTCTAAAGTGCACAGGCAGCCAGTGGAGGGAGGCCAGGATGGGGGTGATGTGCTCCCTCTTACGTACTCCAGTTAGCAGGCGTGCGGCCGCATTTTGCACCAACTGGAGACGTGCAAGGGAGGACTGGCTAACTCCAAAATAAAGTGCATTACAGTAATCCAGCCGAGATGTGATGAAGGCATGGATTACTGTTTCAAAGTGCTGATGTGCAAGAAGTGGTTTGACCTTTGCCAGCTGTCTAATTTGGAAGAAGCTGGACTTTACCACAGAGCTAATTTGTCGATCCAGTTTAAAATCACTGTCCATCTTAAAACCCAAGTTTAAAACTGTTGGCTTTGTAAACTCTGCCAAAGGGCCCAAGTCAACAGGGGGGGGTTCGCAGAGGCCACTGGGACCAAACACCATCACTTCTGTTTTCTTCTCATTAAAATTTAAAAAGTTGAGGGCCATCCAGGCTTTGATGTCCTCAAGACATGCAAGAAGTGGTGCGAGGGAGAAGGCATTTTTCTTTTTTAGAGGCACATAAATCTGACTGTCATCGGCATAAAAATGGAAGGATATGCCATGCTTCCTCAGAATGGATCCCAGTGGCAATAAGTACAGAGAGAAAAGTAGGGGTCCTAAAATCGACCCCTGTGGAACCCCATATGGCAGTGGAGCAGAGCTGGATTTCGAGTCCCCAAGGCTCACACTCATTGATCTACCGGTAAAATATGACTTGAACCAGTCTAGTGCAGTACCACGTATACCCACTAGGTAGCGTAGCCGAGCCACTAGGGTGTTGTGATCCACGGTATCAAACGCTGCAGTCAAGTCTAATAAAACCAAAATAACATGTTCACCAGAGTCATTTGCCAAGAGTATGTCATTGAACACTCTAATCAAAGCTGACTCGGTGCTATGCAGACTTTTAAAACCTGACTGGAAGACCTCCAAGACATCTTGTTCATCTAAAAACGACTTGAGTTGAGTGAACACAACTTTTTCTAAAATTTTGGAAATAAAAGGCAGCTTAGAAATAGGTCTAAAATTGGCCAGCACACTGCCATCAAGGCCAGGTTTTTTAAGTAGGGGCTGGACCACAGCATGTTTAAAACACTGAGGAACAACACCAGAGGACAGACTGGTATTGATGATGGACAGGACAGACTGACCTAAACATGGGAAAACTTCTTTTAAAAAACCAGGAGGGACCACATCATACGGAGAGCCTGATGGTTTAAGGTGGCCAATCAGGTCTTCTAAAAATGATAAGGACACCGGCTCAAACATTTCAAAAGTTGCAGAACAAGGAACAGGAACAGAGGGGTCCGATGCAGGAGCTGAAATGAGAGCCCTTACAGTAGCAACTTTATCGATAAAAAAGTCCAAGAAGCTATTGCAAGTCTCAGGGGATGCCTCCAAGATGACAGGCTGTGGGGCATTAAGAATGGTGTCAATTGTTTTAAATAATACACGGGGATTGTGGCGATTTAACTCGATGAGGTTTGCCAAGTATTTTTGTTTGGTTTCTTTGACCGTGTCCTGGTAGCAGCGCCAGCAGTCTTTTAAGATTTGGAAGGAAACCTGCAGCTTGTCCTTCTTCCACCTCCGCTCGGCTTTGCGGCACTCCCGTCTAGCTGCACGAGTCTCCTCACTAAACCAGGGCTCAGGTTTAGGCTTGGGCTGCACATTTTTTATCGGAGCCACAGAGTCCAATATGGTTCGGCAGGAGGAGTTAAACCAAGAGCTGAGCTCCTCTGTGGTAGCAGAGGCAGGACAGGCAGAGAGCTGATTAAAAGCCACAGAAAACTGACCGGCAGTTGAAGGGTTAAAAAGGTGCACTGACAATTAAAGGTAGGCCTAATGAACCTACTGCTATGACTATAGGGATTATGGAGTCTGACAGAGCTGTCTGACAGGGGTAAGTGCTTTGAATTTGGTCCGTCGACAAGCTGAAGACAACTGTGTTTGGTGGCTGACAAGAGGATCCCAAAAAGAGAGCTAAATGAAGCGACTGTAACCCACGATCCTGCTCACATTGAGGAGGTACTAGGGTGTTCTCAACTGTAGTGGAAAATGGCCAAAACCGAGTCGAGTCAAGTGGTGCTGTAACTGTGTAGTGGAAAAGAGCCACTCCGGTATGGCTAACTGTGGGAGAGCAAAGAGCTGTCTACTGCAGATATTAATTGCATTATTATATTACTGAGGCCACTAGGTGTCGCCTTACAATTTATTTATTTATTTGGTTCATTTCGGGCATGTCAATTAGTCATCATCATCACACATCATCTCAATCCAATTAATACAATACACATGACCGAAAGGGAAAGCGGGAGAAGCAAAAGCTTATCTAGTCCCGCCCCCAATACTCACATATTCATTTTTTCTGCATGTTACATTTTTGACATAACATTCTTCCAGTATTTTCAAAATTTAACAATTTAACAATTTGACATGACTTTTTTTTTTTTTTTTTTAACATGACATTTCTCAATTTTTTTTTTTCAACATTTGACATTTTGACATAATGTGTTGCAGCATTAGGCAGTATGTAGAGTTGAAGAAATTGAAGTCCAGCTCTAGATAGAGCATAAGGATTACGTGTGTGTCTGCACATGTGTCCAACCGTCATGAGCGAACAACAGTCTCTTCTTGTTGCCAGGCATGTCACAAAAGTCACAAAGTCACAAGATGGTCCAATTGACAGAGAGCAAAGTCTGGTGTGGTCCAATTGACAGAGAGCAAAAGTCCAGTGTATTGATTATTAGATGGGATGGTGGGATGGTGTAGGAGCCCTTTCTTCTTTTTACTCATTCTCTGCGGTTTTCGTCGCCATTTCTCTCGATTTCCTCCCGAGTTATGGCTATGTCAGCTCGCATCAGTGACACATACTCTCGGATTGCGGATATGTCGGACCGTATCCCGACCACAGCACTCCGAGTTGTTGCGTTATCCTCCCTCGCGTCGGTCTGCTCGGTGGCGATCTTTCTCATCTTACGATACTGCATGTAGGCGCCAAAACCCAGGGCGATCATTCCAATTGTCATGAACGTGAAGATGTACACGTCCTCGACATCCTCCACATCCAGTGGGGCAAGGCAAAGGACTCTCCACTTCTCCCATCCATCCAGCATGTAGCCGGACATGAAGGTTCCGTCCGGGCATCTTGGCTCACCAGAGGCCGCACGCCTTGTTGAGAACACTCTGTCAATCGCATTCAGTGACCAGCTCAGCACAATAAAACATAACTAAGGGTCATATTGTCCTGTCCTTGAAATTTACTTGAGGACAGTCTTCAACTTGCTCTATGATGAGCTCCATCTGTGGCCTCTCTCTTGGATCCAGATGTGGGCCAGCAAAGGTGCACTAGTCAAATATTTTTAACAGAAAATCCAACTGTGGTTTTTGATTTTAATTTTTTCATTCACAAATCCAAATGATTTTTGACACAATGAAAATAAATCTTAAGAAAACGTTCAAATAGATCTTTAAAAAATACAAACAAATAAAATGTACAGTGGCACAACTTCAGAAAAAGTTATATAGATTTTCTATTTTCCAAGAAAACTGTCCATATTATCTACAAGCAAACCCACGTACAAATACAGTACAAACAGAAAAAATTTGCTGCTTATGCTTTTTCCCTGATCTGACTGCAGGTATCTACATGCTGCTCTTCTCACAACTACAGTACATGTAGCAAAATACAACCATTGTAAGAGCTGCATTCTGTAATATTATTTCATTTTCACCACTTACTACATAATGTTTATCAAACTGAACACTGATGTTAAATTCAGCACCATATGATGTACACACTGAGCAACAGAGGAATATAAAATCAAACATGTACAAACTGTTTAAAAATGAGAAACCTGTACAACCTATGGTACAAACATTTCACTGCTTTCAATATTCATTCATATTCCAAAACAAAACTCTCAAACTTTTTTATATACTGTATATTATCTGTTGTTCACCTCAAAATGTCTTGTTGTCCATGTTGCTCTTGTTTTGTCGACAATGTTTTTCTATTCATTAACCTGGAACAAAATTTGAAATGACTGTAAATATAGTATTAAATATACATTCAAATAAAAAAAATCACAATCTCTATGTGGAGTCAGCAAACACCTTACTTAGAAACGAGTCTTCTGCATTATCTTCCAGAGCACATATATCATAAAAGAAATCAAAGTCAAAATCAAGAGAAAAAAACTGTGTCAACAAAAAGTAAATTAAACAGAAAAAGATGAAACAAGTTAAAGAGCTGATGTTAATGTTTGTACCTGTCCTGTGGCTGGATCTGGATTCTCATAGTCGGAGCTCTGTTCTGCATCGTCACATTGACCTGTTGAGATGAAAATTACAGACATTTTATATCAGTTTCATTAGGAGATGTGACATTAGTGTCTGAGTTGAGAAAATGTTGTTTTCATTGTCTTGGACATTATTACAAGTTTATACTGAACCTTGTCCAGTGTTTTCAGAGCCTCTGATTGATTCATAGACGCAGACGTCACCTACAGGTCAATGAAAACAAAGTCCCATCAGTCACCTCATGTCTGTGATTTAAACTGAAACAACTTCCTCAATAGATGTGAAAGTGTTGGAAGCTACATGAACAACTGACCGTGGAGGAGAGAGGAATAAACCTGCTGTTGGTTTTCATCATGGTGGACTGAGTCCTGATTCTCTCTCTGAGTCTGAGTGACTCTGAAACATGGAGTTTAAAAAACGTCTATTAGCAGTGATGAGCAGGAACATTTCAAAGTAAAACATGATAAAGATGTGAAATATAGAAGTGTTTGTAATTTGGAGATGAGAGTTTGTTGTATGAACCTGTTGGCACATGGACCTGTGAAACACAAAGTAGATATTGAAAACTGAACCGCTAACTGCACCATGACATGACATCAGAATTACTCAGTGATTGATCAATAATCAGTATCTCACCTTTTGATCTTATGCAGCTAAACAGCGGCAGGACAGTAAGCAATATTATTCCACAAACCAACCTAACGATCAGCCACACAGGAAGTGAAGAGTTTTCAGGTTTGGGCCCAGCTGTTGGACATATTCAAAATTAAATAATAAAAGTATCAACAAAATTGAGACACAGGTCAAGTCTAAAGATCTACATCTCAGATAATGGAAAAATACTTCCAGACTTCTAAACATTTTAACACTACTCACCTCTGACTGACACCCAGCTCTGTGGAGACTTCTTTCCTGAGGACTCACACCTGTAGAAACCTTCATCAGACTTTGACACTGCAGAGATATTCAGCTCCGTCCTGGTGTCGTTTTGGATCAGTTTGTTATTCTGATAGAAAAACACACTGGAAGGATTTTTATTTATCTTGAATTCACAGCTCAGAATAACAGACTCTCCCTCAGTCACAGGATGGACGGGGCTCGACAGGATCAGATCAGAATATTCAAGGCCTGTAAAACAGTCAGAACATGAAGCATGAAGCAATTAATTAGATCACGAGACATTGAAAATTATTCAGATTCTACAAAACGTGTAAAAGAGGCAAAATGTAATAAAACGTACCATCTATAGTGATGTTGACTGTGTTGCTGAACTCTCCTGATCCAGACTCACACCAGTAAACTGCATCACTGGGCTGGGATGTGTACATTTTACATGTGGATCGAGTCATTATTCTCAAGTCAGAACAGGACCAGTATCGACCCTTGGGAATCTTCCGAGAAAACCTCCAAGGAAACCTCCTCAATCTCCACTTAGTAAAGTTTCCCTCACATCTCAGTGAGATCTCCTGAGAGGTGAAGTGCTGCACTCTGTCAGGACTCACTGTGAGAGACGCTGATGGATTAAAGGGATAGTTCAACATTTTGGCAAATTGGCCCATTGCCTTAATCGCTATAGTCATAGCAGTAGGTTCATTACCTTTAATTGTAGGTGTAAGCTATTTTCAGTACGGCGGAGTGCAGCAGCTGGCTGCTCAGAGCTACGCTATGGAGGCTAAGGGAATTTCTTGGTTTCCCTCATTAAACTCATCAAATTCAACATCCCAAAACTCCACAGCGCTTTTGTAGACAAGTTGTGACCTGCACAACCACCACGCTATGAGATAATGACGGAACGATACGAAACAGAGCCGTTTCCGAGGTAAATACAGGGTAAATACGGAGACTGCTTGCTGAAAAACTGTCCCTGAACGCAACGCGCATCAGCGGTTTTGTATGAATTTACCTCGAAAACGGCTCCGTTTCGTATCGTTCCGTCATTATCTCATAGCGTGGTGGTTGTGCAGCTCACAACTTGTCTACAAAAGCGCTGTGGAGTTTTGGGATTTTGTATTTGATGAGTTTAATGAGGGAAACCAAGAAATTCCCTTAGCCTCCATAGCGTAGCTCTGAGCAGCCAGCTGCTGCGCTCCGCTGTACTGAAAATAGCTTACACCTACAATTAAAGGTAACGAACCTACTGCTATGACTATAGCAATTATGGCAATGGGCCAATTTGCCAAAATGTTGAACTATCCCTTTAACATCTGTAAAAAAAAAAAAAAAAAGAAAGAAAGAAAGAGAAGAAAAACACACAAACATATTAGTGTTAGAGTAATCATGCTAACAAGCTCATTGTTTCCTTATTTACCTTACCTTACCTTTTGTTTGTTGAGCAACAAAGGGCTTTGGAACAAACAATTATCATTTCAACACACTGATATGAATTGCATATTGATCTTCTTTCACTTTCAAACACAAACATGTGTCTCAGCATTATATGAGTCTTTATCTCGCCTGCACCTGCTTTGTCACATGCTGATGTCTGTTTTTAATCAACTTTTTCATTTTCCGGGTTTGTGTGGTTCACTCTGAACACTGAGTAAAGTCTACACCTACTTTTCCTGTCTGCTGACTGAATAAAAACAAACAAGCACAGACAGTGAGATGAAGTTCAAATATCCACAATAAAAATCTCCACTAAGGAGAGAGAGTGGACACACTGCAGTGGAAACCTCATATCCCTCTGTTGGCTGATTATGAAACTTTCAGATTAATTGAAGAAGGAAAGGGGAAAGCGAGAAGGAAACAAGGAGAGAGGGATCCTAGCCCAGATCTTAACCTGGTCCCCAGTCAGTACATTTCTTCCATTGGGACCATGAACTTAAACATCCATTTATTTGGCAGTATCAACATTGATTGTTGGGAAATGTTGCTCACTGGTAAAAAAAACATGGATGAATTCAGGTATACTTCTTCACAGAAAACACACAAGAAACAACCAACTGACCTCCAGACCAGACAAACGTTGGTTCACTAGCCTCAGTGTAAATCACTGGGTCTCCTCTTCCAGCCCGACACACATATCCTGCTGTGTGTGTCTGACCATGGACCATGTAGGAATCCTGTTCAGTCCCACTGCTGCTACCAGGGAGCAGCTCAGAGCGGTATTGAGGTCCGTCTTCAAAATCCCTCCTGTGTCCATATCCAGAGTGGTCATCATGGTCATAAATGTTGATTTGGGTCAGATTGGGAACAGCCTTAAACCAGAAGAACCTCCATCCTGCAGATTTAAGTCCAACCTCACACTTGAGAGTTACTGAGGCTCCAGCACTCAGCCATGATGGAGACACAGTGAGGACAGGCCTGGGTTTGACTGTTGGGAAGTTGGACACAATATGGACAAACTTTCAGTTTCAGTAGAAAGGGAAAAAAGAACATATATATGACTTGTTTAGATTTTAACATCATCTAATTTACCATCATACACTGTCAGTCTGACTGAATCACTCCACTTTATTGATGAGTAGTCTCTTCTACCTCTACAGCTGTAGTCTCCACTGTCAGACTCAGTAACATTGTTGATAGTGAATTCTCTGAGTGATGGAGGTTTGTATGAGCTGGTTGTTCTCCACTCATACGTCCACTCAGTGTCTCCACCTCCCTGGATCTCACATCTGACAGTGATCTTCTCTCCTCTGTAGATCACAGACCAGCTGGGCAGCAGAGTCACAGTGACTCTACTGGAGACTGACATAAAAATGACACAATAAGAAAAAGACTAAAAGTTCAAAATTAAGAATAACTTTTCAGCACAAATTCAGATGACTATTAGCGATTGCCAGGTCAGCTGACTTTTAAAGTGATAAAACTAAATGCAAAAGTGGTAAAAAAACAAACAAACAAACAAACAAACAAACAAAACAAAAAACTGTGATGAAATGAAATACAACACTTTTTTAGTAAATAATTTTTTAAAAATACTACTGACCCTGTATCATTTATTCAAGGGCTCCAAATGACTCCCTCCACACTCCATGTATTGTTTTATGATTTAAAGAATCCAGAAAATCAGTTCACTCACCAGTTTCATGAATGGTGAATGAATCACTGACAGCTGTGACATCTTTTGTCTCTCTTCTATATCCTCTGCACCTGTAAACACCTCCCTGGGAAACACTGAACACTGCGTTTGATTCACCAACTCTATAGAAATCAGTGTTTGAAGTGTGTCGGTATAACTCATATTTCCAACCATCATGATCGTCCACAGAACAGGTCAGTGTCACGTTGCCCCCTGCTGGTATCTCTGTCCTGTCTGCTGTCAGAGTGGCCTTCAGTTTACGATCTGATAAAGTTAGAAAAACAAGAGCTTTAATGTACATGCCATCATTCAAGATATATTTTCATGGGGGTTGGGGGGCTTGTTGCTTTTAAACAAGCTCTTTGTGCTACGTTTTTAATGTATGAAAAGTGCTTTATAAATAAGGTTTGATTGATTGAAGTTCAAAAACACAGTGTCTGTTTTTAGGTTTTATAGTTGAGTTTAATATTCTTGTCCGTCACTTCCTGTTTTATTTTGAAGTCGTAGTTTTACCCCTGTCTTCCTGTCAATTTTCCCGCTGATGTGATTGCTTTCTCCATCCTCATGTGTTTTACCTGTGTCTTGCTGTGTTTCCCTTCTGTGCCAGATTGTCTAGTTCCTATAGAGTCAGCCGCGTTCCAGCATTATTGTGATTTCTTCATGCAATTTCCTTTGTGTGAACGTGTGTGTGGTTTCTCTTGACCACTGAGTTTTGCCTGCCGGATAATTGTTCCATTGCCTGACTGTTTTGACTTCCTGGTTTTGACCCTGCCATCAATAAATGACTCTGAGTAAGCCTGAGCCCCCCAGGTCAATCATTGTCTGCACATGGTCCATTATGACAATCTGGCCAAAGACATGGACACATCAGATCCGCACCACGCTGAGCGCACAAGGACAGAAACATGACCAGCAGTTTGCCGAGATCACCACCCACACAAAAGCACAGTGTGCAACAGTCTCAGCACAACTTACCCTCGTCATCGCTCTGAGGTTTACGGTAGGCATTTAAATCATTTATATTGATATATATAATAAATTAAGGGATCACATGCAAACAAAGTGGGTATAATTGAGAGTGATTGTTGGTAATTAGTAGGAAATTAATATTAAAGAAACTATATATATGTGAGAACAAAACAGGAAAGAAAAAGAACTGGTTACCTTCTGCCTCTCCGTAGAAGAAGGTATTCAGCACTAAAATAAAGTTTGAAACCTCATCAGACATGATCAACAATATTCTGTAAATTTCTTAAGAGGCAGGAAACATAAAAATAGAATTTAAATTAAATAGATGTTAAATCAAACAAATAACATCAACATTACAACAGACTATATACTGTATGTTGCGGCTTTCCTGCCACAAATAAGCAAAAGGAACAGGTGTTTACACAAATAAAAAAAAGGAGATGTAATCCATTTTAAACTAAATAAAGAAAAACTAAATAATATCCTCCCACATACAGTACAAAAACCTTGTGATTCCATTCCTGGCGCAGCTCTAATCAAAACCTGCTTGAGCTGCATGTGATTTAAATACAAATTAAAGGGGCATTGTCAAAAACAACGTAAATGGACACCGAACATATCTATAGAGAGAATTAGAATTCTATATCAATAGTATTTCAAAAGAAAATATTAACTTAATGGTCCTCGACACATTATGGCTCTTACACTGCGCATACATTCTACAACTTAGTAGAAATCACCTGTGCAGTTTTCCATGTAGCTCTAGACACATCAAGAAAACTACTACGGTGCTAAAATCATGAACCTGCCTCTGAAAGACACAGAATTGTAAAATGACTGATGTACTTGTCATAACATGGTGTTTTGAACCAGCCTTAGTGTGTTTTGGACAACAGTGTCAGTGCACCTGAACGCACCATGAGGAGCTGGAGGTGACAGCTGCATTAAATTAACTAATCAGTGTGGAGTGGTATGAAGACTGTGTTTCAGACATTCAGCGTGAAGACTGGCTGTGAAGAGGAGGCTGCTGTGCTGTGCTGGACTGTGTTGGGCAGAAGAGGACTCCCCCCACTTACCTGGAACCCCCCCCCCTCACAGAGGATCACTGGCACCCTAAAGAAGAGGAAAGTTGGATACTTTTCCATGTTCACCTCTCTCTGGTTCTAACTCTCTCCTAGAAATCAACAGGCTGGAGGAGAGCAAGCTCAACAAAGGCTGAGGCATCAAACGGTGTAGTACTGCGGAAGGAGTGGGCCCCTTCCCCCTTGGAGTTCTACTAAAGCCTCATGATGAGAGGAATCTAACAAGAGTCGAGGTAACGAGACCTCTGTCTTATCAATTTTGGTTTTTATTATAAACCATCTCCTGGACTTGTTTTAAATCTGTGCTGTGTCCTTTTAGGAATAGATTGTCCTGCTGCCCCTCCCCTGATTGAAGGCCGTGCTGCATCTTAAATCCAGCCCAACAGAAATGCACATTCTATTGTGAATAAACAGTGTCTCCCCTTTTATTCCAACTTGTGTCTTGTTATTTTAACTCAACGTGGTTCCCAACCAATCCAAGTTCTAGAACCTTTTAAACTTTTAAGCTTTTATTCCTAATTGTGTGGTGTGACATACTCACTGAGCAATGACAGCACACAGAGCAAAGTGTGGCCCATCTTCACATCCAGCACCGACACCATCGCTCTGCATCTGAACATGTCTCTAATAATAATAGAGAGAGAATAAGAGGGAGTTACATTTCACACATGTATGACATCTGAGTTTTGCTCGATTCCCTCTAAGTATAGCCTCTCTGTTCTTCTTCCTGTTTAACACAAAGCTCAGATGACAATATGACTACAGTATAGCACTTTGACCTATTGACACTTCCTGCCCTCTGCTAAAATATAGTGGTCTGTCTCTTGTTGGTTAGTGTCTGGCCCATGAGGTGTGTGTTTTCAATATATGCATGAATCTGATGTAAAATGTGATTAAAACAATATAATTTTTGATTGACTGAATTACAACTCTTACAATATATATATATAAGTTCCCATTTACACATGAAGATCAGCCAATGTGATGGAGAAAAAATGAGACAGTGACATCACCACATTCACACCTCATGAAAAGAAGAAGCATCATCTACTAAACACAAATGTTTCCACACTGTTCTGCATCTACCACCTCTTTCTGGTACATGCGGTCAACGGTGTGAAATACCTCATCTACCAACTCACATCTCACTACATTTTCAGTAGAGCAGCTCTAGGTGAAAATGTTGTTCACTTATTTTCAGTAGAGTCAACATGCAAACATAAACAGTTTTGACATTGAAGTCATATAACCTTCTTTACATGTTTTGTTCACTGGATCATCAGTTCAGACTGACCTGTTCACAATAGTTAAAAAAATTAAAGCAACTAAAAAAAACTTTTAACTGGATATGCAAAAGTCTCTTGTTTCTGATGATCTCTCTGTACAACCTACAACAGCAAATGAGGCCATCGGTGGGATGAGATAAGCTATCTCTTAATAGTGTAACTCCATACCTTCAGGAGGCAGTGGTCGGGTCGGTCCACCAGATGAAACGATTTGTGGCACTGGAGAAGGCACACAGGAGCCATATGTATAGTAATATACTGCTTTTGTCCACAGGGGTCGCCAAAATTGAGGCAAAATTATAGCTGCTATAGCAGCGATGGGTTGGGTCCGGGCTACTTTTTAGCAAATTTAGGCTAATTTCTTTAGGCGAAGATGCTCTGTAGCAAGTTTGGTGTCAATTGAGGAAAAATCGTGGGAGAAGATAGGTTTAAGAATTTTTACAGTTTTTGAAAAAAAAACTGAGTGATGGACTTCAGGTTTAAATGTAGAATTTTTCTTCAATATTGAGGCTACAGGTTGTTAGATCGAGTTGTTAAGCTGTAGCATGTAGCATGTATGGTTAATTTGTTATGAATTTTCAAAGTTTTGAACTATAGACGCTTGCTGTAGTGCCACCATCAGAACTATTGGCTTGAGTTGAGTTGAGGTAATCTAATCTGGCAAAAGCAGCATGAAGACTGTCAGTGCAGATCAGGTTTTACTGTAAAGTATGAGGCAGTCCAAAACTGAAAAGTCCAAGGCACTACTATTTGTAGGGGCTTTAAGTTAAAAAAAAATCCAACTGAGATTTTTGACTTCACTTTTATTTACAAATCCAGTTGAAACTAATCCAGATGAAATAGTGATGCTAAATGAATATTTAAAAAAATGACTTAAAAAACCACGCAAAACAAACAAACATACAATAAAAATCCTCTTTCCACTTTGCAAACACCTAGAAAAACTTACCAGACTGTATTATGGTATGTTTCTATACAGTACTGTAAAGTCTTGGACATCAGAGCAATACAATGACTAACAGAGGTGTGAATAATGACTAATATACCAATATATGAAAATATAAACATCACAGCTGAGCTGACATAAAATTCAAAATAAAAAGTATATATTATGAGCATTAATGCAAAAGCAAATCCACTATGCAGCTTTATTATTTATACCAATGATGTGATGCTTTAGAATATGATTAATGAATGACAAATGATGTCCAATGTAAACTATATTGTTAAAAAAAAAAACTGTTGCTGAACTGTGTGCCTGTAACATAAAACGTAATGGTACTACTTCACTTTAAGACTATTTTTATTAAGAACTTGTAAATGTCTCTAAATTGGTCATTAATACTGTTGAAAATACGCTATTTAGTAGCGCATAAATGAACAAATAACTTACACAAGTTATAACACTGTTTTCTTACATTGACACATGTTTTTTACTTGGCAAGATCAAGTTAATGCTTGTAACTCACTAATCTTACAAGATACTGTCAATTTATCTGATTCTATGAGACTAATTGTTAATAACTTTATAAACATCTGATGAATGCAAGGCAAAATGCTCATGATGGAGAAAATCTCAGAAACCACTGAGACATGAGGCTCAACAGTACAGATACACGTGAGATCATTATTTGGCAAGGAACATCATTGTTGTCCTTTATCTAACATGTTATGTTAGATAAAATGTATGTTATGTGTTAAACTAATTAATAAAGTAGTTATAAATCATTTATAAATCCTTCATAAAGAGAGTCTTATTATAAAGTGGCACCAACTTAACAAACAAATGATAAAATAACTATACAAAGCACAACAAATAATGAACAATAATGAAGACACTCAAAATATTAAATGTAAATCTCAGAAGTCTTGTGTTTTATGCTAAAACAATAAATCCATGTGTTTGCATAAGCTACGAACAATAAAAGGTGAGTATGTGTGATATATGTAAAGCAGAGATAGCTACACTAGTGGTTCCAGAAAGTTTTGTCAACTAGTTCTTTGGTTTTGTTGACTCAGCTCTTCACAGACCTGGGAGAAGAGGAAAACAAAGACACAGGTTTATCTAAGATACGCTGAGTAATACTATACTATAACTCATAAATCAGAATAATATTCAAATAATAGCACAATTATTACCAGAAGATGTTCCTGGTTTATTGACTTGAGCATAAAGATTTTTATCAGTTGCTGCAGGAGATGATTTTTCTAGAAACGGAGACATGATTAGATCGAGGCAAAGTTTAGAAGTGATATGTGAGTTCAGGAAAGAAAGACAAAAGGTTAATCAAGATGTAATGTACAAGTTAAAACTCATAAATCAGCACAATATTCAAATAATAGCACAATTATTACCAAAAGATGTTTTTGGTTTATTGACTTGAGCATAAAGATTTTCATCAGTTGCTGCAGGAGTCGATTTTCCTATAAATGGAGAGGTGATTAGATCAAGGCAAAGTTTACGTACAGAAGTGACTCTGTGAGTTCAGGAAAGACAAATGTTTAATCAAGATGTAGAGCTGCTTTAAGCTATTACGAGTTGTAACTCATAAATCAGCACAATTAACAAATAATTATTATTATACCAGCAGATTTTCCTGGTTTATTGACTTGAGCATAAAGTTTTTCATCAGCAGGAGTTGATTTTCCAATAAAAAGGAAAGATGATCAGATTGAGGCAAAGTTTAGGTAAAGAACTGAGATTCAAGTAAGATGGTGTCATTTCTACCAGTAGCTGTTTCTGGGGTTTTCACTTCAGAATAAAGAGTTTCAGCAGCAGAAGATGATTTTCCTGTGAGATAGATGAGTATTAAGCCATTTCAGCATACAAAACAGAAAATAAACATGCATTACCAAAAAGACATTTTACCAACCTTTCTTTTTCTTGCCTTTTTCTTTGCTCGGGATGTTGTTGACATACGTGGGACAGTTTTCTAAAACAGAAGTCTGATCTAAAATACAAAAATATGAGAGAAACTATCAGTTTTATGCTGCAGGAGCTCTGAAATACTGGTGATTGTCTGCAAGGACAGTAAAGACATGTGTCTCGTTGTAAGACAGAAGAGAAACAATACGAAAGTGATGTGATGTGGGAGAGAGTGACACGTGTGTTGTTCCCTGCAATTGACTGCGCTCCAGTGCTCGATCACGCACTAAACAGGCTGAGCACCGAATGGAGGCAGGGATTAATTTGATTCGCCGAGTAGCTCAGAGTAGAACTCCTCTAAACTATGAGTTATAATGTTTTATTTGTGCTCTCGCTGTGTTTTATTTCTCTTTGAAGTTACTCATACATCTCCTGTTTTGAATGTGTTTTAACCTGAGAAAAAAAAAGAGGAGGAAAAAAGTGATGGACAGACATCAACCATGTATGTACCTGTAGTTTCAATCTTCAAATCAGAGTAAAGACAGGTCGTGGCTGGTTCAAGATGATCGGCTGTTAAAAGAGGAATTTATGAAATAAAGAAAACTTGTTATTGTTTAAGGCACTGCATGTCCTTTACATCATATACATATTTGGAGCACTCACATTCCTTTCTGAAATGTTTTAGTTCAATTAAAGAGTATGTTGCATCTGGAGCTTCACCTGCATGTGTAATAAAGACATAATTCAATGACAGAGTTTCATATCAAATATTAAAATCGCATGATTTCAGGAGACTGGTTATAACTGCTCCAAAAGTAGAAACTGTACCATTTGCAGCATCTTCACAGTCTCTCATTGTATCATAGAGATGAGAATCATCTGTGGTAACAAAGAAAACCAAGGTCAGATTAAGGTTTTACCTCCATTATATAGAATAAAGATCATATAATTGACAAAAATCCTAATGTTGTCCTATTAGACCTGTAATTGTGCCAACAAGTGTAATATTATGAGACCAGTGTAATTATATATTTTAAGGATTATTTTAGTTTTCTGTCTCATATAGTTCAAGTTCAGTTCAAGTAGAATCAGTCTAAAACACTGTAAATATTCATCATGTGGTCAGTGGATTATCTGACAGGTTCTTTAACTAATAGTCATTGAGACTAGTTCAGAAACAAACCATTTAGAGGAGAGGCATTTTCATGGTGATTTGTGGTGTTGCTCTCTGACTGGATTGATCTGTAACATCATGAATACAGTAGATTTAGTAGTAGACACAGAAACAGCTGTTGTTATATTTAATTCCAGAGAGGAGAGTGATGAACTGACCTGGTGAAGCACAAATCTGTAAAAAAAGACATTTGATGAATTAAATGAGTTTTTGAATGTAATCAAATTGTTCTGCACATCACAAAGAATGAGTTTATATTATTTAATATGTAAAAAAGAAATAAACAGTTAAATATCAGAGGATAGATGTCTCACCCTTGGACCGTCTGTGGCGATACACGAGGAACAGGACGACAATCAGTACGACTCCACAGAGCAGTGAAACAATCAGCCACGCAAGTGAAGAGCTTTCAGGTTTGGGCCCAGCTATAAATGTAAATATTGTAAATTAAATGTTAATGAAACTTTTCAACCAAATTGATAAAACATTTCCTAAACATTGGAGATATATGGCAGAGAAGCAAAACTTTATGACATGTAAAAAAAACTAATAAATGTACAACACAGTCACATAGCTGTACTGTATGTTGACAATCAAACATGTTAACAGTACTCACCTCTGACTGACACCCAGCTCTGTGCAGACTCTTGTCCTGAGGACTCACACCTGTAGAAACCTTCATCAGACTTTGACACTGCAGAGATATTCAGCTCCGTCCTGGTGTCGTTTTGGATCAGTTTGTTATTCTGATAGAAAAACACACTGGAAGGATTTTTGTTTGTCCTGAATTTACAGCTCAGAATAACAGACTCTCCCTCAGTCACAGGATGGACGGGGCTCAACAGGATCAAACCAGAACCTGTAAAACAGTCAGAACATGAAGCTTCAGTCAGAGATCAGCTGGTGCAGACCTTTAAAAACCAGCTTAAAGAAACATGAGAAAACAACATGAATGTGTGTAACTCATGTTAATCTACAGAGGAAGTGATTTTGTTTGTGAAGCTACAATTACTGAGCAAACCATGAAGCAGAGTCACAGACCAAACTCTCAGAAAGTCACTGTTGATGTAACAACTCAACTTCAAAATAAATTCACAAAATGAGAAAAAGTGAAAAAAGACAAAATGTACAGTAATTAAATGTACCATGTGTAGTGATGTTGACTGTGTTGCTGAACTCTCCTGATCCAGACTCACACCAGTAAACTGCATCACTGGGCTGGGATGTGGAAATTATACATGAGGATCCGTTCTTTATTCTCCGGTCAGAACAGGTCCGAGAGCCACCATTAGGAAACCTCCTCAGTCTCCACTCAGTAAAGTTTCCTTCACATCTCAGTGAGATCCACTGATAGGTGAAGTGCTGCACTCTGTCAGGACTCACTGTGAGAGACGCTGATGGATCAACATCTGAACAACACACACAAAGATTTTAACATTAAAATTTGTTCATTGTACATATTCCTTTGTTAAAGGTGTACAGAAATGGCTGTTTGTCCTGTTTGTCCCGCCTCCTTCTACAAGTTTTCACGAGTTGCCGCATGAGTTTACCCGAGTAAGGAAAACAAATTTGATTGGTCGTTATCGAGCGGGTGGGATATTCAATGTTTGGGGCGAGACCGAGCTCGGTGTGTGCGTGTGTCTCAGACGTTTGAATGACGGATGACGGATCCAATATCAGTGGCTGATGAATCGTGAGCAACGTGACGCATAAATCGTGCGCCTGCATTATCCAATGCGAAAGAAATAAAAACTACCCCACGTTCATCCCGGATTTACTCGAAAATAGAATTTTGCTCAAAGTTTGGGCTACATCGTCTGATAGATGAGTTATTACACTAATGTTAGGACCCACAGTGGGCTCAAATTCAATTTTCTTTTCTGAACACGTTTAATCTGTTCTTTGTTAAGCAACAAACAACTTTGGAACAAGCACGTATCATCTCAACCAACTGACCTCCAGACCAGACAAACGTTGGTTCACTAGTCTCAGTGTAAACCACTGGGTCTCCTCTTCCAGCCCGACACACATATCCTGCTGTGTGTGTCTGACCATGGATCACGTAGGAATCCTGTTCAGTCCCACTGCTGCTACCAGGGAGCAGCTCAGAGCGGTAGGAGAGCTGTGATGGATCAGGAACAGCCTTAAACCAGAAGAACCTCCATCCTGCAGATTTAAGTCCAACCTCACACTTGAGAGTTACTGAGGCTCCAGGACTCAGCCATGATGGAGACACAGTGAGGACAGGCCTGGGTTTGACTGTTGGGAAGTTGGACACAATATGGACAAACTATATGATACAGTTTCAGTAGAAAAGAACAAAAACACTTGATGACTTGTTGAGATTTTCAGTTTAAATGAAACATGATGTGATTTACCATCATACACTGTCAGTCTGACTGAATCACTCCACTCTGTTGTATTAAGTCGATCACTTTTCACTCTGCCCCTACAGCTGTAGTCTCCACTGTGGGATGATGAAGCAGGACTGATCCTGTATTCATGTTGATCTGGAGGTTTGAGTGAGGTTGGTGTTTCCCACTCATACGTCCACTCAGTGTCTCCTCCCTGGATCTCACAGCTGACAGTGATCGTCTCTCCTCTGTAGATCTCAGACCAGTTGGGTTGAAGAGTCACAACAGCTCTGTTTGGGACTGATCATGGTCAAGAATTTGACAACAAAATGACAAAAAGTTAATTAAACATCAGATTGCTAGTCTCCAACTTAATGATTTACCATGAATATAAACTTAGTTCATTATTTCTATACCCACTAGCATTAACAACCCTGACTTCCTGACTGTCCTCTGTGTAGTAGACTGGGTCTCCTCTTCCTCCTCTGCACCTGTAGACTCCTTCCTGTGAGACTCTGATCTCTCCACTTGTCTTGAAAGCAGCATCATGTGGGTTCAGAGGTTCAGAGAGTTTATTGTCTCTGTACAAGTTGTATTTCCAACCAGATGATGGGTTCACAGAGCAGGTCAGTGTCACACTGCCCCCTGCTGGTAGGACTCTGTCACTGGCTCTCAGTGAGGCCCGGGGTTTGTTTGCTGCTCAGTTCACAGAGAAAAACCAAACAACTCAAAGGTTAAATATAATTTGCTTCAGAAAGAAATTAAACTGCATTAACAACCAAAAAACAACTTATTCTGTGATTATTATTATTATTATTATTATTATTATTATGTGATTTCATTTGACATGTTTTAGCAAAAGCTTATTTGCAGTTATTTTGTTGCACCATTAACACATTTTACTGAGTGTCTGGAGCAACATTTAGAAAGTGTTTTATTGTTTTGTTCAGATGAAACAAAGTTTTAAACTTGTAAAACAACATTTTTATATCGATGAAAGTCAAACTTACATGATACAGTCAATGTGATCTTTCCCCACTGTGTTAACAAATAGTCTCTTCTACCTCTACACCAGTAGTCTCCTCTGTCAGACTCAGTAACACTGTTGATAGTGAATTCTCTGAGTGATGGAGGTTTGTATGAGCTGGTTGTTCTCCACTCATACGTCCAAGTGTCTCCTCCTCCCTGGATCTCACATCTGACAGTGATCTTCTCTCCTCTGTAGATCACAGACCAGCTGGGCAGCAGAGTCACATTGACTCTACTGGAAACTGTTGATGTCAAAAACACACATTTACTCTGAGAGAAACAGAAAATCATCATATAATGTCATGACTGTTAAATCTAATAAAAGTGTAGTGTCTGTAGTTAGGTGAACAAAACAACACATGTAAAAATAGTAACAATGAACATGAACAACTTCAGTTGAAGTTACAGAGGAAAACTGCATTCATAGATAGGTCTTGCCCAAGGGATTCGAAGCAGGAATCGAACCCAAGTAACAAGCCAAGTAACGCCTGTGTAGCAGGTCCCACACTTTCTCACGTGACTTTGTGATCACGTTTCTTTGCTGTGGCTGTCAGGTACAAATAGCTGAGCACACAGAGGTTGACTTGAGTCTGACACTGAGGTTACTGCACCAGCTGAGTCAATGTTTACCTTATGTTTTATTTATCTGTTTATTTATTATTGTTATTATTTATTTACTTTCCTACTTAATTAAGATGAACATTCTCAAAACCGGTCAATGCTAATACTATCTAAAAAAAAGTTTGAACTTCCTGCACTGTTTTATATCAGTTCTATTTTTAAGTTCCGGTTCACCTGTGGCAAGGAGGAGCTTTATTGGGGTAACACACAAAGGGGTACGTGGGTGACGTCGGACCAAACTGATGAACAGAAAAACTGATTTTACAGTGAATTTTTTCTATTGATTAAACTCACCAGTTTGCCAAACGGTGACTTTGTTGCTTGCTTGTGTGTTGAACTCTGGTTCTCCTCTCCTTCCTCTGCAGGTGTAGATGCCTCCCTGTGTCATGACTCTTGTTGACCGGTCTGTTCTTCCAACAGTCTGAGATGTAGAAGAGTCAGATGTTTGTCTGAACCAGGTGTATTTCCAGTTGTTGGACCGATCCACAGAGCAGGTCAGAGTCACTCTGCCCCTTGCTGGTAAATCTGTGCTGTCTGCTGTCAGAGTGGCCGTGGGTTTATTTCCTGTTGACGAAGAAAACAAAGAAAATTAGAAAACAATTAGGATGTGATTCTGTTTTATTACATTAGGAACTTCAAAAGTAAAGACTTGAAATATTCCACAAAGCTAAACATCCACTTTTTAATTTAGATTTTACCACAAGATAATAAAAAAGTAACAAACTGTTATAACAAAACTACACAGTAGTTTCACTCTGATGTATAATTTGCTCACTGACAAATGTAGTTGTGTAAAAGGTTAACTTGAGTCAACTTTGTCCTCTTTAGTTTGAATATGAATTCTGCTGTTAAAGAAAACTGCACACTGTCTTTTTCATAATCCTGTTCATTCACTGAAAATTGTTTTATACTGATCCACTTAGACCATTGACTGAAAGATTAATATTGAATAATAAAAATTAAAAAAAAATACATTTTATTTGTAAGCATTTTTACAAATGCTCAGTGACACTTTACACTTTAAAAATCATAAAATAGAGCAAAGTCAGAGTGAAATACAATTAAAAACAGCAATAGAACAGTATAAAACACACAAAACTATAGGCCTATATTAAAAGCTAATTTAAGGGGGGGGGCTGTATGCGGTGAGTGATAGGCAGCCAGAGCAGGTCACGGAGGACGGGGGTGATGTGGTCTCTGGAGCGGGTGTGGGTGAGCAGGCGTGCGACAGAGTTCTGGATGTATTGCAGTTTATTGAGGAGTTTGGATGGTGAACCATAGAGGATGCTGTTGCAATAGTCCAGTCTTCTGGATGTGATAAATGCATGGATGGAAGAAGGCAGTCCTGGTGATGTGATTGATGTGGTGGTCAAACCTTAGCTTACTGTCAAAGATGATGCCAAGGTTGTGGGTGTGTGATGAGGGAGACAGAGTGCAGTTATCAAAGGTGAGGGAGAAGTTGTGGCTGGCTTTGGTGCGGGATTTAAACATCCTATTTAGATCAATGAAACATTAAGAAACAACATTTTCAGGATAAATGACAGTTTAACTCACCTGATACTGTCAGTTTCCTGAATCCACTCCACTGTGTTAACCAATAGTCTCTTCTACCTCTACAGCTGTAGTCTCCTCTGTGAGACTCAGTAACACTGTTGATAGTGAATTCTCTGAGTGATGGAGGTTTGTATGAGCTGGTTGTTCTCCACTCATACGTCCACCCAGTGTCTCCACCTCCCTGGATCTCACATCTGACAGTGATCTTCTCTCCTCTGTAGATCACAGACCAGTTGGGTTGAAAAGTCACACTGCTGGGAACTGTTGATGTCAAAAACACACATTTACTCTAAGAGAAACAGATAGTCATCATATAATGTCATGGGTGTTAAATGAATATAATCTGTAGTAAAGTGAACAAAAAAACATTAACAACATCAGTTGAAGTTACAGATGAAAACATTAAAGCAGTACTAAAGAACTTTCAGTTTTGGTTGAGTTTGGCGGTGTTTCCCATGAGCACCAGCGCGTAGCACCGTAAACATCCTGATCTCCCGGTGCATGGAAATTAACAGAAGACGTCCAAACTAAGTTTCTGTTACCAGCGGATCATTCCTCACATACACAATCCGACGGAAAGGTGCCACATTGCCTGCTCCCTCCTCGTCGTGACTCGCGAAAGTGAAACTTAAGTGAGAGCTGGGTTCCTACCATGCTCCTCAAAGCTGCTTAGTGCCAGTGAAGGCGATACAGACCCCCTCAGGCCATGACAGAGGTGTCATTCAACCTGTTGTAAGTCGATGTACCATCACAAAAGTTATGAAAATATTATATGAAGGTTGAAAAGTTCCTTAGTGTTGGTTTAAATTATTGAAACAACTTGAAGCAACAAAATGACAAAAAAGAAAAGAAACATTTGTGCATCATGAGCCAAACTTTCTCAGAGGGGCTTTGTGATCATGTTTCTGTTTTGCACTGTTAGAGATTTATCAACATGAGTTCACTAACATAAATACTAACCTGCATTTGCATCTGTGTTTTTTCTGCATTTTATATTCCAAGAAACATTCATTAAACTCACCAATTTTGCTGATACTGATTGAATCACTGTCCTCTGAGTAGTAAACTGGGTTTCCTCTTCCTCCTCTGCACCTGTACAGTCCTCCCTGTGACACACTGATTCGTCCAGATGAGAGGAAAACAGCGTCTTGTCTCGTCAGAGTTGTATAAGACTGATCACCTCTGTACCAGCTGTAGATCCAACCAGCTGATGGCTTCACAGAGCAGGTCAGTGTCACACTGCCTCCTGCTGGAATCTCTCGACCACTAGCTCTCAGCTCAGCCTTTGGTTTAGCTGTTGTTGAGTTTAGAGTAAAAATCGTTTAGTCATAAAGCTCAGTGCAAAGAATTTAGCTCCAAGTTGATCCAGACTTTCCCAGAAGCACATTTGTGTCTCCCTTTGTTGCAACAACACCCAAGTTTTGACACGGACTCATTCAGCCTCATTCTCTGTGGTCTAATTTTGGAGGAAATATTTCTCATACCGAGCACATTCACTCTACAATAGAAACTATTGTGTCTATTCTTCCCTGTAGACACCAGTAGATAAAAGCAGAATAAATAAATGACTTACGTGACACTGTCTTTGTGATGCCTTCACTCCACTGTGTTGAAGAGTACGAGTCTCTTCTGTTTCTACCTCTACACTTGTACTCCCCATAGAGAGCACTGGTTCTCCAGTAATTAACATCTGTCTCATGTGTGGTTGATCTGGGTGTTGTCCATTCATACCGCCACTCAGTGTCTCCACCTCCCTGCATTAAATGTGTTTCTCACACTGAACACATTGGCTCTACAATAGAAACTATAATGTTTCTGTTCTCCACTGTTGCCTCCCTTGTTTAGATGTTCAGTTTGAATGAAACATGATGTGATTTACCATCATACACTGTCAGTCTGACTGAATCACTCCACTCTGTTGTAGTAAATCGATCACTTTTCACTCTGCCCCTACAGCTGTAGTCTCCACTGTGGGATGATGAAGCAGGACTGATCCTGTATTCATGTTGATCTGGAGGTTTGAGTGAGGTTGGTGTTTTCCACTCATACGTCCACTCAGTGTCTCCTCCCTGGATCTCACAGCTGACAGTTCTGATAGATCTGATAGGCAGACAGCTGAACAACCACCAGCGATGCCGGTAACGCGTTACTCTAATATGACCACTGTTTTTCCAGTAACGAGTAATCTAATGCGTTACTATCTCCAAACCAGTAATCAGATTAAAGCAGAAGTAAGCGATCCGGTCGTTTTGGCTAATGCTGCGTTCCAGGCAGGCTTTTGAAACCGTAAATTACAGCTTCAAGTCACAACTTACGACTTTGTAGCGTTCCAGGCAACCCGCAACTTGCGTTTCTCCGACCTGTTTTACCTGTGAAAGTCACTATAACGGCCACTCGTAACTTCCGACCCGTGAACTTGTACCAGATCGAACTGGTACGACTTCACAGGTCGGAAAAACACGAATTACGGGCTGCCCTGAACGCACCATGACGTCTTGTCAGCCGACGGAGTTAGCAGCCCCCGCCCTCGTCATGGATCTATTGGTCCTCGTCCCTACGTCACCACATTCACGCGCATCCCTTGGCTGCACACACAGAGAGGACCGCCCCTTCATGCCGTTCTCTCTCCTCATTGGATAAAAATTGTAGGATACACGAAACGTTTTCTCCTCGGCTTACAGCAGAGCAGAGGGACTGACAGACCTAGCCTCGTAAACCCGCCTCTCCCGGAACTGCATTTCATTTCATTCCGAGGGAGAGTCTGGCCTCATCCCCATTCTAAGCGTTTGGACTGAAACCCTCAGAAGGCCGAGCCAATCAGCGTCGCCGCTGTGATTGACACAGCACGTTGGCCAATCAGGGACCGACTGGTGCAAAGCCCCGTCACTACACCAACTTTCTGATTGGCTGAATGGGGTTGTCTGTCAACGCTACTACTCCCGCCCAGCTCCCGCCCACCCCAGACGCTTAGAGCGGGGATGAGGCCAGACTCTCCCTCAGAATGAAATGAAATGCAGTTCCGTGAGAGGCGGGTTTACGAGGCTATGACAGACCCGTGTTTCGGTCCAAACACTCTATGTAAGTGATTGCTGTCGGAAGATATAACTATTTAAGACTTATATTAACACAAAAATATCGCTTACTTCTGCTTTAAAGTTATGTATCCAAGTCACAGTGCGTTACTATTTTTTATCATTTTCCTTTGTAAAAAAATATATAGGTTACTTCTGCTTTCTTGCATCTCGGGGAGTGACGCCCGTCCGGGACAAGTCACGTTTTCAGCAACAACAACTCCAACACTCACGTGTCAAGCAGCCAGCGACACAAACGTAACGTGTAAACAGCAATGAAAGGAGGAGAGAGATGCGCGTTTCTAGCTGAAAATACAGTCACTATTTTGAGTTTGTGTCAGCTAAAGATGACAATATTAAGGTTCACACTCTGTGATGGCGACAAAGTGTTACTGGGGATTTCCACCGGGTTCAGCGCCGGGAGAGACGCTGCTGGCACGCTGCGCGGCGTACAATCTTGAAATGCTCGAGTGGCAGCGATCAGCACGGCGCTGATGGACCCGGTGGAAATTGAATTGGGGTTAGTAGTCACCACCAAACCAAAAAGCTGGACTTTGGTGCAAAACCAGTAAGTGAGGGAGAGAAGTTGGTCTGGCAGTGGCCTATGTTGTAGAGCAGGGGTGTCAAAGATGCGGTCCATGGGCCAAAACTGGCCCGGCAGAGGGTCCAATCAGGCCTTCAGAATGAATTTGCCATGTGTGAAAATTTGAAATTGCACATATTTTTTTATCAATAGCCTACATGTCAGGTTGTTCATAACATGTTTTGTGAAAGGATAGTTCATTAACTGTAATATCTTTAAAATGTACTTAAACAAAGGGACAAATGAATGGTTCTTTGTATTTATAGGTTATCATGCTATTATTTTACTGGTCCGGCCCACTTGAGATCAAATTCTGCTGTTTGTAGCCCCTGAACTAAAATTAGTTTGACACCCCTGTTGTAGAGGAAATGCCGCCCTTAAACACGGTTGTCATTTTTATGTTTTATGTTGGGGGTTGGGTTGTAAGAAGCTGCTGAATGTAACCAATTAAGTAATTTTCAATATAATTTAGTTACTTTTAAAATCAAGTAATCAGTAAAGTAACTAAATTACTTTTTAAAGGACTAACAACCACAGACACATTCATCACTCAGTCTCTCTCTGCCCTTCATTCTGCCAGGAGCCTGTGTGTGTGTGTGTGTGTCTGTGTGTGTGTGTGTGTGTGTGTGTGTGTGTGTGCCATTTTGAGTGTCTTGATAAAATGTGTGATTCAGTCTCTCTCTGTCAGCTCTGATGATTTTGCGGCCTTGCCACACAGCAGGACACACCCAGCCAGAGACCCCCCTAGTCCTGTTTGATTAATTGCCCCCAGCTTAACTTAACATTTTTAACCATTTTTAAGCAACAAATAAATATCTTTTGTCAATCTTTAACTGAACCTTAACAAACACAACATGGCTCTGAAAACATAAATACTGACATGAAATGTTTGAAAAAAAAAATGCAGTTCTTACACCATTGAATACTTCTCTAGTCATTTAAATCATTTGTAAAAAAACAAATTACAGGATCACACACAAGCACAAAGAGGATAGGAAGTATGGTTACCTTCAGCCTCTCCGTAGAAGAGTGTATTCAGCACTAAAATAAAGATTGAATCAGAAATGTTCAACAGAATTCTGTAAATTTCTGAAGAGGCAGGAAACATACATATTACAAACTCTATAATGAACGATATAATGTACATGCATTGTCCAAATTAGTAGTGTTAACCTGTGCAGTTTTACATGTCGCTCTGGTCACATCAACAAAACTACTATGGTGCTAAAATCATGAATCTGCCTCCGAAAGACACAGAATTGTAAAATGACTGATGTACTCACAGAGTAATGACAGCACACGGAGCAAAGTGTGGCCCATCTTCACATCCAGCACCGACACATCACTCTGCTTCTGGAAAAAGTTTCTACTATACATTAATAATAATGAGAGAGAGAGAGAGGGAGAAAGAGAAAAGAGGAAGTTGTGTGTGAAAGTAGAAAAGAAGAAGCATCGTGTACTATACAGTGTGCAAAGTGGTAGAAACAAAACAGAGATAACAGCAGTTGTTGTTAAAGCAGAAAGCGGAATGTTTGTGTTAATGTACTGTAAGTCTTAAATAGTTATATCTTCCGACAGCAATCACCTATATAGAGTGTTTGGTCCGAAACACGGGTCTGTCAGTCACTCTGCTCTGCTGTAAGCCGAGGAGAAAACTTTCCTTGTATCCTACAACCTTTATCCAATGTGGAGAGAGAACGGCATAAAGGGGCGGTCCTCTCTGTGTGTGCAGCCAAGGGATGCGTGTGAATGTGGTGACGTAGGGACGAGGGCGGGGACTGCTAACTCCATCGGCTGACAAGAAGTTAGCTAAAACGACCGGATCACATACTTCTGCTTAATACAATTCAACTGGTGGTGACAACGTGCATGGTCAATATTTGCTTCTTAGTCTGAAAAATCATGAGGAAACAAGAATCAAAGTCTGAAGACTGAGTTTGAATACGTTCGTTATAAAAGTCTCCTCTGTTCTATCACCACTGTCTGCTTCATGTTGTCAGCTATTAGCTGTGAAATACATTCAAACACAGATCAGCCCTTCATTTTCAGAACAGCTGCATAAAGTGAAGACAATAAAGAGTACAGTTAGTTTGAGGTTTCTATTTAAAAACACTGATACTGGAGGGTGAACCGAGAACCGATTAAAGGGATAGTTCACCCAAAATTCAAATTTCGGATGGAGCAGGACCGCCAGGTGGAGCAGGACCGATGGTGAAGTGGATGATCCAAGCTGTCCAGTATGGCCTCCTCCATCCTCAGTGCTCATCTCTCCACCACACCCCCGGTGTGACCGTGTGTGGTTTCTCTTGATCACTGAGTTTTGCCTGCTGGTTAATTGTTCTGTTGCCTGACTGTTTTGACTTCCTGGTTTTGACCCTGCCATCAATAAACCTCTCTGAGTAAGCCTGAGCCCTCCAGTTCAATTATTGTGTCCACGTGGTCCATATGATGATAGTACAATCTGGCCAAAGACACCAGTAAAAAAAAGACTGTTGCTGAACTGTGTGCCTGTAACATAAAACGTAATGGTACTTCACTTTAAAGCAACATTGCGGAGTTTCAGCTCAGTGCTTCCACCAAAACGAAACTTATCAGCCAGCGCATCCAGCGTTTATTCCCATTAATAAACTACGACGACCGGAGGGGAACCGTAAGTTTCGCTTTTACCCACCACGTCTCTCCCTCGACGCAGAGGGGAGGGGGGGAGGAGGGGGGGCGGTGTTTCGTACCCGTGCAGGGAAGTTACATAGTGCAGTTTCAGCCGACGCGACCCCGCTCAGGCTGCAGCGGCAGTACCATTCATCCTATTAACCATTTTTCTACCATTGCAATGAGTCTGGAAACATTATTTTAAGGCCGAAAAACTCTGCAATGTTACTTTAAGACTATCTTTATTAAGAATTTGTAAATGTCTCTAAATTGGTCATTAATACTGTTGAAAATACGCTATTTAGTAACACATAAATGAACACATGACTTACACAAATTATAACACTGTTTTCTTACGTTCACGCACGTTTTACTTGACAAGATCACTACTCTTACAAGATACTGTCAATTTATATGATTCTATGAGACCTCAGGTTAATTGTTAATAACTTTATAAACATCTGATGAATGCAGGCAAAATGCTGATGATAGAGAAAACAAAAAATCTCAGAAACCACTGAGACATGAGGCTCAACAGTACAGATGCATGTGAGATCATTATTTGGCAAGGAACATCATTGTTGTCCTTTTTATCTAACATGTTATAACATCTTCACAAAGTGTTAAACTAATTAATAAAGTAGATAAATCATTTATAAATCCTTCATAAGGAGAGTCTTATTATAAAGTGGCACCAACTTAACAAACAAATGATAAAATAACTATACAAAGCACAACAAATAATGAACAATAATGAAGACACTCAAAATATTAAATGTAAATCTCAGAAGTCTTGTGTTTTATGCTAAAACAATAAATCCATGTGTTTGCATAAGCTATGAACAATAAAAGGTGAGTATGTGTGATGTAAAGCAGAGATAGCTACACTAGTGGTTCCAGAAAGTTTTGTCAACTAGTTCTTTGGTTTTGTTGATGCAGCTCTTCACAGGCCTGGGAGAAGAGGAAAACAAAGACACAGGTTTATCCAAGATACGCTGAGTAATACTATACTATAACGCATAAATCAGCACAATATTCAAATAATAACACATGATTATTACCAAAAGATGTTCCTGGTTTATTGACTTGAGCATAAAGATTTTCATCAGTTGCTGCAGGAGATGGTTTTCCTATAAATGGAGAGGTGATCAGGTCAAGGCAAAGTTTAGAAGTGACACTGTGAGTTCAGGAAAGGCAAAAGGTTAATCAAGATGTAATGTACAAGTTATAACTCATAAATCAGCACAATATTCAAATAATAGCACAATTATTACCAAAAGATGTTCCTGGTTTATTGACTTGAGCATAAAGATTTTCATCAGTTGCTGCAGGAGTCGATTTTCCTATAAATGGAGAGGTGATTAGATCAAGGCAAAGTTTAGGTACAGAAGTGACACTGAGTTCAGGGAAGACAAATGTTTAATCAAGATGTAGAGCTGCTTTAAGCTATTACAAGTTATAACTCATACTGTAAATCAGTACAATTAACAAATAATTATTATTATACCAGCAGATTTTCCTGGTTTATTGACTTGAGCATAAAGTTTTTCATCAGCAGGAGTTGATTTTCCTATAAAAAGGAAAGATGATCAGGTTGAGGCAAAGTTCAGGTAAAGAACTGAGATTCAAATAAGATGGTGTCATTTTTACCAGTAGCTGTTTCTGGGTTTTTCACTTCAGAATAAAGAGTTTCGTCAGTCGCAGAACAAGATGATTTTCCTGTGAGATAGATGAGTATCAGGCCATTTCAGCATACAAAACAGAAAATAAACATGCATTACAAAAAAGACATTTTACCAACCTTTCTTTTTCTTGCCTTTTCCTTTGCTCGGGATGTTGACATATGTGGGACTGTATTCTGAAACAGAAGTCTGATCTGAGGAATTAATGAAATAAAGAAAACGTGTTATTGTATAAGGCACTGCATGTCAAACAACCTTTTTTTTTTTTACTCTTTTACATCATGTATATTTGGAGCACTCACGTTCCTTTCTGAAATTTGTGAGTTCAATTGAAGAGTATGTTACATCCTGGACTTCACCTGCATGTGTAATAAAGACATAATTCAATGACAGAGTTTCATATCAAATGTTAAAGTTGCATGATTTCAGGAGACTGGTTAAACTACTCCAAAAGTAGAAACTGTACCATTTGCAGCATCTTCACAGTCTCTGATTGTATCATAGAGATGAGAATCATCTGTGGCAACAAAGAAAACCAAGCTCAGGTTAAGGTTTTACCTCCATATAGAATAAAGATCATATTATTGACAAAAATCCTAATTTTGTCCTATTAGACCTGTAATTGTGCCAACAAGTGTAATATTATCATAAGAGACCAGTGTAATTGTATATTTCAAGGATTATTTTAGTTTTCTGCCTCATCGTAGTTCAAGTTCAGTTCAAGTAGAATCAGTCTAAAACACTGTACATATTCATCATGTGGTCAGTGGATTATCTGACAGGTTATTTAACTGCTCTGGTTAATAACAATAATAGTTTAGAAACAAACCATTTAGAGGAGAGGAATTTTCATGGTGATTTGTGGTGTTGCTCTCTGACTGGATCGATCTGTAACATCATAAATACAGTAGATTTAGGTATAGTAGTAGACACAGAAACAGCTGCTGTTATATTTAAGACCAGAGAGGAGAGTGATGAACTGACCTGATGAAGCATACATCTGTGAAAAAGACATTTGATTAATTAAATGAGTTTTCGAATGTAAACAAATTGTTCTGCTGCTTTACGTCACAATGATATGAGTTTATATCACATTAATATTTAAAGCAGAAATAAACAGTTAAATATCAGAAGATAGATGTCTCACCCTTGGACCGTCTGATACGACACAAGAGGAGCAGGACGACAATCAGTAGGACTCCACAAAGCAGCAAAACCATCAGCAGCACAGGAAATGAAGAGCTTTCAGGTTTGGGCCCAGCTATAAAGGTAAATATTGTAAATTAAATGTTAAAGCAGAAGTAAGCGATCCGGTCGTTTTGGCTAACTTCGTTAGTTAGCAGCCCCCGCCCTCGTCATGGATCTATTGGTCCTCATCCCTACGTCACCACATTCACGGTGTCCCTTGGCTGCACACACAGCCCTTCATGCCGTTCTCTCTCCTCATTGGATAAAGCATGTAGGATACAAGGAAGTATACAAGACGTTTTCTCTTCGGCTTACAGCAGAGCAGAGTGACTGACAGACCCGTGTTTCGGTCCAAACACTCTATGTAAGTGATTGCTGTCAGAAGATATAACTATTTAAGACTTATATTAACACAAATATTCCGCTTACTTCTGCTTTAATGAAACTTTTCAACCAAATTGATAAAAGTGTTCCTAAAAATTGGAGGCAGATGGCAGAAAAGCAAAACTTTATGAGATGCAAAAACATTAATCAATGTATAACACAGTCACATAGCGGTACTGTATGTTGACAATCAAACATTTTAACACTACTCACCTCTGACTGACACCCAGCTCTGTGCAGACTTCTTTCCTGAGGACTCACACCTGTAGAAACCTTCATCAGACTTTGACACTGCAGAGATATTCAGCTCCGTCCTGGTGTCGTTTTGGATCAGTTTGTTATTCTGATAGAAAAACACACTGGAAGGATTTTTGTTTGTCCAGAATTTACAGCTCAGAATAACAGACTCTCCCTCAGTCACAGGATGGACGGGGCTCAACAGGATCATATCATCATATTCACGACCTATAAAACAGTCAGAACATGAAGCTTCAGTCAGAGATCAGCTGGTGCAGACATTTAAAATCCAGCTTAAAGAAACATGAGAAACAACATGAATGTGTGTAATTGATGTAAAATCTTAATTATTTTGTTTGTGTTGTGAAGCTACAATATCTGAACAAACTATGAAGCAGAGTCACAGACCAAACTCTCAGAAAGTCACTGTTGATGTAACTAAAAAAATAATGTAAACAAAAACGTAAAATGTAAATAAATGTAATAAAATGTACCGTGTGCAGTGATGTTGACTGTGTTGCTGAACTCTCCTGATCCAGACTCACACCAGTAAACTGCATCACTGGGCTGGTATGTGTAAATTATACATGAGGATCCGTTCTTTACTGTCTGGTCAGAACAGGTCCAAGAGTCACTCTTAGGAAACCTCCTCAGTCTCCACTCAGTAGAGTTTCCCTCACATCTCAGTGAGATCCACTGAGAGGTGAAGTGCTGCACTCTGTCAGGACTCACTGTGAGAGACGCTGATGGATCAACATCTGAACAACAACACACATATAAAGATATATTAACATTTATAACAACAGCAATGTTTTTTTGTCAAGTATCAGAAACATCAGCAGCAACAAAGGTCTTTGGAACAAACACGTATCATCTCAACCAACTGACCTCCAGACCAGACAAACGTTGGTTCACTAGCCTCAGTGTAAACCACTGGGTCTCCTCTTCCAGCCCGACACACATATCCTGCTGTGTGTGTCTGACCATGGACCGTGTAGGAATCCTGTTCAGTCCCACTGCTGCTACCAGGGAGCAGCTCAGAGCGGTAGGAGAGCTGTGATGGATCAGGAACAGCCTTAGACCAGAAGAACCTCCATCCTGCAGATTTAAGTCCAACCTCACACTTGAGAGTTACTGAGGCTCCAGGACTCAGCCATGATGGAGACACAGTGAGGACAGGCCTGGGTTTGACTGTTGGGAAGTTGGACACAATATGGACAAACTATATGATACAGTTTCAGTAGAAAAGAACAAAAACACTTTTCAGTTCAAATGAAACATGATGTGATTTACCATCATACACTGTCAGTCTGACTGAATCACTCCACTCTGTTCTAGTAAGTCGATCACTTTTCACTCTGCCCCTACAGCTGTAGTCTCCACTGTGGGATGATGAAGCAGGACTGATCCTGTATTCACGTTGACGTGGAGGTTTGAGTGAGGTTGGTGTTTTCCACTCATACGTCCACTCAGTGTCTCCTCCCTGGATCTCACAGCTGACAGTGATCGTCTCTCCTCTGTAGATCTCAGGCCAGTTGGGTTGAAGAGTCACAACAGCTCTGTTTAGGACTGATCATGTTGAGAATTTAGCGGAAGGTTCACTGAACATCAGATTTGTGTTAATCTTCACCTTAATAATTTAATTTAAACTCACCAATCCTGACAACCCTGACTTCCTGACTGTCCTCTGTGTAGTAGACTGGGTCTCCTCTTCCTCCTCTGCACCTGTAGACTCCTTCCTGTGAGACTCTGATCTCTCCACTTGTCTTGAAAGCAGCATCGTGTGGGTTCAGAGGTTCAGAGAGTTTATTGTCTCTGTACAAGTTGTATTTCCAACCAGATGATGGGTTCACAGAGCAGGTCAGTGTCACACTGCCCCCTGCTGGAATCTGTTGTAAATCAGCTCTCAACTGAGCCTTTGGTTTACCTGTTGTTGAGTTCAGAGCAAAATCTAAGTGCATATAACTTTCATGTTCGCTCTAAGTTACTTTCCCAGAAGCAAATATGTCTCCCTTGATTTTAAAAATCTAAACATCAACTGAAGCTTAAACAACAAAAGCCTGGAAGCCCCTTCAAATTAATAAATCCCAAGATCAAAACCAAGTTTGTTCCTTTACCTTAATCCATTTGGGGTCATTGTTTTAGCTCTGACCAAAATAGAGCACTATAGTTTAAGATAAGTAGGATAAAACTTCACTGATGATGGTATTATACATATTATTAAACTTTCCTTTGGTTACAATTTTATTTATTAAAAAAATATAATCTCTGGATAGAAACTATAATGTTTCTATTCTTCCCTGCAGACATCAGTAGATAAAAGCAGAACAAATAAATGACTTACGTGACACTGTCTTTCTGATGCCTTCACTCCACTGTGTTGAAGAGTACAAGTCTCTTCTGTTTCTACCTCTACACTTGTACTCCCCACTGTAGAGATCACTGGTTCTCCAGTAATTAACATATGTCTGATGTGTGGTGGTTGACCTGGGTGTTGTCCATTCATACGTCCACTCAGTGTCTCCACCTCCCTGGATATCACATGTGAGTGTCATCGTCTCTCCACTGAACATCTGACTCCAGCTCGGTTGTGAAGTCAATGTGACTCTGTTGGAAACTGTTCACACCAGAAATAGAAAAACATTAAACCTATAATTAAGAACACATTTCATTTTAGTCCAAACACAATCATCAAACTCACATGTTATATTAATGGTGACTTCATTTCCATCAGTGTAGAGATTTCCTCGACCTCCTCTGCACCAGTAGATTCCTCCTTGTGAGACTCTGATCTCTCTGCTCTGATCACCATCTCTCCTGCTCAGATCTTCATCAGAGCCTGAGGTTCTTCTGTACCAGTAATATCTCCATTCAGCAGGTTTGTCCACAGAGCAGGTCAGAGTAACGCTGCCACCTACTGGTATGGTTGTTTCACCTGGTAGCAGTGTGGCTGTGGGTTTATCTACCATATAAGGAACAAAATTACGTTAATCGTCAATCAAATACAATATCACATGACATCATCTGTTAGTGAACCACTTCCACATCAGCCCTGTCATCATGTTTCCATTTTTTTGTGTTTCCTTCCCCCTTTTTTATATTTTATTTCTGATTATTTCACCCACAACAGCTGATATTTGATAATACATACTTCCAAGAAACAAATTAATGTTCCCTAATCAATTGATTTGTCAGAATCGTTTTTATATTTGTTATTAGTCAAGGCTCCTGTACGTCTGACAATGTAGAGTGATTTTTTTGTTTTTTGTTCAAATAAATAACAACAAAAGGCTGGAAGCCCTGTTACAGAAAATGATCCCAACTCTCAATCCAAAACAAGTTTGTTGCTTTAACTCTCCTTAATTAACTGGATCATTGTTTTACCTCTGACCTACACAGAGCACTACAGATTATCATGGTATGGTGGTGCAGTTGCGTGGTAAATGTTTTGCACTGGGGGGATGCTGTATGTGTGCAGCTCTTTGTGGCAATGACATTGAATTTTGACACAGACTCATTCAGTCTCATTCTCTGTGGTTTACTTTGATCTATTGCATTAAATGTGTTTCTCACACTGAGCACATTGACTCTACAATAGAAACTATAATGTTTCTGTTCCCCACTGTTGCCTCCCTTGTTTAGATTCATTTAAATGAAACATGATGTATTTACCATCATACACTGTCAGTCTGACTGAATCACTCCACTCTGTTGTAGTAAGTCGATCACTTTTCACTCTGCCCCTACAGCTGTAGTCTCCACTGTGGGATGATGAAGCAGGACTGATCCTGTATTCATGTTGATCTGGAGGTTTGAGTGAGGTTGGTGTTTCCCACTCATACGTCCACTCAGTGTCTCCTCCCTGGATCTCACAGCTGACAGTGATCGTCTCTCCTCTGTAGATCACAGGCCAGTTGGGTTGAAGAGTCACAACAGCTCTGTTTGGGACTGATCATGGTCAAGAATTTAACAGAAAAAATAAAATAAACATGAGATTGCTAGTCTCCACCTTAATGATTTTTTATGAATATAAAATTTGTTTATTATTTCCATACTCACCAATCCTAACAATCCTGACTTCCTGACTGTCCTCTGTGTAGTAGACTGGGTCTCCTCTTCCTCCTCTGCACCTGTAGACTCCTTCCTGTGAGACTCTGATCTCTCCACTTGTCTTGAAAGCAGCATCATGTGGGTTCAGAGGTTCAGAGAGTTTATTGTTCTTGTACAAGTTGTATTTCCAACCAGATGATGGGTTCACAGAGCAGGTCAGTGTCACACTGCCCCCTGCTGGTAGGACTCTGTCACTGGCTGTCAGTGAGGCCTGGGGTTTGTTTGCTGTTCAGTTCACAGAGAAAAACAAAACAAGTCAAAGGTGAGACAGGATTTTCCTCTGAAGAAATGAACTCTATTAGTCAAAAAAAGAAACAAGAAATCAACGACTGAGCAGCTGTGATTAAAAAGCTGAGATTCAGTAGCTTTATTACCGTAAAAGAACTGAACTAAAACCATTTGACTGAGCGTGGAGAGTGACAGTAATGTATAAAGAGTTGTATGGGATGGTTATTCTCCACTCATACAGCAAGGTCACAATTATACACTACAAATTATTCATAAACACTCTTTGCATTCATTAATATTAATATTTCTGAAGTGAAATTTGCAAATTGTCTTTTTTAAGTTGATTCACCATTCACCAAGACTAAAACTTTACTGATCTTCTTAAATCATTGATGGAAAAATTATTATTCACAGTTCCTATTTACTGCAAATCAATGAAAACAGAAACAACATTTTCAGACTGAATGACAAACAGTTTAACTCACTTGATACTGTCAGTTTCTTGACTTCACTCCACTGTGTTAACAAATAGTCTCCTCTAACTGTACAGCTGTAGTCTCCACTGTGAGACTCAGTAACACTGTTGATAGTGAATTCTCTGAGTGATGGAGGTTTGTATGAGCTGGTTGTTCTCCACTCATACGTCCACTCAGAGTCTCCACCTCCCTGGATCTCACATCTGACAGTGATCTTCTCTCCTCTGTAGATCACAGACCAGTTGGGAGTCACAGTGACTCTGCTGGAAACTGTTGACATCAAGAATACACAATACAAAATAAATGAACAAAGTTAATGTCAAAAACAGAGGTTTTCACTGCAACACTGTTTCTAATGTTCATCACTTAGGTTGTCCTCTAGTGACAGTTTGAAATTTGAAGTTAAGTAGCTTTTTTGTGTAGGCTACTTGTACTTTTTTGAGTAATTTTTAAAATCAGTACTTTTACTTTTACTTGAGTACATATTGTTGGAAGAAATTTACTTAGTTACATTTTAAATAGCTTCCGTTACAAAGTAAAAAATATATGAACTTGCACTGCGTCTGTGTGGGTTGTCATGTAGCTACGCCGCTGCTGCCTCTCTCTCTCTCTCTCTCTCTCTCTCCCTTCACAGACGCACACAGCAGCAGCAGGTACACCCCTCTCTCCCCCTCACCGCTACGTGAGTTAGTGCATAACAGGGCTCGTCGCTATGTTGTCGTCTTAATATTAGCCATTAGCCGCAGCTAGCGGTTAAAAGCTGACGTTACTGTAATGATTAAAGACAACGTTATCAGGCATGTCCATCTATTCGGCTACGTTTACAGTGACCAAACGTCCTCTTTTGCCCGGACATGTCCACTTCTCACGTCCTGTCCCGGGCGTCCGGGCTTTTTTTTTTTAATGAACTCATGAACATGTCCGGCTGTGTTCGGTAACAGGACCGCTGACCCTGCCAGATTAAATGACTAGACACACCGGGGCTGAAGGCCGGACCGGCGGTCCGTTGAGTTTAATGTAGGAGCCCAGTCAGATCCATGGCCATGCTCAGAGGAACAGACAAGCAGCCCACTGCTTCAGAGCAGTTACAGCAAAGTCCTTCTAGGACACCTATGGTCAAAGGTGAGTGACTGTGATTGACAACTTATTTCATCCTATTTGACTACCACAGTCTCTCAGATTTGACCATCTGTCATTGGTCAGACCAGAAGCTGCTCACTTGCCATTGGTTGCCTGTTAAGAAGGTAGAAAGTCCCACCTCACAGCGAGGACGGAGCTTGTTGACACAGCCTGGGACTACAGGAGGAGACGAAGTGGAGAAATGAGGGAAATTATGCAATGTCTACGATGTGATATGTTGATATAAACACAGAGCAAACACCCCGGGAGACGAGAGGGATGAACCCAGGACCTGTGCGACGGCAGTTTGACCGCGTTATCAACCTCTTGGTGAGTTAAGTAGCTATGCTAACGCAGCTAGCAATGTTAGCTTGTGCTAAAGATAATAGTGTGTGTTTTCCCCTGAACCACGCTAACCGGGAACTGTATTTGTGTTAGTACTGTCCACATTAGCTCCATTAGCTAACGTTACTGTTGGTCATGAATGGTATGATGAATACAGTCAAGAGTAACAATAATGTACTGGTGCAGCCTACAGTTGTGAAACAGTATGGTCATAGCATTGATTTTGTAAAATTGAAGATTTTTAAATGGTTAAAATATTTACTCAATAGTTAAAGAAAAAAATATGTATAATTTGTAATTGATTAATATGCTTAAAAATCACAAGTTATGGTTTAAAAGGCTAATGATTTATGATGTGAAAGGTAAAACCGGGATTAAGTATTCCATGATGAGAAAAACTGTACCGTTCAAAGTTATTAATTTTCTCACTTTGTTTTACAGTGATGCATTTATGTGATGAAGTTGATGATACAATATATAATTATGTTTCTACACAGGTGAGGTTTTTGAGATGCCATGAAAATGGTACCTGACGAGGGAGATGGCACGCCACCCATGACCCTGATCTCTGCCTTGACCCAAGGAGCTGGATCAAGATCAAGATCACCTTTTATGGAGGAGCCCATCCATTCTCCATTACTGAGTGTCACACTCTGGTGTGATAGTAGTATCACAACGATCTTTTCAACTTGACTCTTCTAACTTAGAAAGTACATTTTGTCAAATGAAACTGACTTGACTGACTATTTTAGACCTAGAAGGACCAGACAGATGGATCAAAACTAAATGAAACAGTTTATAACAGAAGGAACAAAACTGAACTTTAATGTAAATAACAAAAGCCAGTAGAAATCTGTTATTTTATGATGTCAGGGACACTTCAGTTAGTTTTGTCTTTGTATTACTGTACTTTCAGATGATGTTATCTCGTGAAACAAACTGTGTTCTAACTTACTGGTTCTACTTAGACAGTAGTTACAGCTGTAGTAGAAGGTACTGGGTAACTCCAGGACAACTACAGTGTAGTTGCAGGACAATTACAGTGTATTTGCACACTAAGGAGGGAATAACAAAGAATACTTTATAATACAGCCCGTTACCCTCTAGTTACTGGGTAACTCTAAGACAAGTAGTGTGTAGGTGCATGACAGCTACTGTATAGGTGCAGACTAAGGAGGGAGTAACAGCCATTACTTTATAATACAGCCCGTTACCCTCTACTTACTGGGTAACTCTAAGACAAGTAGTGTGTAGGTGCATGACAGCTACTGTATAGGTGCAGCGTAAGGGGGAGTAACAGCCCTTACTTTATAATACAGCCCGTTACCCTCTACTTACTGGGTAACTCTAAGACAAGTAGTGTGTAGGTGCATGACAGCTACTGTATAGGTGCAGCGTAAGGAGGGAGTAACAGCCATTACTTTATAATACAGCCTGTTACCCTCTACTTACTGGGTAACTCTAAGACAAGTAGTGTGTAGGTGCATGACAGCTACTGTGTAGGTGCAGCGTAAGGAGGGAGTAACAGCCATTACTTTATAATACAGCCCGTTACCCTCTACTTACTGGGTAACTCTAAGACAAGTAGTGTGTAGGTGCATGACAGCTACTGTATAGGTGCAGACTAAGGAGGGAGTAACAGCCATTACTTTATAATACAGCCCGTTACCCTCTACTTACTGGGTAACTCTAAGACAAGTAGTGTGTAGGTGCATGACAGCTACTGTGTAGGTGCAGACTAAGGAGGGAGTAACAGCCATTACTTTATAATACAGCCCGTTACCCTCTACTTACTGGGTAACTCTAAGACAAGTAGTGTGTAGGTGCATGACAGCTACTGTATAGGTGCAGACTAAGGAGGGAGTAACAGCCATTACTTTATAATACAGCCCGTTACCCTCTACTTACTGGGTAACTCTAAGACAAGTAGTGTGTAGGTGCATGACAGCTACTGTATAGGTGCAGACTAAGGAGGGAGTAACAGCCATTACTTTATAATACAGCCCGTTACCCTCTACTTACTGGGTAACTCTAAGACAAGTAGTGTGTAGGTGCATGACAGCTACTGTGTAGGTGCAGCGTAAGGAAGGAGTAACAGCCATTACTTTATAATACAGCCCGTTACCCTCTACTTACTGGGTAACTCTAAGACAAGTAGTGTGTAGGTGCATGACAGCTACTGTATAGGTGCAGCGTAAGGAGGGAGTAACAGCCATTACTTTATAATACAGCCCGTTACCCTCTACTTACTGGGTAACTCTAAGACAAGTAGTGTGTAGGTGCATGACAGCTACTGTATAGGTGCAGACTAAGGAGGGGTAACAGTGCTCACTTACAGTAGGGTACTTACTGTACTTAAAGTTTATGAATGATCATGGATGTGGATGTGTCATGTGTTTTCTGGTTAATAAATAATAAAAACATTTTCTAACTCTCCGAATGACTCATTATTGTGGATGTATTACTGTATAGTTTGTGTTTTGCCATTTTAGAGAGGTAAGTTTACTACCAGCCAGCCTGTTACTGTATTGGAAAATGTCCACACTCTATACCCATTTCTCACCTATTCCAAACCATACAATTAAATAATGAATAATAAATCTCTGAAATAGAGGTGAAATGTCGCTGCTGACACTTTTGGAAAACATGGATTGCAACTGTGCTCATATTGTACAGTAGACTATTTAATTTCTAATGTACCTGGCAGGAGTTACACTGTAAGTCCGGGGAAAGTAGGACGTAATTGTACGGGAGTTACGCTCTAAGACACAGCCTAGTTATACTGTAAAATGCGGGGTAATTAGTGGCGGAGTGAGCGAGAGTTACTGTGTAATTTGGTGTAAAGTAGGACAGGAGTTACGTGCCAAGACGCAGCCTAGTTAAACTGTAAAACAGCGAGAGTTACCCTGTACTTCTGTGGAAGTTGGTGTGAAGCAGGATGTAAGTTACGCGCTAAGACGCAGCCTAGTTACACTGTAAATGCACGGGGGAAACAGGGGGGAAAGTGAGCTGCAGTTACTCAGTACTTGTGTGAAATAAGCGGCAACCTACGCGGCAAGAGAGCGGTAGGTACGCTGTAAGTCGCGGGCCGTATTATGTAGTGCTACCCAATTAGGTAATTATGAAACTCACCAGTTTTCTGAATGAGGACCTCCTGACTGTTCTCTGTGTGAAACTCTGGCTCTCCTCTCCCTCCTCTGCAGTAGTACAGACCTCCCTCTGATACAACAGCTCTGTCTGATCTAACGTATTTAACTTGATCAGCTCTAGAAGAGTGTGAGACTCGTCTGAACCAGTCGTATTTCCAGTCAGGGCCGTCCACAGAGCAGGTCAGTGTCACACTGTCTCCTGCTGGTATCATTGTTGTGTCTGCTCCCAGTCTGGCCTTGGGTCTATCAGCTGTTAGATTGAACCAAAAACAAAAACAAATTATGGCTGCTGCGCAGCAATGGTCGGGGCCGGGCAATTTGTTTTTATAGACAAAATTAGGCAATTTGAAAGTGAAAGTTGCAAAGCCATAGCACATAGGTTGATCTGTTATGAATTTACTTTACCATCAAGACTATTGCCTTGTGTTACTAGTTAACAAAATCGGGCATTTGAATATGTCATCATCATTACACTTGCTAAGGCTTGAACCCACAACCTCTGGCACCAACAACCAGCTCCTAACTCACTGAGCTAATTGTCTGGAAGAGAGTTCTCATGTGTGACTTCCCAAATAGACTCAGGGAGTCATCACCCAGGCAACAGTTGTCAAAATGACAGAAATACAATTATCTAAACAGAGAGAAAGACAAAGAGGTAAAGAGACAGATCAGGTGGAAAATGCACCAACAAGGTTATTGAAGCGAGATACGAATCCACAACCTTGGTGTTGCCAAGCTGACACCATACGCACTGAGCTACAGTGAAACTCGTTTCACAGGGATTTTGCACTGTGATCAATTTGATGTTATTCAATGATAGCTGAAAGCCAAGAAAAATGCTAGAAAATGAGACTGACCAAGTGGTAGTAGTTTAAGTTCAAAGAGGCTGGTACACTAACAAAGTTGGCAAGCTGGGCTTTGAACTAGTGACCTTGCAGTTGGGAAGCAGCCACCTTACCGCTGGACTACAGCAATAGCTCAGAAAATTAGAGGTTGAGACTTTGATGGATATGAGATTATTCACTGATATTCACACTAATAATAATAAAGAAAATGCCGGACACGAATAACATTCAGCATTCACACTAATAATATGGTCAATGGTTGGTGCTCGAACATTTCTGTGAAGTTTTTTTCACTGATTATGCATGGGAAGTAGGACTTCCTAGGAAGAAGAAAGAAGAACACTGAGAAAAACAATATAATGTAATCCAATAATCTAATAGTCTAATAAATGAGTTTATTAAAACATCTACTACCATCACACGAGAGTTACAAACAGCACATGAATCATTGGTTGATCAGTGATTTTGGAAAGAAAGGAGTCACCACATAACGAGAGACAGTTTAACTCACCTGATACTGTCAGTGTCCTGCTCCACTGTGTTAACAAATAGTCTCCTCCTTTACCTCTACACCTGTAGTCTCCTCTGTGAGACTCAGTAACACTGTTGATAGTGAATTCTCTGACTGATGGAGGTTTGTATGAGCTGGTTGTTCTCCACTCATACGTCCACTCAGTGTCTCCACCTCCCTGGATCTCACATCTGACAGTGATCTTCTCTCCTCTGTAGATCACAGACCAGCTGGGTTGAAGAGTCACAGTGACTCTACTGGAGACTGTTGATGTCAAAAACAGAGAAACAGAAAGTCATCATATAATGTCATAGCTGTTGAATCTAATAAGAATCATTTGTAGTTAGATGAACAAAAAGTCACATGAAGTTAAGAACGAAAACAAGAAATTATTGAATCAACTTGGAGCAACAAAATGACGAGAAAGAAAAGTAAAATTTGTGCATCACGAGCAAAACTTTCTTAAAGGGACTTTGTGATCGAGTTACTGTTTGGGACTGTTGGAGATTCACCAACATGAGTTTAACTAATATAAATGCTTATTTGGGTTTTTCTGCATTTTGTATTCCAAGAAACATTTGTTAAACTTACCAATGTTTTTGATACTGATTGAATCACTGTACTCTGAGTAGTACAGTTGGTTTCCTCTTCCTCCTCTGCACCTGTACAGTCCTCCCTGTGACACACTGATTCCTCCAGATGAGTGGAAAACAGCATCTTGTCTCGTCAGAGTTGTATAAGACTGATCACCTCTGTACCAGCTGTATGTCCAACCAGATGATGGGTTCACAGAGCAGGTCAGTGTTACACTGCCTCCTGCTGGAATCTCTTGGCCACTGGCTGTCAGCTCAGCCTTTGGTTTGGCTGTTTGGAGTAAAGATGTTAAGTCGAAAAAATCAGTGCAAACTTACTATGTTATAGCTGTAAGTTAATTCAGACTTTTTCAGAAGCAAAGTAGTGTCTCCCTTAAAAAATAAAATGATTTGTGAGAATCTTCTTTGTATTTGCTGTTCAAGGCCATCTGAAAATGTAACTAATTGACTGATTTTAAAAATCTAAACATCAACAGAAACTTAAACAACAAAAGCCTAGAAGCCCCTTAGAATGAATAAATCCCAACTCTAAATCAAAACTAAGTTTTGTTCCTTTAACTTAATTCATTTGGGTCATTTTTCTTTTAGCTCTGACCAACACAGAGCACTTATGGTATTATCATTTAAATGAAATATTAATATATTAATAAACTTTCCTCAAAATAAAATTTGATTTGGTATAAATATAAATAAATGACTTACGTGACACTGTCTTTGTGATGCCTTCACTCCACTGTGTTGAAGAGTACGAGTCTGTTCTGTTTCTACCTCTACACTTGTACTCCCCACTGCGAACAGCACTGATACTCCAGTAATTAACATCTGTCTCATGTGTGGTTGACCTGGGTGTTGTCCATTCATGCCGCCACTCAGTGTTTCCACCTCCCTCGATATCACATGTGAGTGTGATCGTCTCTCCACTGAACATCTGACTCCAGCTCGGTTGTGAAGTCAATGTGACTTTGTTGGAAACTGTTCACACCAGAAATAGAAAAAACATTAAAACTATAATCAAGAACACATTTCATTTTAGTCCAAACACAATCATCAAACTCACATGTTATATTAATGGTGACTTCACTTCCATGAGTGTAGACGACTGGATCTCCTCGACCTCCTCTGCACCAGTAGGTTCCTCCTTGTGAGACTCTGATCTCTCTGCTCTGATCACCATCTCTCCTGCTCAGATCTTCATCAGAGCCTGAGGTTCTTCTGTACCAGTAATATCTCCATTCAGCAGGTTTGTCCACAGAGCAGGTCAGAGTAACGCTGCCACCTACTGGTATGGTTGTTTCACCTGCTAGCAGTGTGACTGTGGGTTTATCTCCTGTATAAGAAACAAAATCATGACAGCATACAACATTATCTGTATTCCACATCAGTAATCATCACGTGTAATCACGTCTCCATGTTTTCTGTATTTCTCCCCTTTTATATTTTATTTCTGATTATTTCACCCACAGCAGCTGACATTTGATAACAAATAATGCAGTAATTTTCTGGATGACACTAACAGCTGATCTTTAGAGGCATTCTCTGTCATGACAGCAGCAGGGGGAAAAAGAGCCCTGGTTAAACAGAGCTCAAACAGACTCTCCAGTAAAGAAGGTGGACCAGTTGGGCTCAAGTGTCAAGACATGGCGCGCATGGCACGTCTGAGTGTGTTTGTATGTACTGCTGCTGTAACTCGTGAATTTCCCCGTCGTGGGATGAATAAAGGCATACTTTACTTTACTTTGACAACACCTAGAAAACAACACAAACATTCATACAACAACACACTAGATATACAACATATCACAAAGTTCTAGTCACAATCCATTTGTCCAGTCTACATAGACTGAAACAATGGAGTCATGAAAAGGGCCATAGAAAGTGTATACATGATGCAGTAAGTGAAAACAGTATTTATCTTCAGCGTGTCCAGAGTGGGGGGAGGTCATCAGAATAAAAATAGTGGACATTTTTCAGAAAAGCAGAAATAACCATTGAACAATAATCAAAGCAAATTGTAAGAGCCAATATGAGTTTTTGTTGATTAACTTGTGTTTTGTCATTATGTGAGTGAGTGTGTGTGTGACTGAGTGTGTGACTGGGTGTGTCTAGCCCCATGCAGCCAGAGGAGCAGAGAGGCCTTAAAACCAAGCAGCACTGCATCCAGGAGTGGTTGGGAAAGGCAACAAGTTTTCGACCGTGCTGAGGCCTGCAATCCTGCCCTAATCCCAGTTCTTATGTTACGTTATGTTTTGTTGATCAATCTAAAGCACTGTATTTACAATAAATGGTCAAAAGGGACCAACTGGAACATTTTCTCATCTTTCAACCAACTGCATGTGTCAAGCTTAAGTCCGGACCAGCCACCAAAAGGAGTGATTAAAATCGCTTCTACACAAATAATTCATATTTCATACAGTTAGATAATATTCAGTTTGAAATCTAGCAACTTGTGATGATGATGATTTTGAAACATAAAACTCAAATCATGTAAAATAGAATAACTTCAACATTACATCAGACTATAGGCTATACTGTAATGAGCATACATTGTAGCTCTCCCTGTAGCTCTGGCCGTGGCAGCAAAACTTAAATTACACGACAAGAAAACAACTAGAAAAAAAAGAGGAACTGAGCCTAGATCATTTATTAGACTCTAATTGACTTCCTCCATGTATTGATTTATGATTTAAATAATCCATGTTGTTTTACTCAGAGAAAATCAGTTTACTCACCAGTTTCATGAATGGTGACTGAGTCACTGAGAGCTGTGACATACGTTGTCTCTGGTCTCCATGCTCTGCAGCTGTAATTACCTCCCTGGGAAACACTGAACACTGGGTTTGATTCATTTCTATAGGACTGAGTGTATCTGAACAACTCGTAGTTCAAACCATCAGGATCGTCCACAGAACAGGTCAGTGTCACGCTGCCCCCTGCTGGTATCTCTGTCCTGTCTGCTGTCAGAGTGGCCTTCAGTTCACGCTCTGGAAACAAACATATGTCTCAGCCAGTCATAATATTCTGCTGAAATGAATCTGAATCTGATTCCAATTTAGTCTCTTTGTATCCACAGGTTTCTCAAGAAAGCATAAAGCACAACACACTGACTCCAAACCTGACATCTTAGTGGGCTGAAATATTAAGTTAACAAACACACATTACAGGATGTTGAATATATCCACCACATCAATGTGTATGTGAAGCATTTCTATTCTATTCTATTGATTTTGACAACTCCGACCAAACAGACACTGTGTCAGTCAGCCACCAAGCCACACCTCAAAGTGAGAGAATTACTACATGTGTAAAATCTGAACATATGATTCATATAGTTTTACTCGCTGCAGAAGCCCCAGGTTCAATTCCACCAGGCAGACCTTTGCTGTGTGTCACTTCTTCGCTCGTTTTCTGTTCCGATTCCCCGTTGCTCTCCGGCTGTCCTGTCAATTATAAAGGCATAAAACCCTGAAAAAATACTTGAGTGAATGCACTTTTTCAGCAGCATTTTATCTCTTCAGTAATATGTATCATGTACAACACTGCTCAGACTGTAAATGAGTTCATGTTGCAACATATCATCCATCTATATGTGGAACATTTGACAGTTTCTCACATTGGTAAAGTGATGACACTGCAGTGCTGCATGCAGGACTGCAGCTAATAACTATCTGTTGTTAACTCTCTCTCATCAGTGTCTCTGATGGGTCACTACCCGACCCTGTTAAGATGAGCAGACCAACACATGTAAAGAAAACTCATCTGTATGAAGGTAACAGACTCTGATCTGAGGCTCAGTTCAACATTCGGTTCACATACATGAACACAGCTCTGAAAACATAAATACGTGAAATGAAGCTATGAAATGTTTGGAAAAAAAAGTTTTACACCATTTGATACTTCTCTTGTCATCTATTTCATTTGTATAATTTATAAAACAAATTACAGGATTACATACAAACACAAAGAGGATAGGAGGTGTGGTTACCTTCAGTCTCTCCATGTACGAGTGTATTCAGCACTAAAATAAAGATTGAATCAGAAATGTTCAACAATATTCTGTAAATTTCTTAAGAGGCAGCAAACATACAAACTCAAATGAAACAGTTACATCAGACTATAATGAGCATGCATTGTCCAAATAAGTAGTAACCTGTGCAGTTCTCTGGTCACATCAACACAACTACTAAAATCATGAATCTGCCTCTGAAAGACACATAAATGTAAAATGACTGATGTACTCACAGAGTAATGACATCACACAGAGCAAAGTGTGGCCCATCTTCACATCCAGCACCGACACATCGCTCTGCTTCTAGAAATGTTTCTACTTTACATTAATAACAATGAGAGAGAGAGAGAGAGAGAGAGAGAGAGAGATGGTGCAGAAGAAGAGGAAGTTACATTTCACACATATATGAGATCTGAGTTTTGCTCGATTCCCTCTAAGTACAGCCTCTCTGTTCTTCCTTATGTTCCACGTAAGGTTCACACCACTACTTGACCACAGCACGTTGACACATTTACACTTCCTGCTCTCTGCTAAAATAAAATGGTCTGTTGCTCTGAATCTGCTTCGTCCTCTCCACAGAGTGTCTAACGCCAAATGTGATCAAAACAATCTGAATTACAACCGTTTCCTTGTCGTCACTCAGAGACATTCACCTCATGTGGGTGAAAGTAGAAAAGAAGAAGCGTCACATAGTGTGTGCAAAGTGGTAGAAACAAAACAGAGATAACAGCAGTTTTTGTTAATACAACAATAACTTGTGATGTTACAATCTTAATATTAATAAGTCAATATTTATTTCTCGGTCTGAAAAATCATGAGGAAACAAGAATCAAAGACTGAGCTTGAACAAGTTCATGATAAAAGTCTCCTCTGTTCTATCACGACTGTCTGCTTCATGTTGTCAGCTATTAGCTGTGAAATATCACACATTCAAACACAGACCAGTTCTTCATTTTCAGAACAGCTGCATAAAGTGAAGACGCTTCTCAGTAAAGAGTTGGTACAGTTAGTTTGAGGTTTCTATTTAAAAACACTGACACAGGAGGGTCTGTCAGTCTGTCAGCAGACATTAGTTCTTCTTTACATTTCTCAGTTCCACGTTGTTATCAGAGATTTTAGAGCCGATGTTATTAACAATGTCCTCGACCAGGCCAAGTTAAAACACGGGAGGTGTTTTAACTTGGCCTGTGGGTTGAGAACTCAGTGGCCTCACACATCAAATACATGAAGGAGGAAACTCAACTCAAACAGAAACGAGAGTCTGAGAAGAATCCAGCCACACAGTTTCCCTTCAACACCTCCACACCCTTCACATGTTTTGTTGACTGGGTCATCGAATCACACTGAACTGTTCACAATAGTTAAAATTTTAAATTTTAGATTTCAACCTCATTGATATTTTTCCACAGCAGACTGAACTGTGAGCTTTGATCTGATGACATAAAACTAGTTGTTTGACCTGAGTCTGTTTCCTTGTTTCTACCAGGCTCAGCTACAAAGATACAAGGTCAGTGACAATCATCACCTGTTCTCACTAAAGTCTTCAAACTGCAGCATGACCACAGAAGAAGAGACACAGAGACCAGTAATGACCATACAGTCTATGGTGATGACTCATCAAGGACCTGAGGTTGTTGCTGTTCATGGTGACACCTGGTGGCAGTGCTGTGTATAACACCACCACATTAAAGAGGCAGAAGGGACAATAAGGAAGCAACAACAGCATAACACGTCACTACACTCCTCTCTCTGCTCTTGTCACTGTGGCCACTAGATGTTACAATAAAACATATCTATGGGTCATAATATTGTCTGTCCCAAACAAACGACCTATGGATTTGATTTTTACTGGAGGACAGTCTCCAACTTGCTCTATGATGAGCTCCGTCTGTGGTCTCTCACCTGGATCCAGATGTGGACCAGTAAAGGTGCACTAGTCAATATTTGTAACAGAAAATCCAACCAAGGTGTTTTACTTTACTTCAATGTGTTTATTGAGAAGTTCAAATGATATTGAGACAATTAAAATAAATGTGAAGAAAATGTAAAAAAAAAAAAAAAGTTCAAGTAATACAAACAAATACAATTTACAATTCCAGAAAAGGTGCTTCGGCACGGTACGGAACAACTGGCCCTAGTGTGAGTGCACCCTCAAATGTTAAAGCCCCACTATGTAGTTTTTCAACCTTAAAATAATGTTTCTAAACTCAATGAAGTGGTAGAAAAATGGTTAATAACTGCAGCCTGAGCGAGGTCGTGTTGGCTGAAACTGCACGATGTAACTCCCTGTGTGGGTAGGAATACCGTAGTGAGCTCCAGAGACCGAGGTCGAGCCCGGTCTCCCTGCTCCTCTCACCCACACACCAGCGCCCTGTGCTGGGCCGCACGGCCGACCAGCTTCCCTCGAGACTCTGGAGCTTTGCTCGGCACCTGCCCCGGCAACGACGTCGGCTACTGGCAGTTGCTCTTCTCAGCCAGAGTACCAGTACCACGAATCCTGCATAGTGGGGCTTTAACATCTTTTATGTATATCTTCCAACATAAAAAAAGGGCATCAATAAAGCAAACCCAGATATAAATATAAACAACAACATATGAGCCGTGTATGTGATTTGTGTCATATTCCTTCATTTTTACTTATTACATTACTCCTCTTTTAAACATTTAATAATAAGAAAGCTTTACAATCTATGGTACAAATACTTCACTAAATAATATACATTTGATAATCACTCATATGCAAAAGAAAAATAACTAACTTTAAATATAAACTATGGTTCACCTCCATAAAATGTCTTATTGTCCATGTCTCTCTTGTTTTGTTGATGATGTTCTTCTATTCATTAACCTGGAGCAGAATCAAAATAAACTAAAGTAAATATTGTAGCTACTGTATTATGTACATAAAATGATACCTTCAAATAAAAAATCACAATCTATATGTGGAGTCAGCAAAGTACATTCAGATAATACATCAATTAAAAAACACCTGTAGTAAAAGTGTGATTTAAACATGGGAGAAATGTTAAACAGAAAATATAAACTTAAATTTCTCTTATAGAATGTGGAGCATTTCTGTATTTCAAGGGGATGAATTGAAAAAATAAAAGTCCTAATCAAGAGAACATGTTTGTGTTTCATATGAAGCCAATTAAATCAACAGAAAAATATGAAATTAAATATAAAACAAGTGATGATGTTAATGTTTGTACCTGTAGCTGGATCTGAATTCACATAGTCAGAGCTCTGCTCTGCACCGTCACATTGACCTGCTGAGATGAACATTACAGACATTTTATATCAGTTTCAATAGACAATGTGACATTAGTGTCTGAGCTGAAAAAATATATACAGTATACAGTATATATATATTGTCTTGGACATTAGAAAAAAATTATACTGAACCTTGTCCAGTGTTTTCAGAGCCTCTGATTGATTCATAGATGCAGGTGTCACCTACAGGTCAGTGATGATGAAAACAAAGTCCCATCAGTCACCTCAAGTCTGTGATTTAAACTGAAACAACTTCCTCAATAGATGTGAAAGTACTGGAAGCTACATGAACAACTGACCGTGGAGGAGAGAGGAATAAACCTGCTGTTGGTTTTCATCATGGTGGACTGAGTCCTGATTCTCTCTCTGAGTCTGAGTGAGTCTGAAACATGAAGTTTAAAAACATCTATTAGCAGTGATGAGCAGGAACATTTCAAAGTAAAACATGATAAAAATGTGAAATATAGAAGTGCTTTTAATTTGGAGATGAGGGTTTGTTGTATACGAACCTGTTGGCACATGGACCTGTGAAACACAGAGTAGAATTTATATTAAAAACTGAGGCACTGCTTCATGATGTGACAACAGAACTGATCAGTGATTCATCATCAATAATCAATATATCACCTGTTGATCTTCTGCAGACAAACAGCAGCAGGAAAATAATCAATACTATTCCACAAACCAGCAAAATGATCAGCCACACGGGAAGTGAAGAGCTTTCAGGTTTGGACACAGCTGTGGAAATATTCAAAGTTAAATAATAAAAGTATCAATAAAATGGAGACACAGGTCAAGTCTTAGTAAAGATCTACAACACAAACCATGAAGCACAGACCAAACTCTCAGAAACAACAGTGAAGTGTTAATGATCCTTTGTTGAGTATCAGAAACATCAGCAACAACAAACACGTATCATCTCAACCAACTGACCTCCAGACCAGACAAACGTTGGTTCACTAGTCTCAGTGTAAACCACTGGGTCTCCTCTTCCAGCCCGACACACATATCCTGCTGTGTGTGTCTGACCATGGACCATGTAGGAATCCTGTTCAGTCCCACTGCTGCTACCAGGGAGCAGCTCAGAGCGGTAGGAGAGCTGTGATGGATCAGGAACAGCCTTAGACCAGAAGAACCTCCATCCTGCAGATTTAAGTCCAACCTCACACTTGAGAGTTACTGAGGCTCCAGGACTCAGCCATGATGGAGACACAGTGAGGACAGGCCTGGGTTTGACTGTTGGGAAGTTGGACACAATATGGACAAACTATATGATACAGTTTCAGTAGAAAGGAACAAAAACACTTTTTAATAGTTTAAATGAAACATGATGTGATTTACCATCATACACTGTCAGTCTGACTGAATCACTCCACTCTGTTGTATTAAGTCGATCACTTTTCACTCTGCCCCTACAGCTGTAGTCTCCACTGTGGGATGATGAAGCAGGACTGATCCTGTATTCATGTTGATCTGGAGGTTTGAATGAGGCTGATGTTTCCCACTCATACGTCCACTCAGTGTCTCCTCCCTGGATCTCACAGCTGACAGTGATCGTCTCTCCTCTGTAGATCTCAGGCCAGTTGGGTTGAAGAGACACAACAGCTCTGTTTGGGACTGATCATGGTCAAGAATTTAACAACAAAATGACAAAAAGTTAATTAAACATCAGATTACTAGTCTAAACCTTAATGATTTACTTAGTTTATTATTACCAAACTCACCAATCCTGACAACCCTGACTTCCTGACTGTCCTCTGTGTAGTAGACTGGGTCTCCTCTTCCTCCTCTGCACCTGTAGACTCCTTCCTGTGAGACTCTGATCTCTCCACTTGTCTTGAAAGCAGCATCATGTGGGTTCAGAGGTTCAGAGAGTTTATTGTCTCTGTACAAGTTGTATTTCCAATCAGATGATGGGTTCACAGAGCAGGTCAGTGTCACACTGCCCCCTGCTGGTAGGACTCTGTCACTTGCTGTCAGTGAGGCCCGGGGTTTGTTTACTGTTCAGTTCACAGAGAAAAACAAAACCATTCAAAGGTTAGATATAATTTGCTTCAGAAAGAAATTGAACTGCATTAACAACCAAAAAACAACTTTTTCTGGGTGACTGTTATTAATATTATTGTTATTATTATTATTATTATTATTATTATTATTATTATGTGATTTCATTTGACATGTTTTAGCAAAAGCTCATTTTCGGTTCTTTTGTTGCACCATTAACACATTTTACTGAGTGTCTGGAGCAACATTTCTAGAAAGTGTTTTATTGTTTTTGTTCAGATGAAACAAAGTTTAAACTTGTAAAACAAAAAGTAGAAAGGTCGCGCACATCCAATTAAAAAGGTGCTGGCCTCAAAAATAATTGTAGATAAAGAAGAAAAGAGGAGACCGCACACTTAAGCTCCCTTTATGTGCTTTTATTTAGCACATCCAACAAATATCAGCAACGTTTCGAGAGTACTGCTCTTGTAAAACAACATTTTCATATGGATGAAAGTCACACTTACATGATACAGTCAATGTGTTTTTTCCCCACTGTGTTAACCAATAGTCCTTCTGACCCCGGCACCTGTAGCCTCCACTGTGAGACTCAGTAACACTGTTGATAGTGAATTCTCTGAGTGATGGAGGTTTGTATGAGCTGGTTGTTCTCCACTCATACGTCCACTCAGTGTCTCCACCTCCCTGGATCTCACATCTGACAGTGATCTTCTCTCCTCTGTAGATCACAGACCAGCTGGGCAGCAGAGTCATAGTGACTCTACTGGAGACTGTTGATGTCAAAAATACATATTTTTTAAACAGAAAGTCATCATATATTGTCATGGGTGTTAAATCTAATAAAAGTGTAGTGTCTGTAGTTAATTGAACAAAACAACATATGAACAACATCATTGAAGTTACAGAGGGAAACATTTGTAAGGAAGAGAGTAATCCTGCATTCATACAGTACATGGTCTTGCCCAAGGGATTCGAAGCAGGAATCAAACCCAAGTAACAAGCCAAGTAACGCCTGTGCAGCAGGTCCCACACTTTCTCACGTGACTTTGTGATCATATCATATCATGTTTCTTTGCTGTGACTGTCAGGTACAAACAGCTGATACTCAGCACACAGAGAGCGATAACAATTACCAACAAATGGACTTGAGTCTGACACTGAGGTTACTACACCTGCAGCTGAGTCAATGTTTACCTTATGTTTTATTTATCTGTTTAGTTGGTGAACATTCTCAAAATTGCATTGTCTTAGGCTATATCAGTTTTATTTTTAAGTTCCGGTTCACCTGTAGCAAGGGGGAGCTTTATTGGGGTAACACACAAAGGGGTACTTGGGTGACGTCGGACCAAACTAAACTATTGCTGCTCTTGTTGTGGAGGAAGACTGTTCCTACCTGCAACTGTGTGTTTCCTGACTCTGCTCTGTGCTTTGCAGAATAAATGAACAAACTCTGATCCATGGTGTGGTCATCCTTCAGCCTATAAGCAACCATTTCACAACTGCTACACACCAGCTGATCAAATACTTCAATAGACTTAGTTAAAGATTAATTAGTGAATTGTGGTGATTTTGTATTTCACATAGCAGAAAAACTCCAAGCAGAACAAAGGAATAGTCACATGTTTAGCTTTTTTTTTTTTTTGAAAGCACCAGCAGCAGTTAATAAATTCCAGCTGTTTGTTCAGTGAACCTGATGTGTCGCAGACCTGACACTGTTTTTTAGACTCAACATCAACATCCAAACTCTCAACGTACACAATTTCTGTTTCTTAGAAACTTTTAAATTATTGAATAATAATATAGATTTCTATTACATGAATCAGTTCATTTTATTTCAGTATTTCCCTAACTTAGCTTTTCTTTCCTCACACCTCCATTATAACATTGTCGAGTATATTTCTTGTTTGCTGTTGGTATCAAAATGTCTTTCTTACGATACTGATGACCAGAAAAACTGATTTTACAGTGAATCTTTTCTAGACTAAACTCACCAGTTTGCCAAACGGTGACTTTGTTGCTTTTGTGCGTGGTGAACTCTGGTTCTCCTCTCCTTCCTCTGCAGGTGTAGATGCCTCCCTGTGTCATGTCTCTTGTTGACCAGTCTGTTTCTCCAACAGTCTGAGATGTAGAAGAGTCAGATGTTTGTCTGAACAAGGTGTATTTCCAGCTGTTGGACTGATCCACAGAGCAGGTCAGAGTCACTCTGCTCCCTGCTGGTAAAACTGTTCTGTCTGCTGTCAGAGTGGCCGTGGGTTTATTTCCTGTAGACAAAGAAAACAAAGAAAATTTGAAAACAGTTAGAATGTCATTCTGTTTTATTACATTAGAAACTTCAAAAGTAAAGACTTGAAATATTCCACAAAGCTAAACATCCACTTTTTAATTTAGATTTTACCACAAGATAATAATAAAAAGTAACAAACTGTTATAACAAAACTACACCGTAGTTTCACTCTGATGTATAATTTGCTTAATGACAAATGGAGTTGTGTAAAAAGTTAACTCCAGTCTTATACTTCTCTTTAGTTAAAATATGAATTCTGTTGTTAAAGAAAACTGTGAGGAGGATGATTTTGAACTGTATGCGGTGAGTGATAGGCAGCCAGAGCAGGTCACGGAGGACGGGGGTGATGTGGTCTCTGGAGCGGGTGTGGGTGAGCAGGCGTGCGACAGAGTTCTGGATGTATTGCAGTTTATTGAAGAGTTTGGATGGTGAACCATAGAGGATGCTGTTGCAATAGTCCAGTCTGGATGTAATAAATGCATGGATGAGGGTTTCTGCAGCAGAGAAGGTGAGTGAGGGGCGGAGACGGGCTGTGTTCATGAGGTGGAAGAAGGCGGTCCTGGTGATGTGGTTGATGTGGTGGTCAAACCTTAGCTTACTGTCAAAGATGATGCCAAGGTTGTGGGTGTGTGATGAGGGAGACAGAGTGCAGTTATCGAAGGTTTGAGTTTGAGTTTGAGTTTATTTTGATCAGCAAAAAATAAACAAATAAATAGAACCACAAAAAAAACAGTTACACATCCCTCTAAAAGCAGGGCTGCATGGGTGATCGAAAGGGTCAGGGCTGAAGCTACAAGCTTATAGATGCCCTAACCTTTATACCACATGTAAATATATGTATATACGGTACCTTTACATAAACAAACAAGCATACATGCGATCTACATACACACACCTACATGTATATACTCAGCAAATACCAAGTAAACGTAAGGTGAGGGAGAAGTTGTGGCTGGCTTTGATGTGGGATTTACACATCCTATTTAGATCAATGAAACATTAAGAAACAACATTTTCAGGATAAATGAGAGACAGTTTGACTCACCTGATACTGTCAGTTTCCTGACTCCACTCCACTGTGTTAACAAATAGTCTCCTCTACCTCTACAGCTGTAGTCTCCTCTGTGAGACTCAGTAACACTGTTGATAGTGAATTCTCTGAGTGATGGAGGTTTGAGTAAGGTTGGTGTTTCCCATTCATACGTCCACTCAGTGTCTCCACCTCCCTGGATCTCACATCTGACAGTGATCTTCTCTCCTCTGTAGATCACAGACCAGCTGGGCAGCAGAGTCACAGTGACTCTACTGGAGGCTGTTGAAATCAGAAGTTTAACATTTTCAATTGTAATCAATTGTTTTTGTGAGAGTTTGGATTTTCAAGAAAGTCTTGATAAACAACACAAACATCATTTAACAGCTTTAACACAAAAACAGATGGAAAATACATGAAACACGAAAACATACAATGTAATGACCTGCACAAACAAGTGTGGATGAATGTGTGTGTTATTATACATAAACAAACTTTGCTAACTATTAGCAGCAGACATTAAGTATTAAATTATCAAACTCACCAGTTTTCTGAATGAGGACGTCCTGACTGTTCTCTGTGTGAAACTCTGGCTCTCCTCTCCCTCCTCTGCAGTAGTACAGACCTCCCTCTGATACAACAGCTCTGTCTGATCTAACGTCTTTAACTTGATCAGCTCTAGAAGAGTGTGAGACTCGTCTGAACCAGTCGTATTTCCAGTCAGGACCGTCCACAGAGCAGGTCAGTAACACACTGCCTCCTGCTGGTATGATTGTTGTGTCTGCTCTCAGTCTGGCCTTGGGTCTATCAGCTGTTCAGATTGAACCACAAGCAAAAACAAATAAATGACACATGACAGTTACAAACAGAACATTGATACGTGATTTAGGAAACAAAGGGGTCACCACATAACTAACTAGGTCCTGTTTCTGTTCTATTAGTTCAGTGATCAGAGGTTCCCATACAGGAAGTGATCTAGGTGCTGAGGTTCTGTTGTTGAGCTCAGCACAGATTCACTAGGATTTGTTTTTGTCTTTTCAGAAATAGAGAGAGACAGTTCAACTCACCTGATACTGTCAGTCTCCTGACTCCACTCCACTGTGTTAACCAATAGTCTCCTCCTTTACCTCTACAGCTGTAGTTTCCTCTGTGAGACTCAGTAACACTGTTGATAGTGAATTCTCTGAGTGATGGAGGTTTGTATGAGCTGGTTGTTCTCCACTCATACGTCCACTCAGTGTCTCCACCTCCCTGGATCTCACATCTGACAGTGATCTTCTCTCCTCTGTAGATCTCAGACCAGCTGGGCAGCAGAGTCACAGTGACGCTACTGGAAACTGTTGATGTCAAAAATACACATTTACTCTTAGAAAAACAGAAAATCATCATATAATGTCATATAATGTTAAATCTAAAGTGAATATAATCTGCAATAAAGTGAACAAAACAACACATTAACAACAGTTGAAGTTACAGACAAAAACATACAATTATTGAAACAACTTGAAGCAACAAAATGACAAGAATGCAAACTTCTCAAAGGGACTTTGTGATCATGTTTGGCACTGTTGGAGATTTATCAACATGAGTTCACTAACATAAATACTAACCTGCATTTGCACCTGTGGTTTTTCTGTGTTTTATATTATGAAAAACATTTATTTAACTCACCAACGTCACTGATACTGATTGAATCACTGTACTCTGAGTAGTAAACTGGGTTTCCTCTTCCTCCTCTGCACCTGTACAGTCCTCCCTGTGACACACTGATTCGTCCAGATGAGAGGAAAACAGCGTCTTGTGTTGTCAGAGTTGTATAAGACTGATCACCTCTGTACCAGCTGTAGATCCAACCATCTGATGGCTTCACAGAGCAGGTCAGTGTCACACTGCCCCCTGCTGGAATCCCTCGGCCACTGGCTGTCAGCTCAGCCTTTGGTTTAGCTGCTGAGTTTAGAGTAAAGATGTTTTGTCAAAATAATCTGTGCAAACTACTTTCATGTTAGTTGTAAGTAAATTCAGACTTTTTCAGAAGCAAATTAGTAAAAAATAAAAAATAAAAAAATAATATATATATCTTAAAAAAATAAAATGATTTGTCAGAATCCTCTTTGTATTTGCTGTTCAAGGCTACGTCTGAAAATTTAACTAATAGACTGATTTTAAAAATCTAAACATCAACAGAAACTTGAACAACAAAAGCCTGGAAGCCCCTTAGAATTAATGAATCCCAACTCTAAATCAAAACCAAGTTTGTTCCTTTAACTTAATTCATTTGGGTCATTTTTAGCTCTGACCAACACAGAGCACTATTGCTGATGATGGCATTATTATTTAAATGAAATATTAATATATTAATAAACTTTCCTCAAAATGCAATTTTATTTGGTAGAAATACAAATAAATGACTTACGTGACACTGTCTTTGTGATGCCTTCACTCCACTGTGTTGAAGAGTACGGGTCCGTTCTGTTTCTACCTCTACACTTGTACTCCCCACTGTAGAGATCACTGGTTCTCCAGTAATTAACATTTGTCTCATGTGTGGTTGACCTGGGTGTTGTCCATTCATACCACCACTCAGTGTTTCCACCTCCCTCGATATCACATGTGAGTGTGAGTGTCTCTCCACTGAACATCTGACTCCAGCTTGGTTGTGAAGTCAATGTGACTCTGTTGGAAACTGTTCACACCAGAAATAGAAAAACATTAAAACTATAATCAAGAACATTTCATTTTAGTCCAAACACAATCATCAAACTCACATGTTATATTAATGGTGACTTCACTTCCATCAGTGTAGACGACTGGATCTCCTCTAAGTCCTCTGCACCCGTAGGTTCCTCCTTGTGAGACTCTGATCTCTCTGCTCTGATCACCATCTCTCCTGCTCAGATCTTCATAATAGTCTGAGGTTCTTCTTCTGTACCAGTAATATCTCCATTCAGCAGGTTTGTCCACAGAGCAGGTCAGAGTAACGCTGCCACCTACTGGTATGGTTGTTTCACCTGCTAGCAGTGTGGCCCTGGGTTTATCTCCTGTACAAGAAACAAAATCATGACAGCATACAACATTATCTGTATTCTACATCAGCCCTGTAATTACGTCTCCATATTTTCTGTATTTCTCCCCTTTTATATTTTATTTCTGATTATTTCACCCACAGCAGCTGACATTTGATAACAAATAATGCAGTAATTTTCTGGATGACACTAACGGCTGATCTTTAAAAGCATTCTCTGTCATGACCGTAGCAGGGGGGAAAAGGGCCTTGGTTAAACAGAGCTCAAACAGACTCTCCAATAAGGAGGTGGACCAGTTGGGCTCAAGTGTCAAGACAACACCTAGAAAACAACACAAACATTCATACAACAACACACTAGATATACAACATATCACAAAGTTCTAGTCACAATCCATTTGTCCAGTCTACATAGACTGAAACAATGGAGTCATGAAAAGGGCCATAGAAAGTGTATACATGATGCAGTAAGTGAAAACAGTATTTATCTTCAGCGTGTCCAGAGTGGGGGGAGGTCATCAGAATAAAAATAGTGGACATTTTTCAGAAAAGCAGAAATAACCATTGAACAATAATCAAAGCAAATTGTAGGAGCCAATATGAGTTTTTGTTGATTAACTTGTGTTTTGTCATTATGTGAGTGAGTGTGTGTGTGACTGAGTGTGTGACTGGGTGTGTCTAGCCCCATGCAGCCAGAGGAGCAGAGAGGCCTTAAAACCAAGCAGCACTGCATCCAGGAGTGGTTGGGAAAGGCAACAAGTTTTCGACCGTGCTGAGGCCTGCAATCCTGCCCTAATCCCAGTTCTTATGTTACATTATGTTTTGTTGATCAATCTAAAGCACTGTATTTACAATAAATGGTCAAAAGGGACCAAATGGAACATTTTCTCATAGTCATCTTTCAACCAACTGCATGTGTCAAGCTTAAGTCCGGACCAGCCACCAAAAGGAGTGATTAAAATTGCTTCTACACAAATAATTCATATTTCATACAGTTAGATCATATTCAGTTTGAAATCTAGCAACTTGTGATGATGATGATTTTGAAACATAAAACTCAAATCATGTGAAATAAAATAACTTCAACATTACATCAGACTATAGGCTATACTGTAATGAGCATACTGTAGCCTACATTGTAGCTCTCCCTGTTCTGCCCTACAAAGCAAAAAGGCAGTAACTACGCAGAGTTCCGAACTGAGAAAAATGACTTAAAGTTATCCTGTTGTCCAGCCTAAGTAGTTGTAGGTAGATTATTGGACATGAGGCAGTTTTGTTACTTTGTATTAGCTTATTCTTTGTACATGTTAATTCTCATATTTGATTTGTTGTTTTACCCCTATTTTGCAGTTACTGTATTCTTGCTTTGTATTACTTGCCAAAAATGTGGCACCATACCAAGCAAAAAGGCAGTAACTGCAGATTCTTCAAAAACTATTCTGTCACAACTTGTGCTCTAGGTGTGTTAGATACACTGTATTTGGACTAATTGGAAACATTTGTTTCCCTGAACATGGATATACCAAACCCAAAGTAATCTGAGGCCAATATTTTCCACCCGGAAATTCTGGTGCTGAAATTGCTGCTTAAAGTGTCTCACATTCCTAAGCTGTATTAAGGCCCAAATTAGGACAATTTATTTTGAAAAGTACCACATTCTTATGTGTGAATATTAGATTAATGTGTATCTAGGTGTGTTTATCTAATGTATCGCCTATATCTACAACAAATCACATTAACTTTAAAGCACTGTCAACTTCACTTTGAAGCAATATATTCAAGTTAGGCTAACTCCAATTCAACAGGGCAGAACTGAATCATTTTGATTGAGTAATGATAATGAGGAAATATTGGAAATCATAAATATATTTTTATATTTAGAAGAGGAAACCGGGGTATGGGAAACATGGAAACAGTAACTTCACTCTGCGGCAACACGGTTGTTTTTATGTTAAGTAAAACAAAGCAAAAGTACAGTAACTGACAGAGTAACGGTAGTTACTGCCTTCTTGCTTTGTTTCACTAGGGCTTTTTGCAGTTACTGTAAAAACGACTACCCTTTTTCTCCAAAACGACACACATTTGAGATAAGATATTTTGTCACATAACAAAGGATGCCTTGAATGTCATGAAAATGATAATGACTCATTTTCAACCAAAAATGCAGTTACTGCCTTTTTGCCTTGTAGGGCAGTGTAGCTCTGGCCGTGGCAGCATGCAAAACTTAAATTACACGACAAGAAAACAACTAGAAAAAAAGAGGAACTGAGCCTAGATCATTTATTAGACTCTAATTGACTTCCTCCATGTATTGATTTATGATTTAAAGAATCCATGTTGTTTTACTCAGAGAAAATCAGTTCACTCACCAGTTTCATGAATGGTGACTGAGTCACTGAGAGCTGAGACATACGTTGTTTCTGGTCTCCATCCTCTGCAGCTGTAAACACCTCCCTGGGAAACACTGAACACTGGGTTTGATTCATTTCTATAGGAGTGAGTGTATCTGAACAACTCGTAGTTCAAACCATCAGGATCGTCCACAGAACAGGTCAGTGTCACACTGCCCCCTGCTGGTATCTCTGTCCTGTCTGCTGTCAGAGTGGCCTTCAGTTCATGCTCTGGAAACAAACATATGTCTTAGCCAGTCATAATATTCTGCTGAAATGAATCTGAATCTGATTCCAATTTAGTCTCTTTGTATCCACAGGTTTATCAAGTAAACAGATGAAGCACAACACACTGACTCCAAACCACACATCTATTTAGACATTTTAGTGGACTGAATACTGTGAAATAAAGTTAACAAACACACATTACAGGATGTAAGAGCTGAATATATCCACCACATCTATGTGTATGTGAAGCATTTCTATTCTATTCTATTCTATCGATTTGGACAACTCCGACCAAATAGACACTAGTGTCAGTCAGCCACCAAGCCACACCTCAAAGTGAGAGAATTACTTCATGTGTAAAATCTGAACATATGATTCATATAGTTTTACTCGCTGCAGAAGCCCCGGGTTCGATTCCAGGCAGCCCATTGCTGTGTGTCACTTCATCGCTCTTTTTCTGGTCTGATTCCACGTCACTCTCCAGGTTTCCTGTCAAAAATAAAGGCATGAAACCCTGAAAAAATACTTGAGAAATAAAACATAATCAGATAGATGCAGGAAATAACAGACTCTTCAGTAAATGCACTTTTTCAGCAGCAATTTATCTCTTCAGTAATATGTATCATGTACAACACTGCTCAGACTGTAAATGAGTTCATGTTGTTGCAACATATCATCCATCTGTATGTGAAACATTTGACAGTTTCTCACTTTGGCAAAGTGATGACACTGTGTCAGTTCAGTGAGATCGTCTGTGCTGCCTGCAGGATAACAGATAACAGATAACTATCTGCTATCTTTTGTTAACTCTCTCTCATGTCTCTGATGGGTCACTACCCGACCCTGTTAAGATGAGCAGACCAACACATGTAAAGAAAACTCATCTGTATGAAGGTAACAGACTCTGATCTGAGGCTCAGTTCAAAATTTGGTTCACATACATGAACACAGCCCTGAAAACATAAATATGTGATATGAACCTATGAAATGTTTGAAAAAAAATGCAGTTTTACACCATTCGATACTTCTCTAGTCATCTATTTCATTTGTATAATGTATAAAACAAATTACAGGATTACATACAAACACAAAGAGGATAGGAGGTGTGGTTACCTTCAGTCTCTCCATTCACGAGTGTATTCAGCACTAAAATAAAGATTGAATCAGAAATGTTCAACAATATTCTTTAAGCAAACATACAAACTCAAATGAAACAGTTACATCAGACTATATAATGAGCATGCATTGTCCAAATAAGTAGTAACCTGTGCAGTTCTCTATGTAGCTCTGGTCACATCAACACAACTACGGTGCTAAAATCATGAATCTGCCTCTGAAAGACACAGAAATGTAAAATGACTGATGTACTCACAGAGTAATGACAGCACACAGAGCAAAGTGTGGCCCATCTTCACATCCAGCACCGACACATCGCTCTGCTTCTAGAAATGTTTCTATAACAAAAGAGAGAGAGAGAGATAGAGAGAGATGGTACAGAAGAAGAGGAAGTTACATTTCACACATGTATGAGATCTGAGTTTTGCTCGATTCCCTCTAAGTACAGCCTCTCTGTTCTTCCTTATGTTTCACATAAAGTTCACACCACTACTTGACCACAGCACGTTGACACATTTACACTTCCTGCTCTCTGCTAAAATAAAATGGTCTGTCTCTCTGAATCTGCTTCGTCCTCTCCACAGAGTGTCTAACGCCAAATGTGATCAAAACAATCTGAATTACAACCGTTTCCTTGTCATCACTCAGAGACATTCACCTCATGTGTGTGAAAGTAGAAAAGAAGAAGCGTCACATACTATACAGTGTATAGTATGTGACGCTTCTTCTTTTCTACGTGGTAGAAACAAAACAGAGATAACAGCAGTTTTTGTTAATACAACAATAACTTGTGATGTTACAATCTTAATATTAATAAGTCAATATTTATTTCTCAGTCTGAAAAATCATGAGGAAACAAGAATCAAAGTCTGAACTGAGTTTGAACAAGTTCATGATAAAAGTCTCCTCTGTTCTACCACTGTCTGCTGCATGTTGTCAGCTATTAGCTGTGAAATATCACACATTCAAACACAGACCAGTTCTTCATTTTCAGAACAGCTGCATAAAGTGAAGACGCTTCTCAGTAAAGAGTTGGTACAGTTAGTTTGAGGTTTCTATTTAAAAACACTGACACAGGAGGGTCTGTCAGTCTGCCAGCAGACATTAGTTCTTCTTTACATGTCTCACTTCCACGTTGTTTTCAGTGATTTTAGAGCCGATGTTATTAACAAGATCCTCGACCCTCCTGTGTTTTAACTTGGCCTGTGGGTTGAGAACTCAGTGGCCTCACACATCAAATACATGAAGGAGGAAACTTAACTCAAACAGAAACGAGAGTCTGAGAAGAATCCAGCCACACAGTTTCCCTTCAACACCTCCGCCTCCTTCACATGTTTTGTTGACTGGGTCATCGAATCACACTGAACTGTTCACAAGAGTTAAAATTTAAATTTTTAGATTTCAACCTCATTGATATTATTTCACAGCAGACTGAACTGTGAGCTTTGATCTGATGACAAAAAACTAGTTGTTTGACCTGAGTCTGTTTCCTTGTTTCTACCTGGCTCAGCTACAAAGATACAAGGTCAGTGACAATCATCACCTGTTCTCACTAAAGTCTTCAAACTGCAGCATGACCACAGAAGAAGAGACACAGAGACCAGTAATGACCACACAGTCTATGGTGATGACTCATCAAGGACCTGAGGTTGTTGCTGTTCATGGTGACACCTGGTGGCAGTGCTGTGTATAACACCACCACATTAAAGAGGCAGAAGGGACAATAAGGAAGCAACAACAGCATAACACGTCACTACACTCCTCTCTCTGCTCTTGTCATAATCACTGCGGCCACTAGATGTTACAATAAAACATATCTATGGGTCATAATATTGTCCCAAACAAACAACCTATGGATTTGATTTTTACTGGAGGACAGTCTCCAACTTGCTCTATGATGAGCTCCATCTGTGGCCTCTCACCTGGATCCAGGTGCACTAGTCAATATTTGTAACAGAAAATCCAACCAAGGTTTTTTACTTTACTTCAATGTATTTATTGAGAAATTCAAATGATATTGAGACAATGAAAATAAATGTGAAGAAAATGTTTAAAAAAAAATGTTAAAGTAATACAAATACAATTTACAATTCCAGAAAAGGTGCTTCGGCACGGTACGGAACAACTGGCCCTAGTGTGAGTGCACCCTCAAATGTTAAAGCCCCACTATGTAGTTTTTCAACCTTAAAATAATGTTTCTACACCCAATGAAGTGGTAGAAAAATGGTTAATAACTGCAGCCTGAGCAGGGTCGTGTTGGCTGAAACTGCACGATGTAACTTCCCTGTGCGGGTAGGAATACCGTGGTGAGCTCCAGAGACCGAGGTCAAGCGCGGTCTCCCTGCTCCTCTCACCCACACACCAGCGCCCGAGCTGGGCCGCACGGCCGACCAGCCTCCCTCGAGCCTCTGGAGCTTTGCTCGGCACCTGCCCTGGCAACGACGTCGGCTACTGGCAGTTGCTCTTCTCAACCAGAGTACCAGTACCGCGAATCCTGCATAGTGGGGCTTTAACATCTTTTATGTTTATCTTCCAACATAAAAAAAAGGGCATCAATAAAGCAAACCCAGATATAAACATAAACAACAACATATGAGCCGTGTATGTGATTTGTGTCATATTCCTTCATTTTTACTTATAACATTACTCCTCTTTTAAACATTTAATAATAAGAAAGCTTTACAATCTATGGTACAAATACTTCACTAAATAATATACATTTGATGATCACTCATATGCAAAAGAAAAAGAACTAACTTTAAATATAAACTATGGTTCACCTCCATAAAATGTCTTATTGTCCATGTCTCTCTTGTTTTGTTGATGATGTTCTTCTATTCATTAACCTGGAGCAGAATAAAAATAAACTAGTTTAAATATTGTAGCTACTGTATTATGTACATAAAATGATACATTCAAATAAAAAATCACAATCTATATGTGGAGTCAGCAAAGTACATTCAGATAATACATCAATTAAAAAAACACCTGTAGTAAAAGTGTGATTTAGACATGGGAGAAATGTTGAAGAGAAAATATAAACTTAAATTTCTCTCATAGAATGTGGAGCATTTCTGTATTTCAAGGGGATAAATTGAAAAAATAAAAGTCCTAATCAACAGAAAATGTTTGTGTTTCATATGAAGCAAATTAAATCAACAGAAAAATATGAAATTAAATATAAAACAAGTGATGATGTTAATGTTTGTACCTGTAGCTGGATCTGAATTCACATAGTCAGAGCTCTGCCCTGCACTGTCACATTGACCTGTTGAGATGAACATTACAGACATTTTATATCAGTTTCAATATGAGATGTGACATTAGTGTCTGAGCTGAAAAACAAAATACTGTATTTTTATTGTCTTGGACATTAGAAAAAAGTTTATACTGAACCTTGTCCAGTATTTTCAGAGCCTCTGACTGATTCATAGACACAGACGTCACCTACAGGTCAGTGATGATGAAAACAAAGTCCCATCAGTCACCTCATGTCGGTGATTTAAACTGAAACAACTTCCTCAATAGATGTGAAAGTGTTTGAAGCTACACGAACAACTGACCGTGGAGGAGAGAGGAATAAACCTGCTTTTGATTTTCATTATGGTGGACTGAGTCCTGATTCTCTCTCTGAGTCTGAGTGACTCTGAAACATGGAGTTTAAAAAACGTCTATTAGCAGTGATGAGCAGGAACATTTCAAAGTAAAACATGATAAAGATGTGAAATATAGAAGTGCTTTTAATTTGGAGATGAGAGTTTGTTGTACAAACCTGTTGACACATGGACCTGTGAAGCAGAGAAGAATCCATATTAAAAACTGAGGCACTGCTCTATGAAGTGACATCAGAACTGATCAGTGATCAATAATTGATATCTCACATGTTGATCTTCTGCAGACAAAAAGCAGGGCGACAATAATCAATACTATTCCACAAATCAGACTAACGATCAGCCACACAGGAAGTGAAGAGCTTTCAGGTTTGGGCCCAGCTGTTGGAAATATTCAAATTAAATAATAAAAGTATCAATAAAATTGGCAGCTCAAGTCAAAGTAAAGATCTACAACTCGGATAAATGTACAAAATGGAAAAATAATCAGACACTTTAACACTACTCACCTCTGACTGACACCCAGCTCTGTGGAGACTCTTGTCCTGAGGACTCACACCTGTAGAAACCTTCATCAGACTTTGACACTGCAGAGATGTTCAGCTCCGTCCTGGTGTCGTTTTGGATCAGTTTGTTATTCTGATAGAAAAACACACTGGAAACATTTTCATTTGTCCTGAATTTACAACATAAAGTAACAGACTCTCTCTCAGTCACAGGATGGACGGGGCTCAACAGGATCAAACCAGAACCTGTAAAACAGTCAGAACATGAAGCTTCAGTCAGAGATCAGCTGGTACAGACCTTTAAAAACCAGAATAAAGATACATGAGAAACAAAATGAATGTGTGTAACTGATGTTACATCTACAGAGGAAGTGAGATTTTGTTTGTGTTGTGAAGCTACAAAATACTGAACCATGAAACAGAGTCACAGACCAAACTCTCAGAAAGTCACTGTTAATGTAACAACTCAACTCCAAAATAAACCCTATCACATGAGACATTGACAATTATTCAGATTCTACAAAAAGTGTAAAACAGAAAAATAGTAGCCTACCATGTGTAGTGATGTTGACTGTGTTGCTGAACTCTCCTGATCCAGACTCACACCAGTAAACTGCATCACTGGGCTGGGATGGATAAATTATACATGAGGATCCGTTCTTTATTCTCCGGTCAGAACAGGTCAAGTCACTCTTAGGAAACCTCCTCAGTCTCCACTCAGTAGAGTTTCCCTCACATGTCACTAAGATCTCCTGATAGATGAAGTGCTGCACTCTGTCAGGACTCACTGTGAGAGACGCTGATGAATCAACATCTGAACAACAACACACATGCAAAGATAGTAAGATTAAAAACAACAGTGAAGTGTTAATGATCCTTTGTTGAGTATCAGAAATATCAGCAGCAACAAACACGTATCATCTCAACCAACTGACCTCCAGACCAGACAAACGTTGGTTCACTAGTCTCAGTGTAAACCACTGGGTCTCCTCTTCCAGCCCGACACACATATCCTGCTGTGTGTGTCTGACCATGGACCATGTAGGAATCCTGTTCAGTCCCACTGCTGCTACCAGGGAGCAGCTCAGAGCGGTAGGAGAGCTGTGATGGATCAGGAACAGCCTTAGACCAGAAGAACCTCCATCCTGCAGATTTAAGTCCAAGCTCACACTTGAGAGTTACTGAGGCTCCAGGACTCAGCCATGATGGAGACACAGTGAGGACAGGCCTGGGTTTGACTGTTGGGAAGTTGGACACAATATGGACAAACTATATGATACAGTTTCAGTAGAAAGGAAAAACATTTTTAATGACTTGTTGAGATTTTCAGTTTGAATGAAACATGATGTGATTTACCATCATACACTGTCAGTCTCACTGAATCACTCCACTCTGTTGTAGTAAGTCCATCACTTTTCACTCTGCCCCTACAGCTGTAGTCTCCACTGTGGGATGATGAAGCAGGACTGATCCTGTATTCATGTTGATCTGGAGGTTTGAGTGAGCTGTTTGTTCTCCACTCATACGTCCACTCAGTGTCTCCTCCCTGGATCTCACAGCTGACAGTGATCGTCTCTCCTCTGTAGATCTCAGACCAGTTGGGTTGAAGAGTCATGGTGACTCTGACTGACATAAAAATGACACAGAAAGAAAACAACTACAAGACAGAACTTTTCAGCAAACACTCATATGAATATAATTCATGTTCAGGTCATCTGATTTGTTATATAATAAAAAATACATAAGGACTAAAATCACAAGAGCTGTAATATTGGTGATAAAATATAAATATTTTTTTGGTTAATTATTTTGAAAATAGAATACTATATGGAGCAAATTACATAGTTCCCCTTTGTCAAAAGAGACTTACTCAATTTTTGAGTTTGTGGACATGTTGTATTTTTACAGGAATAATTTGTCTTGTAATGTTAACTCCATTAAAAATAAACCTTTATTGAAATCTGAAGAAAAGAGGTTTGGATTTAACCAAAATTAAGGACACATTATGTAGATTAAATATAGCATTTGCCCTAAATTATATGTTAACATCACGTTTATAGAGAAGTCAACGATCATTGGTTGTACCACTGAGATCTGGCATTCTTACGCTTGAGGTTGGTCCATTCAAAAATATCCCTGGATACAGTAACTGAATACATTATGTGAAATGTGTGAGTTGATCAAGTGGAAACTGAGTCATGTACTGTGTAGAAAATATGAGAGAGATTATTCTGCAAAATATATAGACAAAACCCTGATATATTGTGGAGCTATAGCAAAAACTGGGATGGTTATTTAATTTAAGTGTGTTTAAGACTTTTGGGGGTGGGTGGGGGTTGGGGGGAATAATGATTTTTTGAACTCCAAAAATGATTTGATTGCTCCTGAGGATCTGGCTGTTTTAATTGTATTTTTGTTTGTTTGTTTTCATATTTCTTTGATTTCTTGGTGTCTTAGCTCATGCGGGCTCGGCATACGGATGTAACCATGACACTATAATAAAGTTTGATTCATTGATTCACTAAATACCATGAGCAAACTGAGATTATACGGACTATGATCAAGAGATAAATGTGCTTCACTTAAACCTCTGGTCATAATTGCAAACAAAGTGACAGTTATATGTATACCTATTGAGTGTAAATTAGCTCATGTTGGTTTTACCTCCCACTTCTTTCATCTGGGACATTTCTTAAAGATGTGTTTTTGTATCTGAACTTTATTGAGGTAGGACATTAGAGACAAAGGGGATGGATGGCAGGAAATGACTGCATGTCAGTGTCTGATTCTGCTGTGGCTAAGATTGTGCTTACATGGACTGTGGTCTATGGTGTGAGTCACCAGAGTGCACAATAAGTGGGACAGTTGACAGTTTATGACGTTATAAGACCAAAAGAGACACTGTGGTAGTTGAGTGAGATCATGTGTGCTGCATGCAGGACTGCAGCAAATAACTATCTGTTTTTTTCTCTTTCTCATCAGTGTCTCTGATGGTTCACAACAAATGAATTACAATACAATCAATTATAAAATATGTAAAAAAAAAAGTATAAAATACATGATTTCACACTCCTGGGTACTTCTCCAGTTATTTACTGTAAATAATTTGCATTGATATATGAGATAAATTAGAGGATCAGAGGATATGATTAAGAATGATTGAGTGATAATAATTACAACAATATAACTGAGAAAATACAGGAAAGAAAAATAAGTTGTTACCTTCAGCCTCTCCGTAGAAGAGTGTATTCAGCACTAAAATAAAGATTGAAAACTCATCAGACATGATCAACCTGACAAACATCATCAAAAACCGCAGCGTTTGAAAACCTGGTTGAGTTTCAGAAGAGGCAGCTCTCACTTATCAACACATTTCTGAAACAATATTCTGTAAATTTCTGAAGAGGCAGGAAACATAACATTCAAATGAAAATGTAAAATAAAGCAAATAAATTAAACATTACATTAGACTTTATAATGTGCATGTGTTGTACAAATTTGTATGCTCAGTTTTCCGTGTAGCTCTGGTCACATCAACAAAACTACGACAATGCTAAAATCATGAATCTGAAAGACACAGAATTGTAAAACAACTGATGTACTCACAGAGTAATGACAGCACACAGAGCAAAGTGTGGCCCATCTTCACATCCAGCAGCGACACCGACACTCTGCTTCTAGAAATGTCGCTACTTAACATAAAAAATAACTGAGAGAAGAGGAGGAAGTTCTGCTCGATTCCCTCTAAGTACAGCCTCTTTAGAGCTCAGACCACTACATGACCACAGCACTTTATTTACACTTCCTGCTCTCTGCTAAAATATCGTGGTCTGTCTCTAGTGCATAGGTTGGTGTCTGGCCCATGAGGTGTGTTGTGTGTATCTACGTATGTATGAATCTGCTTCATCCTCGCCAGTATCTGATGTAAAATGTGTTTAAAACTGATCCATCTGAATTACAACTGTGTCTCCTTGTCATCACTCAAAAATTCAACAAGAACTAGAAGATTTCCTGCCACAGCCAGGGTGTGATCTCTGTCAATAAGGGAATCAAACCTACAACCCTGAGGACAAGACAGACAAATCAGACACATGTTCATCTTCCTCTGAGCCCTTGCATTGAGGAGATCAACCTGTGTATGGATACATGTTCACCTGGTTATCAAATCATATCGACCTCTTCACAATAGTTTAAAATGGCTGTTACAGTAGTAGACTGAACTCTGATCTCTGATGATGTTTGATGACATAGAACTAGTTGTTTGGCCTGTAGAGTTTGTCTCCTTATTTCTACATGGCTTAGCTAGAAACATACAAACTTCAGCTACAAGGTAAGAAATACTGTACTGGATGTAAGGAAGACTTAAGTGACCTTCCCTACAGGACAGAGGGCACGGGGCAACTAACACCTATAGCAGCGATGGGTCGGGTCCGGGCTATTTTTTGGCAGATTTAGGTAATTTTCTTTAGGCGAAGATGCTCTGTAGCAAGTTTGGTGTCAATTGAGCAAAAATTGTGGGAAAAGATAGGTTTAAGAACTTTTACAGTTTTTGGGGAAAAAAACTGAGTGATGAACTTCATAATTTTTATTACGTTTAAATGTACAAAAGTTTCTTCAAAATTGAGGCTACAGTTTGATAGATAGAGTTGTTAAGCTGTAGCATGCATGGTTGATTTGTTATGAATTTTCAAAGTTTTGAACTATAGACGCTTGCTGTGGCGCCACCGTCAGAACTATTGGCTTGAGTTGGGTAATCTGGTAATCTGCCAAAAGCAGCATGAAGACTGTCCTAGTGCAGATCAGGTTTTAAGGTATGAGGCAGTCCAAAACTGAAAAGTCCAAGGCACTACTCTTTGTAGGGGCTTTAAGTTTAAAAAAAATCCCACTGAGATTTTTGACTTCACTTCAATATGTTTATTTACAAATCCAGTTGAAACTAATGAGATGAAATAGTGATGCTAAATGAATATTAAAAAATAACTTAAAAAACCATGTAAAAAAAAAAAATCCTCTTTCCACTTTGCAAACACCTAGAAAAACTTACCACACTGTATTGTGGTAATGTTTCTATACAGTACTGTAAAGTCTTGGACATCAGAGCAATACTGTACAATGACTAACAGAGGTGTTTGTGTGAATGATGACTAATATGAAAATATATAAACATCACAGCTGACATATAAAATTCAAAACAGAAAGTATATATTATGAACATAAATGCCACAGCAAATCTGCAGCTTTATTATTTATACCAATGATGTCCTGCTTTCATATGATTTCTGTAGAATACGATTAATGAATTACAAATTATGTCAAATGTGAACTGTAATGTAGCCTAATGTTTAAAAAATAATTGTTGCTGAACTGTCTGCCTGTAACATAAAATGTAATGGTACTACTTCACTTTAAAGGGATAGTTCACCCTAGAATGATATTTCGCTCATTATCTACTCACCCTCATGTTGACTAAGGGCTGGAAGAAGTCTCAGAGTCCTCCGTCCCTTCTCTGAGTTACAGGGGGTCTTAGCGTAGCAGTGCATTTCAAGGCAACGGTTGTAAAGGGACACCAGAGCTCTTCGTAAAAAAACACACACAAAAAAACATCCAAATACCTCCATGATGCTCGTATGTAATGTCCGTCTTGTGCTGAAGCCCCAAATTGCGTAATTGTCCCGAAAAAAATTAAATAAGTCCACATTCCAAGCATGTTTGTAGCATTAGCTCTGTGTCTGTTGTCCGGTCTTCCGCTGCCAGCGCGCATGCGCAAGGTTCGCACTGAGACCGACTCGAGTCTCAGTCTGGTTGCGCATGCGCGCTGGCAGCGGAAGACCGGACAACAGACACAGAGCTAATGCTACAAACATGCTTGGAATGTGGACTTATTTAATTTTTTTCGGGACAATTACGCAATTTGGGGCTTCAGCACAAGACGGACATTACATACGAGCATCATGGAGGTATTTGGATGTTTTTTTGTGTGTGTTTTTTTACGAAGAGCTCTGGTGTCCCTTTACAACCGTTGCCTTGAAATGCACTGCTACGCTAAGACCCCCTGTAACTCAGAGAAGGGACGGAGGACTCTGAGACTTCTTCCAGCCCTTAGTCAACATGAGGGTGAGTAGATAATGAGCGAAATATCATTCTAGGGTGAACTATCCCTGACAATTTTTATTAAGAATTTGTAAATGTCTCTAAATTGGTTATTGTTGGAAGGCTACTTAGTAAAGCATAAATGAACAAATAACTTACACAAGTTATAATACTGTTTTCTTGCGTGACCCATGTTTTTTACTTGACAAGATCAAGTTAATGCTTGTAACTCACTAATCTTACAAGATACTGTCAATTTATCTGACTGTATGAGACCTCAGGAGGTTAATTGTTAATAACTTTATAAACATCTGATGAATGCAAGGCAAAATGCTGATGATAGAGAAAACAAAACATCTCAGAAACCACTGAGACATGAGGCTCAACAGTACATTATAACATACAGTAATATGTTATAACATCTTAAAGTGTTGAACTAATTAATAAAGTAGTTATAAATCATTTATAAATCCTGTATAAGGAGAGTCTTATTATAAAGTGGCACCAACTTAACAAACAAATGATAAAATAACTATATAAAGCACAACAAATAATGAACAATAATGAAGGTACTCAAAATATTAAATGTAAATCTCAGTAGTCTTGTGCTTTATGCTAAAACAACAATAAATCCATGTGTTTACATAAGCTATGACCAATAAAAGGTGAGTATATGTGATATATGTAAAGCAGAGATACACAAAGTGGTTCCAGAAAGTTTTGTCTTTGGTTTTGTTGCTGCTCTTCACAGGCCTGGGAGAAGAGGAAAACAAAGACACAGGTTTATCTAAGATACGCTGAGTTATAACTCATGAATCAGCACAATATTCAAATAATAACACATGATTATTACCAAAAGATGTTCCTGGTTCATTGACTTGAGCATAAAGATTTTCATCAGCAGGAGCTGATTTTCATATAAAAAGGAAAGATAGTTTTGGTAAAGAACTGAGATTCAAATAAGATGATGTCATTTTTACCAGTAGCTGTTTCTGGAGTTTTCACCTCAGAATAAAGAGTTTCGTCAGTCGCAGAACAAGATGATTTTCAAGAGTGTGAGTATCAAACCATTTCAGCATACAAAACAGAAAATAAACATGCATTACCAAAAAGACATTTTACCAACCTTTCTTTTTCTTGCCTTTTCCTTTGCTCGGGATGTTGACATACGTGGGACTGTATTCTGAAACAGAAGAAGTCTGATCTAAAATACAAAAATATGAGAGAAACTAATCAGTTTTATGCTGCAGGAGCTCTGAAATACTGGTGATTGTCTGCAAGGACAGTAAAGACGTGTCCCTCATTGTAAGACAGAAGAGAAGCAATATGAAAGTGATGTGATGTGGGAGAGAGTGACACGTGTGTTGTTCCCTGCAATTGACTGCGCTCCAGTGCTCGATCACGCACTAAACAGGCTGAGCAGCGACTGGAGGCAGGGATTAATGAGACTCGCCGAGTAGCTCAAACTCCTCTGTCAATGAAAATCTGTAGAATAAACTGCGAGTGATATAATGTTTTATTTGTGCTCTTATTTCTCTTTGAAGTTACTCATAGATCTTTTGGATGCGTTTTAATCTGAGAAAAAAGAAAAGAGGGGGAAAAATGTGATTGACAGACACAGACGTCAATCATGCACCTGTAGTTCCAATCTTCAAATCAGAGCAAAGAGAGGTCTCGGCTGGTTCAAGATGCTCGGCTGTGAAAAGAGGAATTTATGAAAGGAAGAAAATGTGTTATTGTTTTAGTGACTGCAGGTCAAACAACTTTTTTTTTTTTTACTTGTAGTGTATTATACATTTGGAGGACTCACGTTCCTTACTGAAATGGTTGAGTTCAATTAAAGAGTATGTTGCATCCTGGAATTCACCTGCATGTGTAATAAAGTCATGCTTCAATGACAGTTTCATATCAAATGTTAAAGTTTCAAGATTTCAGGAGACTAGTTATAACTGCTCCAAAAGTAGAAACTGTACCATTTGCAGCATCTTCACAGTCTCTGATTGTATCATAGAGATGATATTCATCTGTGGCAACAAAGAAAACCAAGGTCAGATTAAGGTTTTACCTCCATTATATAGAATAATGATCATATTATTGACAACAATCCTAAGTATGTAACAATATCAGAGGAGACCAGTGTAACAATATTTTAGGATAATTTTAGTTTTCCGTCTAGTATGGTTCAGGTAAAGTTCAAGTAGAATCAGTCTAAAACACTGTAAATATTCATCATGTGGTCATTGGATCATCTGACAGGTTCTTTAACTGTTCTGGTTAATAACAATAATAGTCATTGAGAGTTTAGAAACAAACCATTTAGAGGAGAGGCATTTTCATGAGGATTTGTGGTGTTGCTTTCTGACTGGATCGATCTGTAACATCATGAATACAGTAGATTTAACACAGAAACAGCTGTTGTTATACTGTATATAAGACCAGAGAGGAGAGTGTTGAACTGACCTGGTGAAGCATAAATCTGTGAAAAAGACATTTGATGAATTAAATGAGTTTTTGAATATGAACAAATTGTTCTGCTGCTTTACACCACAAAGAATGAGTTTATATTATTTAATATTTTAAAAAGAAATAAACAGTTAAATATCAGAGGATAAATGTCTCACCCTTGGACCGTCTGTGGCGATACACAAGGAGCAGGGCGACAATCAGTACGACTCCACAAAGCAGCAAAACAATCAGCAGCACAGGAAGTGAAGAGCTTTCAGATATGGGCCCAGCTATAAATGTAAATATTGTAAATTAAATGTTAATGAAACTTTTCAACCAAATTGATAAAAGCTTTCTAAAAATTGGAGGCAGATGGCAGAAAAGCAAAACTGTATGAGATGCAAAAAAACGAATCAATACAACACAGTCACATAGCTGTACTGTATGTTGACAATCAAACATGTTAACACTACTCACCTCTGACTGACACCCAGCTCTGTGGAGACTTCTTTCCTGAGGCCTCACACCTGTAGAAACCTTCATCAGACTTTGATACTGCAGAGATATTCAGCTCTGTCCTGGTGTCGTTTTGGATCAGTTTGTTATTCTGATAGAAAAACACACTGGAAGGATTTTTGTTTGTCCCGAGTTCACAGGTCAGAATAACAGACTCTCCCTCAGTCACAGGATGGACGGGGCTCAACAGGATCAAACCAGAACCTGTAAAACAGTCAGAACATGAAGCTTCAGTCAGAGATCAGCTGGTGCAGACCTTTAAAAACCATGTTCAAGATACATAAGAAAAAAACATGAATGTGTGTAATTCATGTAAAATCTACAGAGGAAGTGATTTTGTTTGTGTTGTGAAGAAAATGCTAAACAAACCATGAAGCAGAGTCACAGACCAAACTCTCAGAAAGTCACTGTTGATGTAACAACTCAACTCCAAAATAAATTCAATCACATGATACATTGAAAATTACTCAGATTCTACAAAAAGTGTAAAAGAGACTAAATGTAAAAAAAAAAAAAAAAGAAGAAGAAGAAGAAGAAAGAAAAGAGAAAAAAAAAGTACCATCTATCGTGATGTTGACTGAGTTGCTGAACTCTCCTGATCCAGACTCACACCAGTAAACTGCATCACTGGGCTGGTATATGAAAATTTTACATGAGGATCCGTTCTTTATTGTCTGGTCAGAACAGGACCAATATTCATCCTTACGAATCCTCTTAGGAAACCTCCTCAGTCTCCACTCAGTAGAGTTTCCCTCACATCTCAGTGAGATCTCCTGATAGGTGAAGTGCTGCACTCTGTCAGGACTCACTGTGAGAGACGCTGATGGATCAACATCTGAACAACAACACACAAAGATATTAAAGGGATAGTAGCATTTTTTTTAAAAAGTGGGGTTGTATGATCTACAAATAGTCCCTAAGTACTTTAATGGGCTCTTTGCACAGCTCCACTACTTCCTGAACTTAAGGCTGCTCCTTTGTTTCCTGTCTTACATTATTGGACAAACTGATTAATCCAGGTGTGCCTGAGTAGTCACAATGGTCAGACACACCTGGATTAATCAGGTTGTCCAATAATGTAAGACAGGAAATGAAGGAGCAGCATTAAGTTCAGGAAGTAGTGGAGCTGTGCAAAGAGCCCATTGCAGTAGAAGGCAAGGCAATTTTATTTGCATAGCCCGTTTTTACAAACAGTTTGTCTCAAAGGGCTTTACATGGCATCACAACAACATCCAACAACAGGGGGAGCTGGCCATCTTAATGGGGGGACTGGGTGGCAGACTGGTTCATGGGAAGGGAGGGCAGGCTGCTCTAACAGCAGGGGATCGGTTGGCGCTAACCCTGGGCGGAGGGATACATGAGTTGGTTAGCTCCAAATAAAAACTACGTTTTCCCTGCACTTTGAAGGGCTGGAAAAAAATATATTATAGCGAACAATGGAACTGTTTTTTTGTTTTTTTTCCAGGTAAAACCTCTTTTAGGCCGCGAAAATAGGCCGTTTCTTTGGGTCTGTTCACAACACTGTATGTTGTAAATCTCTGGGCAGGGCTATGGGCTGGCATTGCTAACGGGAGGAGTGCAGAGAGTCTTCTACTGCAATTAAAGTACTTAGGGGCTACTTGTAGATCATACAACCCCACTTCAAAAAAAAATGCTACTATCCCTGTTATGTATTAGACTATGTTTGGGGCTATATGAATAGTCGCCTGTAGGTGGCGCCTGTGCTATGTACCTGGTTGAGTTCTGTGTAATAAAGGAAGACCAGAAGAAGTGGTTTAACAGCAATAAGTGTGTCAGTGTTGCTCTGTGTTAGCATATGTAAAAGTGTTTGCATATAGACAATTAGTAGCGACATAACAATCCCTTTAACATTATTGTACATATTCCTTTGTTAATTGGTTCTTTGTTAAGCAACAAACAACTTGAACAAGCACTTCAACACTACAACCAACTGACCTCCAGACCAGACAAACGTTGGTTCACTAGTCTCAGTGTAAACCACTGGGTCTCCTCTTCCGGCCCGACACACATATCCTGCTGTGTGTGTCTGACCATGGACCATGTAGGAATCCTGTTCAGTCCCACTGCTGCTACCAGGGAGCAGCTCAGAGCGGTAGGAGAGCTGTGATGGATCAGGAACAGCCTTAAACCAGAAGAACCTCCATCCTGCAGATTTAAGTCCAACCTCACACTTGAGAGTTACTGAGGCTCCAGGACTCAGCCATGATGGAGACACAGTGAGGACAGGCCTGGGTTTGACTGTTGGGAAGTTGGACACAATATGGACAAACTATATGATACAGTTTCAGTAGAAAAGAACAAAAATACATTTTAATGACTTGTTTAGATTTTCAGTTTCAATGAAACATGATGTGATTTACCATCATACACTGTCAGTCTGACTGAATCACTCCACTCTGTTGTTTTAAGTCGATCACTTTTCACTCTGCCCCTACAGCTGTAGTCTCCACTGTGAGATGATGAAGCAGGACTGATCCAGTATTCATGTTGACGTGGAGGTTTGAGTAAGGTTGGTGTTTCCCACTCATACGTCCACTCAGTGTCTCCTCCCTGGATCTCACAGCTGACAGTGATCGTCTCTCCTCTGTAGATCTCAGGCCAGTTGGGTTGAAGAGTCACAACAGCTCTGTTTGGGACTGATCATGGTCCAGAATTTAACAGAAAAAAAAGTACATTAAACATCAGATTGCTAGTCTCCACCACTATTCCCTCTAAGGTGTTTTACTGTGCAATTGCACACTGCTCCCCACCTCTTTGCTCAGAAGACAAAAAAGTTGCACACTCTGTAGTGCAACTACGATTTAGGTTTTTGCTTGAGAATTATTATTACTGTTCATATCAAGAATACTTCAGTGCCAAGAGTTGATGACAACAACTTGATGTTAGTTATTTTTTGACATAATTGTTCATATGGCAATAAATGCAAACTCTATTTTGCCAAAACAATATTGTATTTGGTTATCATTAACTGTAACTCACCTAGATATGGAGTAGCCTAGGTAATGTTGTCAAAATAATCTGTTATTAATCATTATAGTAATAGCCAATTGTATTGATATTTGGAGTTGGAGAGGGGAGGCCATAGCACCAGCATGTGGACGTATGCTTAAGCTGTCGCTCCCAGTCGCTCAAGCAGGTCATCAGGGAAGTTGAATTACTGCTCAGGAGTTTTGAAATTAGAGGGGACATTGGTCTCCACCTTAATGATTTTTCATGAATATAAAATTAGTTTATTATTTCCATACTCACCAGCATTAACAATCCTGACTTCTTGACTGTCCTCTGTGTAGTAGACTGGGTCTCCTCTTCCTCCTCTGCACCTGTAGACTCCTTCCTGTGAGACTCTGATCTCTCCACTTGTCTTGAAAGCAGCATCATGTGGGTTCAGAGGTTCAGAGAGTTCATTGTCTCTGTACAAGTTGTATTTCCAACCAGATGATGGGTTCACGGAGCAGGTCAGTGTCACACTGCCCCCTGCTGGAATCTGTTGTAAATCAGCTGTCAACTGAGCCTTTGGTTTACCTGTTGAGTTCAGAGTAAAGATGTTCAGTCATAAAATCTAAGTGCAAATAATTTTCATGTGCGCTCTAAGTTACTTTAGACTTTCCCAGAAGCAAATTAGTGTCTCCCTTGATTTGAAAAAATCTAAACATCAATTGAAGATTAAACAACACAAGCATGGAAGCCCCTTCAAATTAATGAATCCCAACTCTATCAAAAGTCTCGATCAAAACCAAGTTTGTTCTATTAACTTAATTCATTTGGGTCATTGTTTTAGCTCTGACCAACACAGAGCACTATAGCTTAAGATAAGTAGGATAAAACTTCACTGATGATGGCATAATGAAATATTAATATATTATTAAACTTTCCTTTGATTACAATTTTATTTGGTAAAAAATATAATATCTGGATAGAAACTATAATGTTTCTATTTTTCCCTGCAGACATCAGTAGATAAAAGCAGAACAAATAAATGACTTACGTGACACTGTCTTTCTGATGCCATTACTCCACTGTGTCGAAGAGTACGAGTCTCTTCTGTTTCTACCTCTACACTTGTACTCCCCATAGAGATCACTGGTTCTCCAGTAGTTATCATCTGTCTTATGTGTGGTTGACCTGGGTGTTGTCCATTCATACCACCACTCCACCTCCCTGGATATCACATGTGAATGTGATCGTCTCACCACTGAACAACTGACTCCAGTTCGGTTGTGAAGTCAATGTGACTCTGTTGGAAACTGTTCACACCAGAAATAGAAAAATATTAAAACTATCGTCAAGAACAAATTTCATTTTAGTCCAAACAAATTCATCAAACTCACATGTTATATTAATGGTGACTTCACTTCCATCAGTGTAGACGACTGGATCTCCTCTAAGTCCTCTGCACCAGTAGATTCCTCCTTGTGAGACTCTGATCTCTCTGCTCTGATCACCATCTCTCCTGCTCAGATCTTCATCAGAGTCTGAGGTTCTTCTTCTGTACCAGTAATATCTCCATTCAGCAGGTTTGTCCAGAGAGCAGGTCAGAGTAACGCTGCCACCTACTGGTATGGTTGTTTCACCTGGTAGCAGTGTGGCCCTGGCTTTATCTCCTGTATAAGAAACAAAGCCAAGTTATCAAACAACAGCACATGACATCATCTGTTAGTAAACAACTTCCACATCAGCCCTGTCATCATGTCTCCATATTTTTAGTATTTCTTTCTCCTTTTTTATAATTTATTTCAGATTATTTCACCCACAACAGCTGACATTTGATAACAAATAATTCCAAGATGGAAACTAGTGTCTCCCTTAGTTCACCAAAAAATTAAGGAATAAAAAATGTTTATTCCTCAAAGTGCATCTGGAGACCTGGGAGGGTACACAAAAGGTCCACATTTCAAGTGTCCTGAAGGGATATAGTCCAGAGTTTACTCGAAACGACGTCATTTAGGACATTTTTACAGCCTAAACATTCCTGTATTGCGCTCTGACATTCATGCGCATGAACGTGAGAGCGCGCCCCAGGCAAATTCAATACAGGACTGTTTAGGCTGTAAAAATGTCCTAAATGACGTCGTAAACTCTGGACTATATCCCTTCAGGACACTTGGATTGCAGTGGACGAGCAGTATGGAGGAATATTACAAGGTTTTTGTGTAGTTTTATGTACGTTTTTGTGTCAGGCGCTATTGACTCTGAAGTTTTCGTTGGACTACAAACCCCCCTCCCGGGTCTCCAGATGCACTTTGAGGAATAAAAAATTACTCCGGAGTATTCATCAGCAAACAGCAATTATTATTCCTTTAATTAATTGATTTGTCAGAATCCTCTTTGCACTTGGTCAAGGCTATGTCTGAAAATGTCTGAAAATGCCACCAACTGATGTTTCGTTTTTATTTATTTATTCGTGGTACTGGTACTCTGATTGAGAAGAGCAATTGACCCTTTGCGTAAGCCCCGCCCCCTTGGTTACTGTTGCTACGGCGGGCAAGCTTTCACTCCCAGCCATGCTCCTGGCAGTATTTGGTATCGATTTCAAAGGAAATATCAGCAAATTTCTGGATAAACTGTTCTGAGATAATAGAGAGAAGAAGTCACAAAGATCATTCATAGTTTTCAGTGACGTGACTCGCGCAGGAGGATAAAACATCTCTCGACACGACTGGACAATGTACAGAGCAGCAGTCAGGGCTGGTCATTTTACCGTCTATCAACCCACAAAGACTTACGTCATCTCACTGGTCATGAAACGTTGTCAAACTGCAAGTTTTTGGGCGATTGTGAACCACATACAGCTTTCGCTGCTGTTTTGTTTTCTCCCACCGCTGTATCAGTCAGTGAAAGCAGTCCCTGCCTGGAGGATCCCTCGCCTAAAAGCCCAGGTAAAAGCCCTAAAAGTACAGCTGTCATTTCGGAGGTGAACATATGGTTTTCCCCATATTTACACTTGCTCAAGTCGAAAAAAAAGTCCGCTCGTATCTGAACATCTCTATATTGCTGCTGCCGCCGCCGCCGCCGTAGTAGCAGCAGCAACAACAACATCCTTCTCTACAAACAAATGTTTTTCGTCCTAGTCTCAAAATGTGTCCACAAAAGCAAACGTAATGACTCACTGCGGGAAGCTTGCCAGGCCTATAGTTACGGTTGCTAACGTAGGATTGGACAATAGCCGTTTGTGGGAGGAGTTGGCGAAGGGTCAATTGTCTGCTACCCATGTCTTCCTCAGAGAAACAGCCTATGTGAATTTGTTGTCAGTAGGCTACCAGTGCCGTTGCCAGTACCGGTACCGGTGCCGAGCAAGAGGCTGGCCGGCCGTGCAGCCCAGCACAGGGAGCTGTGTGGGTGAGAGGAGCAGGGAGACTGGGCTTGAGCTCAGTCTCTTGAGCTCAGCAGAGCTGCGGTGTACCAGGACCACTGTGGTCCTACCTGCACACCCACACCATTCATCCTATTAACCAATTCTCTACCACTTCAATGAGTTTAGAAACATTATTTTAAGGTCGAAAAACTACATAGTGGGGCTTTAAGCAACAAACGGCTGAAAACCCCTATTGTGTTTGTGTAGGACTCAATAACCACACCATGTTGCTCCGTTCATGTTGTGTTTACTGAACTGTCGCACACCTTGCATTTCACGACACTGCCGTACATCACTGCTGTAACCCTTAAAGACAGTAATCTGTCACTTGCAGTGCATAACCTTAACAGAGTCCAACAGGACACATTTAGAATACAAACTGCATGTTTGACATGGCATAACAACCCCTAGAAAAGGACCCCAACTCTCAATCCAAACTAAGTTTGTTACTTTAACTCCCCTTAATTCACTTGGATCATTGTTTTCCCTCTGACCAACACAGAGCACTATTGCATGATAGTACAGTTGCATATGTGTTGTAACAAAACTACAGGTCTGATGTATTTGCTTAGTTAATGACAAATGTAGTTGTACAAAAAGATAACTCTAGTCTAATTTGTCCTTTTTACTTTGAATATCATTATTTCTGCTGTTAAAAAAACGTATGGCACACCTTCTTGTTCATAATCCTGGTCATTGACTGAAAATGGTTTATTATTGATGTACCTAGACCATTGACTGACAGATTAATAATTAATAATACACATCTTGTTTAGATCAATGAAACAACATTTTCAGAATGAATGAAAGACGGTTGAACTCACCTGATACTGTCAGTTTCCTGACTCCACTCCACTGTGTTAACCAATAGTTTTTTCTACCTCTACAGCTGTAGTCTCCTCTGTGAGACTCAGTAACACTGTTGATAGTGAATTCTCTGAGTGATGGAGGTTTGTATGAGCTGGTTGTTCTCCACTCATACGTCCACTCAGTGTCTCCACCTCCCTGGATCTCACATCTGACAGTGATCTTCTCTCCTCTGTAGATCTCAGACCAGCTGGGCAGCAGAGTCACAGTGACTCTACTGGAGACTGACATAAAAATGACAGAGAAATGCAGGACAGGAAGAGAAGTCTCTAATTGTTTGGCTCCAAATAAACGTAAAAACTAGTGATGTTGTGACAGTGACGGTGACTGACTCTAATGCAAACGTTTGACAAAGATTGATAGTGTGAAAACATCCTCAACTACAAAAGCAAATAAAAAACATAGGTTTTAGTTAGTTGTGCTAGCCTAATGATAACAATGTATTACCATTTAAAAGCTGTAGGCTAACAATAAAACTGGGTGCAAAATAAGCATTAAAACATATGAAAAAATGTTTGTCCAAAGAAACAGCAGCTATACTCAACTTAAACTGTTCTGCATTCAAAAACATGGGTCACATGAAAATTACACAGTAAAGTAAACTCTAATGAACTCATCCACAAACAACATGCATCTTTAAATCATAAAACAATACATGAAGTTATTGTTTTATGATTTTGTTTTAATCAGAGAAAATCAATTCACTCACCAGTTTTATAAATGCTGACTGGGTCACTGAGAGCTGTGACATCATTTGTCCCAGGTCTCCATCCTCTGCAGCTGTAAACACCTCCCTGGGAAACACTGAACACTGAGTTTGATTCACCAACTCTATAGAATTCACTGTTTAAAGTGTGTCGTCGGTATAACTCGTATTTCCAACCATCAGGATCGTCCACAGAACAGGTCAGTGTCACGCTGCCCCCTGCTGGTATCTCTGTGCTGTCTGCTGTCAGAGTGGCCTTCAGTTCACGCTCTGATCAAGTTAGAAAAACAAGGAGAGTTTTACAGTAATGTGCCAACAAAATATGTTTCATCACAGCCTGGAAACAAACATATGACTCAGTCATGCATAATATCCTGCTGAAATTATTTGATTTCACCCAGTTTAGTCTCTTTGTATCCATAGGTTTATCAACCTAACTGAAATGTTGTTTATACATCAAATTTAAAACAACCAGTTGACCAAAGTGCTGCACAATATGAATATAATCAAGTACCAGCAATATAAATAACAGTGAGAAAACAACCAAGCCTTTAATTGATAGGACAGTTGAGAGAGACAGGAAATGGGGAGGCAGAGAGAGAAGAAGTTCATCAGACCGCTCTCTTAACATAATCAGATAGATGGGGTGTCATATTGTTCATTTGGCACATGCATCCCATAAGTAGAGGCTATCATACTCGCTGGAAGCCTCTGGTTTGATTCCATTTTTTCTCCCTTCAGTAATTTGTATACTGTGCAAAAAACTGTAAATTAGATGTTGTTGCAACATTTGACAGTTTCTCACTTTGGCAAAGTGATAAGACAAAAAGAGACACTGTGTCAGCTGGGTGAGATGTCTCTGGGTCACTACCCGACCCTGTTAAGATGAGCAGACCAACACATGTAAAGAAAACTCATCTGTATGAAGGTAACAGTCTCTGCTCTGAGGGCCTATACATATATATACAGTACAGACCAAAAGTTTGGACACACTCAATGCATTTCCTTTATTTTCATGACTATTTACATTGTAGATTCTCACTGAAATTCCACTAATGAACCCTGACAAGGCACAACCTGTGAAGTGAAAACCATTTTCAGGTCAGGTTCACCTCTTGAAGCTCATCAAGAGAATGCCAAGAGTGTGCAAAGCAGTAATCAGAGCAAAGGGTGGCTACTTTGAAGAAACTAGAATTGGAGGGGGCAGAGATAGAGGAGGAGGAGGAAGAAGGAGAGGAAGAAGAAAATAAGAAAGAGAAGACAAAGAAGAAAAGACGTGTTTTCAGTTATTTCACACTTTTTTGTTAATTCCACATGTGTTCATTCATAGTTTTGGTGCCTTCAGTGAGAATAAAGGAAACACATTGAATGAGAAGGTGTGTCCAAACTTTTGGCCTGTACTGTATATATATATATATATATATTTTTTTTTTTTTTTTTTTTTTTTTTTTTTACTTTACACCATTGAATACTTATCTAGTCATTTAAATCATTTGTATAATGTATAAGACAAAGTACAGGATTACATACAAACACAAAGAGGGTAGGAGGTATGGTTACCTTCAGTCTCTCCATGTACGAGGGAATTCAGCACTAAATAAAAGAGATTAAATCAGAAATGTTCAACAATATTCTGTAAATATCTGAAGATGCAGCAATCATATACAAACTCAAACAAATAGTTGCATCAGACTATATAATGTACATGCATTGTCCAAATAAGTAGAAATAACCTGTGCAGTTTTCCATGTAGCTCTGATCAACAAAACAGCTATGATGCTAAAATCATGAATCTGCCTCTAAAAGACACAGAATTTTGAATTGACTGATGTACTCACAGAGTAATGACAGCACACAGAGCAAAGTGTGGCCCATCTTCACATCCAGCACCGACACATCGCTCTGCTTCTGGAAATGTTTCTACTTTAAATTAAAAATAACTAGAGAGAGAGAGAGAGAGTACAGAAGAAGAGGAAGTTATCTGAGTTTTGCTTGATTCCCTCTAAGTACAGCCTCTCTGTTCTTCTCTTTGTTTCACACAAAGCTCAGACCACTACATGACCACAGCACGTTGACGCATTCACACTCCCTGCTCTCTGCTAAAATATAGTGGTCTGTCTCTAGTGCATAGGTTGGTGTCTGGCCCATCAGGTGTGTTGTGTGTCTGCTTCGTCCTCTCCACAGAGTGTCTAACGCCAAATGTGATCAAAACAATCTGAATTACAACCGTTTCCTTGTCACCACTCAGAGACATTCACCTCATGTGGGTGAAAGTAGAAAAGAAGAAGCGTCACATAGTGTGTTCAAAGTGGTAGAAACAAAACAGAGATAACAGCAGTTTTTGTTAATACAACAATAACTTGTGATGTTACAATCTTAATATTAACAAAGTCAATATTTAATTCTTAGTCTGAAAAATCATGAGGAAACAAGAATCAAAGACTGAAGACGGAGTTTGAGCAAGACTTAAAAGTCTCCTCTGTTCTATCACCACTGTCTGCTGCATGTTGTCAGCTATTAGCTGTGAAATATCACACATTCAAACAGACCAATTCATTTTCAGAACAGCAGCATAAAGTGAAGACGCCTCTCAATAAAGAGTTGGTACAGTTAGACCATGTGCCAGCAGACATTAGTTCTTCTTTACATTTCTCAGTTCCACGTTGTATCAGTGATTTTAGAGCCGATGTTATTAACAATGTCCTTGACCCTCCTGTGTTTTAACTTGGCCTGTGGGTTGAGAACTCAGTGGCCTCACACATCAAATAAATGAAGGAGGAAACTAAACTCAAACAGAAACGAGAGTCTGAGAAGAATCCAGCCACACAGTTTCCCTTCAACACCTCCACACCCTTCACATGTTTTGTTGACTGGGTCATCGAATCACACTGACCTGTTCACAATAGTTACAATTTTAAATTTTAGATTACAACCTCATTGATATTTTTCCACAGCAGACTGAACTGTGAGCTTTGATCTGATGACAAAAAACAAGTTGTTTGACCTGAGTCTGTTTCCTTGTTTCTACCTGGCTCAGCTACAAAGATACAAACAGATACAAGGTCAGTGACAATCATCACCTGTTCTCACTAAAGTCTTCAAACTGCAGCATGACGACAGAAGAAGAGACACAGAGACCAGTAATGACCATACAGTCTATGGTGATGACTCATCAAGGACCTGAGGTTGTTGCTGTTCATGGTGACACCTGGTGGCAGAGCTGTGTATAACACCACCACATTAAAGAGGCAGAAGGGACAATAAGGAAGCAACAACAGCATAACACGTCACTACACTCCTCTCTCTGCTCTTGTCACTGTGGCCACTAGATGTTACAATAAAACATATCTATGGGTCATAATATTGTCCCAAACAAACGACCTATGGGCTTGATTTTTACTGGAGGACAGTCTCCAACTTGCTCTATGATGAGCTCCATCTGTGGCCTCTCTCACTCTCTCTCACCCAGGACCAGTAAAGGTGCACTAGTAAATATTTGTAACAGAAAATCCAGCCAAGGTTTTGACTTTACTTAATTGTATTTATTCACAAATCCAAATGATTTTGAGACAATGAAAATAAACACGGCTAAATTGTTCAAATGAATGTTTCAGAAAATATAAAACAAATAAAATTTCCAATGGCACAACTCCCCACATAAGACAAAAAGTGCATCCATAATATCTACAAGCAAACCCAGATATAAACATATAATATCAAAGCTGACAACAGCTACAATCCTGTGTCATCTCAACAAACAAAATGACTGCAACAAAATACAATTTTACATTCAAGCATTGTTGTTCCTGATCTCACAGAGACTGCAGGTCTCTGCATGCTGCTCTTCTCACAACTACAGTTGATCAGCTGAATACAACCACTGTATGAGCTGTGTATGTGATGTGCGTGTGAAATTACTTTTTACTTATTTCGTAACCTCTTATCCGACACTGATGTTTAATTCAGCACTTGATGTACAAACTGAGCAACAGAGAAAAAAAGCAAACCTGTATAAAATGTTTAATAATGAGAAATAACCTATGGTACAGATACTTCACTTAGAAATATAATATATCAATATAATATGTATTCAATATTTATATGCAAAAGATAAATAAACCAAAACTTTTTTCTTTTTTTAGGGCCCATATTATGCAAAATCCACTTTATACTGGTTTTGTGGCGGTTGTATGTGTTCCCATGGCCTGTCTATGATGCCTGGAGGTGAAAAAGCTTTTGCATTATTTGCATTTCAAGGTGCAGAATAGAAACGGCTCTTGAGAGCTACTTTTAGGTTGCTGAGATTTAGTACCGCAGATTGATTTGGGGACAATACTCTGAATACAATGTGGTTGGATGACTTAGACCGATGTGAAATGGTTGAAAAACAGTATAATATGGGACCTTTAATATAAACTGTTGTCCACCTCCATAAAATGTCTTGCTGTCCATGTCTTTCTTGTTTTGTTGATGATGTTCTTCTGTTCATGGACCTGGAATAAAATTACAAAAAACTACTGTAAGTAGTATGTTGTCATAAAATGATACAAACACAATCTCTATGTGGAGTTGCAAAGTTCTGATAATTCAACAAAAAATGATTACACCTAAATAAAGGTGTAATTTAGATGTGAGAGAACTGTTGAACAGAAAATATCAACTCAAATTTCTCTTCAACAGTATCTACTATTTCGGGTGGATAAACTGAAGAAATCAAAGCCACAATCAAAAGGAAAAGTGTCAATAAAATAAAACCAAGTTGAAGAGGAAAAGATAAAACAAGGCAAATAGATTACTGTTTGTACCTGTTGGATCTGGATTCACATAGTCAGAGCATTGATCTGTTGAGATGAACATTACAGACATTTTATATCAGTTTCAATAAGAGATGTGACATTAGTGCCTGTGCTGAATAAATTATGTTTTTATTGTCTTGGACATTAGAAAAAGTTTATACTGAACCTTGTCCAGTGTTTTCAGAGCCTCTGATTGATTCATAGACACAGACGTCACCTATTGGCCAATCAAAATGAAACAAAGTCCCATCAGTCACCTCATGTCTGTGATTTAAACTGAAACAACTTCCTCAATAGATGTGAAAGTGTTGGAAGCTACATGAACAACTGACCGTGGAGGAGAGAGGAATAAACCTGCTGTTGATTTTCATCATGGTGGACTGAGTCCTGATTCTCTCTCTTAGTCTGAGTGAGTCTGAAACATAGAGTTTAAATTAATATCAAGTAAAACATGGTGAAGATGTGAAATATAGAAGTGTTTTTAATTTGGAGATGAGAGTTTGTTGTATGAACCTGTTGCCACATGGACCTGTGAAATGCAGAGTAGGATTTGTATTAGAAACTGAAGCACTGCTCTATGATGTGACATCAGAACTGATCAATAATTATTCAATATCTCACCAGTTGATCTTATGCAGCTAAACAGTGGCAGGACAGTAATCAATAGTATTCCACAAACCAGTCGAATGATTTGCCACACAGGAAGTGAAGAGCTTTCAGGTCTTGGCACAGCTGTTGTGAATACTTGATTTTAATTATTAGGTAATAAAAGCTTCAATAAAAATAAAAAAACCTTATATGATGAACTTCAAAATCAAAAAAATCATTTCAGAAATATTGAAACACAGGTGATTTCACGTCTTTGTAACGTAACAAAATAAAACACATATATTGTTGACACTGTTTCTTTATCAGACAACAGTCAGACAACTCACCTCTGACTGACACCCAGCTCTGTGGAGACTTCTTTCCTGAGGACTCACACCTGTAGAAACCTTCATCAGACTTTGACACTGCAGAGATATTCAGCTCCGTCCTGGTGTCGTTTTGGATCAGTTTGTTATTCTGATAGAAAAACACACTGGAAACATTTTCATTTGTCCTGAATTCACAGCCCAGAATAACAGACTCTCCCTCAGTCACAGGATGGACGGGGCTCGACAGGATCAAACCAGAACCTGTAAAACAGTCAGAACATGAAGCTTCAGTCAGAGATCAGCTGGTGCAGACCTTTAAAAACCAGAATAAAGATACATGAGAAACAATATGAATGTGTGTAACTGATGTTACATCTACAGAGGAAGTGATTTTGTTTGTGTTGTGAAGCTACAAAATATTGTCACAGACCAAACTCTCAGAAAGTCACTGTTGATGTAACAACTCAACTCCAAAATAGATTCAATCACATGATACATTTTTAAATCACAATCACATGATACATTTTCACATGATACATTTTTAAATGTATCATGTAAAATTATTCAGATTCTACAAAAAGTATAAAAGAGACTAAATGTAAAAAAAAAGAAGAAAGAAAAGAGAAAAAAGTACCATCTATTGTGATGTTGACTGTGTTGCTGAACTCTCCTGATCCAGACTCACACCAGTAAACTGAATCACTGGGCTGGGATGTGTAAATTTTACATGAGGATCCGTTCTGTATTCTCTGGTCAGAACAGGCCAGGTCACTCTTAGGAAACCTCTTCAGTCTCCACTCAGTAAAGTTTCCCTCACATGTCACTAAGATCTCCTGATAGGTGAAGTGCTGCACTCTGTCAGGACTCACTGTGAGAGATGCTGATGGATCAACATCTGAACAACAACACACACACAAAGATATTAAAGGGATAGTAGCATTTTTTTTAAAGTGGGGTTGTATGATCTACAAATAGCCCCTAAGTACTTTAATTGCAGTAGAAGGCAAGGCAATTTTATTTGTATAGCCCGTTTTTACAAACAGTTTGTCTCAAAGGGCTTTACATGGCATCACAACAACATCCAACAACAGGGAGAGCTGGCCAGCTTAATGGGGGAACTGGGTGGCAGACTGGTTCATGGGAAGGGAGGGCAGGCTGCTCTAACAGCAGGGGATCGGCTGGCGCTAACCCTGGGCGGAGGGATACATGAGTTGGTTAGCTCCAAATAAAAACTGCGTTTTTCCTGCACTTTGAAGGGCTGGAAAAAATATATTATAGTGAACAATGGAACTGTGTATTTTCTTTTTCAGGTAAAACCTCTTTTAGGCTGCGAAAATAGGCCGTTTCTTTGGGTCTGTTCACAACACTGTATGTTGTAAATCTCTGGGCAGGGCTATGGGCTGGCGTTGCTAACGGGAGGAGTGCAGAGAGTCTGCTACTGCAATTAAAGTACTTAGGGGCTATTTGTAGATCATACAACCCCACTTTTTAAAAAAAATGCTACCATCCCTTTAACATTATTGTACATATTTCTTTGTTAATCGGTTCTTTGTTAAGCAACAAACAACTTGAACAAACACTTCAACACTACAACCAACTGACCTCCAGACCAGACAAACGTTGGTTCACTAGTCTCAGTGTAAATCACTGGGTCTCCTCTTCCAGCCCGACACACATATCCTGCTGTGTGCGTCTGACCATGGACCATGTAGGAATCCTGTTCAGTCCCACTGCTGCTACCAGGGAGCAGCTCAGAGCGGTAGGAGAGCTGTGATGGATCAGGAACAGCCTTAGACCAGAAGAACCTCCATCCTGCAGATTTAAGTCCAACCTCACACTTGAGAGTTACTGAGGCTCCAGGACTCAGCCATGATGGAGACACAGTGAGGACAGGCCTGGGTTTGACTGTTGGGAAGTTGGACACAATATGGACAAACTATATGATACAGTTTCAGTAGAAAGGAACAAAAACACAGTTTAATGACTTGTTTAGATTTTCAGTTTAAATGAAACATGATGTGATTTACCATAATACACTGTCAGTCTGACTGAATCACTCCACTCTGTTGGAGTAAATCGATCACTTTTCACTCTGCCCCTACACATGTAGTCTCCACTGTGGGATGATGAAGCAGGACTGATCCTGTATTCATGTTGATCTGGAGGTTTGACTGAGGTTGATGTTCTCCACTCATACGTCCACTCAGTGTTTCCTCCCTGGATCTCACAGCTGACAGTGATCGTCTCTCCTCTGTAGATCTCAGGCCAGTTGGGTTGAAGAGTCACAACAGCTCTGTTTGGAGCTGTTGATGGTCAAGAATTTAACAGAAAAACATTAAAAGGTTCACTGAACATATGTGTTAATCTTCACCTTAATAATTTATCATGAATATGAAATTAGTTTATTATTACTAAACTCACCAATCCTGACTTCTTGACTGTCCTCTGTGTAGTAGACTGGGTCTCCTCTTCCTCCTCTGCACCTGTAGACTCCTTCCTGTGAGACTCTGATCTCTCCACTTGTCTTGAAAGCAGCATCATGTGGGTTCAGAGGTTCAGAGAGTTTATTGTCTCTGTACAAGTTGTATTTCCAACCAGATGATGGCTTCACAGAGCAGGTCAGTGTCACACTGCCCCCTGCTGGAATCTGTTGTAAATCAGCTCTCAACTGAGCCTTTGGTTTACCTGTTGTTGAGTTCAAAGCAAAGATGTTTAGTCATAAAATCTAAGTGCAAATAATTTTCATGTGCCCTCTAAGTTACTTTAGACTTTCCCAGAAGCAAATTAGTGTCTCCCTTGATTTGAAAAAATCTAAACATCAATTGAAGATTAAACAACACAAGCCTGGAAGCCCCTTCAAATTAATGAATCCCAACTCTATCAAAAGTCTCGATCAAAACCAAGTTTGTTCTATTAACTTAATTCATTTGGGTCATTGTTTTAGCTCTGACCAACACAGAGCACTATAGCTTAAGATAAGTAGGATAAAACTTCACTGATGATGGTATAATGAAATTAAACTTTCCTTTGATTACAATTTTATTTGGTAAAAAAATATAATATCTGGATAGAAACTATAATGTTTCTATTCTTCCCTGCAGACATCAGTAGATAAAAGCAGAACAAATAAATGACATACGTGACACTGTCTTTGTGATGACTTCACTCCACTGTGTCGAAGAGTACAAGTCTCTTCTGTTTTTACCTCTACACTTGTACTCCCCACTGTAGAGAGCACTGGTTCTCCAGTAATTAACACCTGTCGATAATGTGGTTGACCTGGGTGTTGTCCATTCATACCACCACTCAGTGTCTCCACCTCCCTCGATATCACATCTGAGTGTCATTGTCTCACCACTGAACATCTGACTCTGGCTCGGTTGTGAAGTCAATGTGACTCTGTTGGAAACTGTTCACACCAGAAATAGAAAAACATTAAAACTATCATCAAGAACACATTTCACTTTAGTCCAAACACAATCATCAAACTCACAAGTTATCTCAATGGTGACTTCACTTCCATCAGTGTAGATGACTGGATCTCCTCTAAGTCCTCTGCACCAGTAGGTTCCTCCTTGTGAGACACTGATCTCTCTGCTCTGATCACCATCTCTCCTGCTCAGATCTTCATCAGAGCCTGAGGTTCTTCTGTACCAGTAATATCTCCATTCAGCAGGTTTGTCCACAGAGCAGGTCAGAGTAACGCTGCCACCTACTGGTATGGTTGTTTCACCTGGTAGCAGTGTGGCCAGGGGTTTATCTCCTGTATAAGAAACAAAACCAAGTTATCAAACAACAGCACATGACATCATCTGTTAGTAAACAACTTCCACATCAGCCCTGTCATCATGTCTCCATATTTTTAGTATTTCTTTCTCCTTTTTTATAATTTATTTCAGATTATTTCAGCCACAACAGCTGACATTTGATAACAAATAATTCCAAGATGGAAACAAGTGTCTCCCTTAGTTCACCAAAAAATTAAGGAATAAAAAAAGTTTATTCCTCAAAGTGCATCTGGAGACCTGGGAGGGTACACAAAAGGTCCACATTTCAAGTGTCCTGAAGGGATATAGTCCAGAGTTTACTCGAAACGACGTCATTTAGGACATTTTTACAGCCTAAACATTCCTGTATTGCGCTCTGACATTCATGCGCATGAACGTGAGAGCGCGCCCCAGGCAAATTCAATACAGGACTGTTTAGGCTGTAAAAATGTCCTAAATGACGTCGTAAACTCTGGACTATATCCCTTCAGGACACTTGGATTGCAGTGGACAAGCAGTATGGAGGAATATTACAAGGTTTTTGTGTAGTTTTATGTACGTTTTTGTGTCAGGCGCTATTGACTCTGAAGTTTTCGTTGGAC
>NC_140924.1:17573106-17629817 GCF_045865225.1 Trachurus japonicus
AGACCAGTAACACCCCTTCCTCCTCTGCATGTTTATCAAGTCACACTGACCTGTAAAAACTTTAAAGGGATAGTTCAGCATTTTTGCAAACTGGACCATTGCCATAATCCCTGTAGTTTCAGGAGTAGGTTTGTTACCTTTAATTGTCAGTGCAAGCTATTTTTAGAACGGCGGAGCAGAGCCGCGAGCTGCTCAGAGCTATGCTACGGAGGCTAATGGGATTTCTTGGTTTCCCTCATCAAAATCATCAAATACACAATCTAACAACTCCAAAACACTTTCGTCGACAAGTGGTGGCCCGCACATTCACCACACTATGAGATAATAACGGAACATTACGAGACAGCGTTGTTTTCAAGGCAAATGCAGAGGCTGTTTGCCGAAAAACTGCCTGTTACGTAGTTATCTCATAACATGGTGAATGTCAAGGTTAAACCAAGAAATCCCATGAGCCTCCGTAGCGTAGCTCTGAGAAGCTGTTCTAAAAATAGCTTGGTCTGACAATTAAAGGTAACAACATGACATAAAACTAGTTATTTGGCCTGAGGTAGAGTCTGTTTCCTTGTTTCCAACCATCAGCTACAAGGTCAGTGACAGTCATCACCTGTTCTCAGTCTTCAAACACCTTTGAGCTCAAACTGCAGCATGACAACAGACGGGGTGCTAACAGGTGAGGACCACCAGAGGAATTGTTGTAAACATCTGGGAACCGCTATGTACATCATCTCCAGGTATACAGTAGAAGACCTGTAGTTGATAATAAAGTCTACCAAAAATAACAATCCAGTAAACATCGACATCAACGCTCGATATGAGAGCAGCGTGTGACGTAGGTGCGATAGGCGGTGCTGCCATAATCACTCAATCTACCCCTCCACCTTCAACCCATCCCATCCCAACCCCAACACAACATAATATGAAGAAGGACTAGCACTACTAAGAATTCATTCTTATTTTTTCCATTGACAGAACTGTTGGTGACTAGAAACAATGTAATTATATGCAGGGGATTAGAAGGCTCGTGGTTCTAATATTAAGGTACTTTGAACAGAAGCCAGAATATGATTTACTCTGTCTGACCAAACACGTATCCCCTATCACCTGGCTCCAGATGTGGACAAGTAAAGTTGCACTGGTCAATATTAGTTTCAGAAAATCCAACCAAGGTTTTTGACTTTACTTCATTATATTTATTTACAAATCCATTATTTACAAATTTGATATTGCTTGAAAACAATTTGATAAAACAACAAAAAATGATACAATGTGAAATAAATATGCAAATACCTTCAAAAGATTCCACAGTGAATCATGGTTATGTTTCTATACTGTCAAGTCTTAGACATCAAAGTAACAGAGGTGTGAATAATGATTAATACAAATGTGTAACATCAGAGGTTGCTTTAAAACTACAGTCCTATGCCATCTAATCTTCATCATTTATTCCGATGATGCCATGCTTACATATGATTTGCTGCAAAACTGTGTAGAAAACTGAATTTAAATCATCTTTTTCACATTGCTGTCCAAGTTTCTCTTGTTTTCCTTAATGGTAACTTCTTTATGGACCTAAAACAAAATGATAATCACCACAAATAAATACTAGTAGCATGTAGCACATAATGTAACATTAACACAACATTGCTGAAGGAAATTGAAGACATCACTGACAGTCATTTGAAGTCTATACTCAACTTGAACTGTTGTATGGTGTAATAATGATAATTTATATTAGATAGATACATACATAGGTACATTTATTTCAACAAAAAATAGCCAGTAGCCAGTGGCTTATATTTGTACCTGTAGCTGAATTTGGATTTGCATTACAGTAGTCAGAGCTGTCCCCTGGATCGTCTCTACTTCCTGGTAGGGTGATACAGAAAAGAAAACATAATTAAATTTGCACAAGATCCAAAATATATAGATACCGTTATGTAAACACTTGTTTTTTCTGAAGCCCGACACTACAGCAGAGTCACTCAGTTACAATCAAATCATCCTGGACATCTCTGCATGAGCTGAAATTTATACTGTACCATCCCCTGTGTTTACGGAGCCTCCGATTGTTTCGTAGACACAAACGTCACCTGCAAGACAACGACAATGAATCGCTGGCAGACTGGCAGTGTAAACTTCAGCAACATTTTAAAAGGACTTCAGCTGGTTCAGAAATAACTTTGAAAGTATTGATGATTAGATGGAGGGCTGACCGTGGAGAAGAGACGAGTATATCTGCTGTTGATTTTCATCTTGTTTGATAGGTCGGTTTGTAGCAGAGCTCTGATTGGCTCTCTCAGACTGGACAAGGCTGAAACATGTCGTTATTAACTAATAAAAACTCATTTAAAAAACAAAACAACAAAAGAAAGTGTTATGTTATGTAGAAGATAAGACAAGAGAGAATTGTACCAACCTGTTGCAACATGCATCTGCGAACAAGACAAAAATCATCACATTACATTCAATGCTTTGATTGGATGATGACTTGCAAACAGAATCACTTGCTCAATGGCGGGGAAATGAGGTTTAATAAAGTAAGAAAAAAACTTAAAGTGTCTCACTCTTTGACTTCCTGAACCAGCACAGCAGTAGTGGGAGGAGAATAATCAGTGTGACACCACAAACCAGGCCGACGGTCAGCGGCACAATCAGATGGTCAGGGTTTATTTGAGAAGCTGCAACAAATGATAAGTATTGATGATTTACAAGAGAGGACCTCAGTTCAGGGTGTAGTGCACTACGTGACCAAAACCAGAAAGATTGTTTAATCATTTTAATTTCAATTGCTGACTTTTAAAGCCTTAAATGGCTCTGCCCCCAATTACAGCTCTCCCAACCCAAATCACGCTTTTAATTTAACTTTAAGTGTCTCTCAAATCTCAAAAAGCATTTCTTTATCTGGTAATCTAAAACATTGTTATATCCTTTATTATTGTTTTCATATAAGTAATTTTATTTGTATTAACTAGTTGTTCTGCACTTGTTATGTTCACTTTGGATCCTTTTTTTCTGGTTTTACTTTTCATGTAAAGCACCATGGATCATCATTAACTTTACTTGGATGGGTTTCGATATATATAATGCACTTCCGTGGAGCTGCTGTGTGAGTGGCAGATTTAGCAACTTCTCTTTCTTACGCTGACGGACACATAAATGAAAACTGTATTAGTCACACTCACACTTTACTAACATCCAACTCTCCACTGACTCATTTCCTGCTGAATGTTGACACTTGTAGAAGCCTTCGTCTGACTTCGACGCTGCAGAAATCTTCAGCTCCCCTCTGTTGTCGTTGTGAATGAGTTTGCCATTTTTGTAGAAAGTCACAGTTGAAGATAAGTTTTCTTTGGTCAGTTTGCAGTCAAGAGAAACAGAGTCGCCCTCATTCACAGGATGGACGGGGCTCACCAAGATAATATCCTGAACTGTAAAACCATAAAAAGAAATAAACAATATACTGTAAAGAGTCTGACATCAAATTAATTGGTAAAAATTACAATGACCACACAATGACGATAGTTTATTCTGCTTTTTATAAAACTTTCTTCCTACATTACTTCCTACATGATATAAATCAATTAAGTCTGGTTTAAGGTCATCTGTAATGTGTTAAATGATTGCAGAAATAAAGATATAACCATTAAACAGATTTAGATTTAGATCTTATTAATCCACATTTAAACATTTGTCACTATGTTTATAAATCCTATACAAAATAGTATTAATGAGTAAAAATAATTGTAATAGAAACCTACCAGTTACAGTGATGTTGACCCCATTGCTGAACTCTCCTGATCCAGACTCACACCAGTAAACTGCATCACCAGGTCCAATATGATGGAGGTTGCAGGTGGACCCAGTTTGCAAATTGGAGCAGTATGAAGGCAGGGAGCCATAGTCAGGAAACCGCCTCACTCTCCACTCAGTAGAGTTTCCCTCACAGCTCAGTGAGACCATGTCGTAACTGAAGTGCTGCACTCTGTCAGGACTCACTGTGAGAGACGCTGATGGATCAACATCTGGAAAACATGTAAAAGGTTAAATGAAACTAAGAACAGGATCAAGGTGTGTTGAAAACAAAACAAGTTATTTATGAGAAAAGAAAAAGAAACACATTAACAATCTGACCTCCAGACCAGACAAACATTGGTTCACTAGTCTCAGTGGAAAACACTGGGTCTCCTCTTTCAGCCCGACACACATATCCTGCTGTGTGTGTCTGACCATGCACCATGTAGGAATCCTGTTCAGTCCCACTGCTGCTACCAGGGAGCAGCTCAGAGCTGTATTGACGGCGGTCATGAAAATCCATCCAGGCTCCATATCCAAAGCGGTGGCGGTTGTAGGTGTTGACTTGGCTGAGTGTGGGAACAGCCTTAGACCAGAAGAACCTCCATCCGGCAGATGGATGTTCAACCTCACACTTGAGAGTTACTGAGGCTCCAGGACTCAGCCATGATGGAGACACGGTGAGGACAGGCCTGGGTTTATCTGATGGAAAAATTCAAAATAAGACAAGATATGAAATGTCTTGACGCTACATTATTAACACACTTTATTTGAACACCACGTTTAAATCAAGTTTTAAGCATAGTTTTTTGGACATTCATGGTTTTATTGTGTGAATGACAGATAACTTGACTCACAGTAAAACACTCTTAATTTGAGGGGGATACTCCATCCTGTCGAATTCATTTGTGTGTGTTTCTGTCTGCCCTTACACCAGTAGTGGTCACCACTTGATGATGATGATGTTGACAACTTAATTCTGTTTTCATAGTTGTTTAGAAGTTTATATCTGCTGGTTGTCATCCATTCATACTCCCACTCAGCGTCTCCTCCCTGGATCTCACATCGAAGTGTGATCGTCTCTCCAGTGTATATCTTGGGCCAGTTGGGTTGCAGAGTGACAACAGGGTTCTTATTGGTGACTGACTGTTGAATACTGACCGAGTCACTGTACTCTGTGTAGTAGACTGGGTCTCCTCTTCCTGCTCTGCACCGGTACAGTCCTTCCTGTGAGACACTGATTTGTCCATTTGAATGGAAATCAGCGTCTTGTGCCGTCAGGGGCTCAGAGGGTTTCTCGCCTCTGTACCAGTCATAACTCCAACCAGGTGATGACGGGCTGACGGAGCAGGTGAGGACCACACTGCCCCCTGCTGGAAAGGCTGTGTTGTCAGCACTCAGGTGAGCTGTTGGTCTTTCTGCCAATATAAATGGGTAATTATTCAGATCAGCTCTCACTGTTTCTGTTAAAGACCTTTACATGATCGCAAATCTTTGGGTTTTTACTGAATGTCAGCCACAAAATTAAAAGGGAAAACAAAAGATTTTGAAATACATAGAATAAATATTTAAAATAAAATGTCCCATTCCACTTACCAGAAACCATCAGCGTGATGACGCTGCTCCACTCTGTTGATGAGTACAAGTCCGATTTCTCTTTACCCATACACCTGTAATTCCCACTGTTGGACACAGATGCAGTGACGACACTGTATTCACGGTTTGTTGACACTGTGCTTGACTTGGGTTTGCTCCATTCATACTCCCACTCGGTGCTTCCACCTCCAATAATCCCACATCTAAAGGTAACGGTCTCGCCAATGAATATCAAAGGCCAGTTGGGTTGCAGGGACACAACAGCCTTGTTGGAAACTGTCCAAGAAATAAGAGAGAAGCTGAACCAACACTGATCCTTCACGCTGTATTACTCCAAACTAAAACACTTACCTCTTCTCTCAATTGTGACTGAATTGCTGAGCTCTGTGAAGTAAACGGTGTCTCCTCTCTTTCCTCTGCAGCTGTAGATGCCTCCTTGTGACACACTGATAACGCTCCTGCTTTCTTTTTCTCTAGCTGTTAGCTGAGCTTCAGAGGCGTGCAAGCTATGTCTGAACCAGTCGTATTTCCACTCAGCAGAGTTCTCCAAAGAGCATGTCAGCGTTACATTGCCTTTTACTGGTATCGTTCTCTTATCTGCCAAAACTGTGGGCCTCGGTTTAAAGGCTGTTAAATAGAATAACTACTTCAGTTTTCTGTAGATTAACACACAAAACAACTTATATTACGATAGAAAATCTGGTTTACCTGACACCGTCAGTGTGAAGGTAACACTCCAATCTGTAGAGGAGTACAAGTCCCGTCTTGCCTTGCACCAGTAGTTTCCAATATAGGAAATAGAAGCACTGCTGATCCTGTATTCACCATGTGTGGGAGGTGTGTTAAGGCTGGTTGTTCTCCACTCATATTCCCACTCAGTGTCTCCATGTCCCTGGACCTCACATCTGAGAGTGATTGTCTCACCACTGTATAAATGAGTCCAGTTGTGTCTCTGGGTCACAAAGGTCTTGTAGGGCACTGTGCACACACAAAACAATTCAGTAAGCATTCAAAGACAGACATCAAATCAACAGTGAAAATGTCATGTGACGTGCAACTCACAAGTTTTCTGAATGCGAACCACGTCACTGAACTGACTGAAGAAAACTGGGTTTCCTCTTCTTCCTCTGCACCGGTACATGCCGACATGTGAGATGCTGACAAAGTCTTGCACGTTTTCTGTTGCCACCTGAGATTCAGAGGAGTCTGAAGTACTTTGTCTGAACCAGTCATACTTCCAGTCTGTGGAGCCCTCGACAGAACAGGTGAGCTTCACAGCACCACCTGCTGGTATGGACGTCCTATCTGCTCCCAGAGAGGCCATGGGTCTCTCAGCTGTTTGGTCAAGAATAGTTTCATTTATTATAATTTAATCCATTGTTAGTACTCATTATCTTATTGGTGTATATGGATTACGGATTTGTAGGATTTGCTTTGACATGGCATACTCTCCACAATGCTACACTGTATCCATTGCAACCACTTAGACTATCCCTCCTGACTTATTTGCAGTCATGTTGCGACACTGCAGTGGCTAATCTTGTATTTAGGGAAGGAAGGTATATGACTTAATACGATCAATCTGACAACTAAAAAGAGACAACTTTTTTTTTAAAGGCCAACTTATACTAACAAGCAGTAAAAACCAGTGAAATAAGCAGTTCTTGTGATGATCTTACATGTCTGTTCTACAGGTGATGGAAATGTGATATCCTACCTGAAACTGACAGAGTGACATTATTACTCTGTTTTGTAAAATGTGCAGTGGCTCTGTGGTGACCGATGCACTGATAATCACCACTCAGGTCGACCGTGAGCTGAAGAGAGTACGACTTGTTTGAAGCGAAGGAGACGAGTTGTTGACCGTTCCGGTTCAATGTGTAAAACCAGTCAGTGTCAGTTCCCTCCCTCATGTCACATATGAAGGTAACGGACTCTCCAGTGAATAAATAGGTTGAGCTGGGTTCAAAGGTCAAGACAGCATCTACAACCCAGCACAGACATACAACATAACACATTTTTAAAAAAGACAACCGCCTAAAGTTTCGTTTTAGGAAAATGCAATGTCTTACTCAGGATGAACACAGAAAAGAAAATAGTTCATTCACCTCTACCGCATCCAAAGTCAAGGAGTGTCAGCACTAAAATAAAAATAAAAGTCAGTATCTCATCAGAAATTATGAAACTTTTTTAAATCAGCAAATACAGAGAGTTGCCAAAAAAAAGTAACAAAGTAACTGCTAATAAAAAAAATACTTGAGAAGTGACTGATATTATTGCAATCGGATGATGTAAATACACCTGTAATGAATATAAAGTACACGAGAGCAAAATTGTAACTCATCACTATCCACCTCTGCAGACAAATAATAATCATTGGTATCTAAACACAAAGCTATTACTACATTTTCCTTAACTCACAACAGTGAAAGTTCAACAAAAGTTACTTACAGAACAATGACAGAGCACAGAGCAAAGTGTGTCCCATCCTGTCGTCCAGCACTGACGTTACCGCTCTGCTTCTGAAAAGCAGACGAGACAAAAACTGCAGCAGGAAGAGAAACAGGGAACTGCAAGGAAAGAACATTCATGTTGAGGTGAGAGAAAAAGTTTTCCACTTCTTTCTCTGATTTTAGCTTTTCAGGTTCCTTCTTTTTTTACACAGAGCTGCCACCACCATGACCATGAGTTTCAACCAACCACTTGACGCATCCTCTTGTGCCACCAGAGAGAAGTGGCATCACATAGTCACGGCATGTCAGACACAACTGGGATGACACTACCATCAAAATGGCTGATAATGCAAATAATTACTTAAATTTTGCATTTGACAACAACAATGATGATGGTGATAAAAAATGAAATATCTACAATAGGCCTGTGATAGAGTTCTTGGAGGAAAGCTGAAGTGCAATGCTGCCTCTAACTGACTGGTATGACAAATGTTACCAGTTCTTAAAGCTTCACCCTTCAAACTGAAAATGAAAATCAGAGGAATAAACTCGTGTTAATGCATTAACAGCTCCTCATCTCACATGTCTGACATTTTAAATAGATTTTGTTCTAACAAGCCGTCATGGCTGGTATTCATTGACAACGAAAAAGAGCACAATATAGGACCATAAGGAAAGCTGATTCAAGTTGCCTTATGGCAGCTGCACAGACAACATTTTACAGAGCACACAAAGCATTTGTCAGATAAAGAGTCAAATGTCATCAGCGTAGATGATCATAGTCGTCAAAGCCAAGGAGAGCTGTGTACTGCAGCAGTTGGACTTTTAAACACATATTTATACATTTACTCATTTGGCAGACGCTTTGACACAAAGAGGAATATTACTAAAGCGCCAAAGATATTTTTTTTAGAAAAAGCTTTTTCAGCAGAGGCCTGAGAAGAAACGAGCCAAGACTAGACTCGGCTTTACTTCTCCTTTGTGTTGCCAGATAATCTTTCAATCGAGAGCATCATGCATCATCATGATGACACTCAGATCTGTGACCGATATTTTAACACACAAAAACAAACAAATAGAAATATTCTGCACATGCAAGACATTATGCAGAGAGAGTTAAATGAAAAATTTAAAAACAGTAAATGAAACTGCAACAAAGACAGCTGCCATTGCTCTGGTTTCGAAAAACGTCTTCTTGGCGTCTGTTTAATAAAAGAGGAAGAGGGAATTTAAATGTACCTCATCAGATTTAGTCATTAGTGTTAGTCATAAAAAGACAGAAAAGTTACAGAACTGGGTTAAACCACCGTTTGTGTGGGTAGATTGGTTTGGTCCAACCACGGCCAGATTTGAAACCCAGCAATGGTTGTGTCCGGTGTGATGGTTGGACAGTACCAATTGAGAAATACAAAGGTTCATTCATCAAATCAACACAGAGTAAAGAGAGCAGCCAACAAATAGGAACACCAGAACTGTCAACACCTACAGCTGGAACAACAAGTTTATTGACATATAAAGCAACTTTGAAAAATACAATAAAAAATACACCCATGAAAACAATGAAATGCATATACAGTAGTACCTAGCAACATATATATTAAAAAAAAAACAGCATGTGGAGTTTGATACAAGTTCATCACATACAATAAATTAAATCTTGCAACATGTTAAGTTTTTTTTTTTAATCTGACTAACACTGAAAACTTTTCTGTCTGAGAACTGAAGCTCAAAAATTCACAGGGACTTTTTTCTGCTGCTGTCGACAGAACCTTTAAAACCTCTTCCATTACATTATTATATTACATTATAGTTTGTCTTTTCACCAAGTAAAATGGATGAAGTTAATATGGTGCTCTTTACATTACAGAAATGACAGTAGGAAATACATATTGACTAAATTGACATATTCTTTTCATGCTGTTATACGTTCAAGTGGTTTGGTCGACATCGTTATGGATCTGGGAGAAAAACAAAGAGGAAAGAGAAATGAGGTAATGAAAAAAATACGACTCCTTTGTCATGTCCGTGTCATGTACTTAAGACACATGCATTAATGTAATCAATGAATAATTACCTGATCCAACTTTGATTTCAGAATAAACTGTTTCATTAGCTGATGGGGGAGGTTTTTTTCCTGTGAAAAGAGATATGATTTGATTGAATTGTTTACCTGTAACATTTAAATGTTCTGCTAATGGTTTATACTGTTTGTATACATAATATTAATCATATTAAATAACTACAGCAACAAACAAGAGAAAATGTGCTCCTGGTTACAATAGCAGTTGTTGGAAAAACAATTTGATAGGAGGGATTGCATGTAGTGATAATGAAGAAAATAAACAAATATGAACACAATTAAAACTATGAAAACTATATAAATATTGAAATATAACTGTCTCAGATGGACACAGAGGTCACATCACATTATGTTACCTTTTTTCAGGAAGAGTAACTGGGCATACATGAGGTTTTCATCTGAAACAGGAGCCACAGTCCATGTTAGATGCAGTGTATGTACTGTATAGGTATAAATCAACACCGCACCACAGTATCAAAAAGAGAAATATCTAAGGTATTTTATGTTTGCGGCACTTACTCACGACATTTTTAAACTCCACAGAACTTGCAGCATCCCTGGATTCACCTAAAATGCACATATCATTTTAACATAAGAGATTGTCAATTGATAATCATACTTTACAACTCTTCAACTTTTAACACCATAATTCTAATATTTCTAAATGCTCTAATAAGTTCAACAAAAGGTTTATACTGTACCATTCCCTGTGTCCTCAGGGCCTTTGATTATTTCATAAAGACCTACAGAGGATTGGAAGTCAAGCCAATGTCACATTAATCATTAAATCATATTACATGTAATACAAAATCTTGGGATTTGAGTCAATAATTAATCGGAATTATGGGAAGTTTCTCACATTGATTTTCGTCCTGTTTGTTCGTGTGGTCTGTAGGAGGGCTCTGATTGGTGCTTTGAGACCTGTCAAATGTGTAAATATATAAATAAATAGATGGATGGACAGTTGAGATGTTCAAAAATAAGAGAAGAAAGTGTTGTACCAACCTGTTAAAGCAGGAATCTGTGGGGAAAAAAGACATTTGCTGTTACACAGTTTTATAATGCAAATGATCGCTTGTTGCTATAGTAAATGTAATTACATCAGATTTCATTAGTCTGTTCAGAAGGAGAAGATCTCACCTTTTGACTTGATGCGACGAAACAACAGCAGCAGGAGAATGATCAGTAAAAGCCCAGAAACCAACCCAACAGTCAGCGGCACAGAAAATGAAGAGTTCTCCGGTCTGGACACACCTATAATCAATAATCAACATCACTTCAAGCCTCAGCAACAAAACCCCCTCTCATGTTTACCACATACTTAAAGCAGATATCAGTGGCACGGCCGTTTCGGCTAATGCTGTGTTCAAGGCAGGCTTTTGAAACCGTAAGTTACAGCTTCAAGTCACAACTACGACTTGGTAGCGTTCCAGGTAACCCGTAGCTCGTGTTTTTACCGTCCTGTTGTCTGTGAAAGTTCCCTATAACGGCCACTCGTAACTTCCGACCCGTGAACTCGTACCAGATCGAACTGGTATGACTTCACAGGAAGGAAAAACACAAAGTACGAGTTTCCTTGAACGCACCATGAGTTAGCAGCCCCCGCCCTTGTCAGGCATCAATTGGTCCTCGTGCTACGTCACCACATTCACGCGCATCCCTTGGCTGCACACACAGCCCTTCATGCCGTTCTCTCCCCTCATTGGATAACACTTGTATCCCACAAGGAAAATTTTCTCCTCGGGTTACAGCAGAGCAGAGTGACGGAGAGACTCGTGTTTAGGCTGAAATACTTCATGTAAGTGATTGCTGACGGAAAATAGGACTATTTAGGACTTATATTAACAAAAACATTCCACTGATATCTGCTTTAAGGATTTTCATGTTTTAACTGTTTGAATAATACTCACATTTCACTGACAGCCAACTTCCTGGTGACATTTTGCTCTGTGAAGACCGCCCTAGACGTTTTCCCTCACAGGAATAAAAACCTTCGTGGGACTTCGACACCTCAGGGATAGTCAGCTCCTGTCTGGTGTCATTTTGGATGAGTTTGCCATCTTTATAGAAAAACACATAAGGAGGAACTTCCGTTGGCCTCAACTTGCAGCTCAGAGTAACGGACTTTCCCTCGGCCACAGGGCGGACGGGACTGACCAGGATAACACCATTATCTGTAAAAACATTCAGAAATGAGGAAGAACGGTTCATTCAAGTTGAAACATCAGATGAGATCACATGTCGTCTCTGAAGATAGAAGCAGCATTCACAGGCCTGACAAAGACGTAATATTTGGATTAAAGGGATAGTTCAACATTTTTGGCAAATTGGCCCATAGTCATAATCCCTATAGTCATAGCAGTAGGTTCATTACCTTTATTTGTCAGTGCGAGCTACACTACAGAGGCTCATGGGATTTCTTAGTTTCCCTCATCAAACTCATCAAATACACAATCCAACAACTCCAAAACGCTCTGGTGGACAAGTTGTGACCTGCACATTCACCACGCTATGAGATAATAACAGAATGATACGAGGCAGAGTTGTTTTCAAGACAAATTCATGCAAAACCACTGATGCGCATTCCCTTGGGGGCAGTTTTTCAGCAAGCAGTCTCTGCATTTACCTCGAAAACAACTCTGTCTCACAACGTTCCATTATTATATCTTAGCGTGGTGAATGTGCAGGTCACAACTTGTCCACGAGAACATTTTGGAGTTGTTGGATTGTGTATTTGATGAGTTTGATGAAGGAAACCAATAAATCCCATTAGCCTCCGTAGCATAGCTCTGAGCAGCTTGCAGTTCTGCTCCGCTGTTCTAAAAATAGCTTGCACCGACAATTAAAGGTAACAAACCTACTGCTATGACTATAGAGATTATGACAATGGGCCAATTTGCCAAAATGTTGAACTATCCCTTTAAGTCATACATCATGAACAACTTCAATTGTCTTAATGTTCAAAAGGAAGTGAGAAGAAACATGCAATGATTCTTAACGATACAGACAGATCATGAACTGAACCTAAAGACTGAAAATACAGGACACAGAAAGAAATCACAAACTCACAGCGTGCACTGATGTTGACTGCATTGCTGAACTCTCCTGATCCAGACTCGCACCAGTAAACTGCAGTGTCCTCTAGATGATCAATGTTGCATTTTGATCCAGTCATTGTGCCAAAGGAAGAGCAGGGAGACAGGTAGCTGTTGTCATGAATGAACCTCCTCACGCTCCACTCAGTAGAGTTTCCCTCACAGCTCAGTGAGACAGAGTCGGAGGTGAAGTGTTGTGCACTGTCAGGACTCACTGTGAGAGATGCTGATGGATCAACATCTGGAAAACAAGACACAATGAAGGGTCAGAAAAATAATATATTGTGCATTTATTCTTGTACTGAATTGGATTAAATGTTTCTAATACATGATAACCAGTGCATAGAAGAACATGCATTATAATAGCACAGGGCTGACGTGCTATACATTTCTGCTACCTGCAGGGGGCGTCCTAAACTTTTGCCTCAACGAAAGAAGACAGGAAGAAAACCTGCAGCAGAGGATGCAGGGGAATAAATAGAGATTATTTGATTTTGCAAGTTACCACTATTGAAAGCTAGTTATATTTGTCAGAGATTTGATTAATACTCAATATGTTAAGAACTTATCATCCATCCATGTATACAGCCATAAGGAGTGTATATAATGTTCAGTGTCATCAGTTTGGATGTTACACTTCAAATCATTAGTGTGAATGCTGAAGGCATTCACAGTGGCAACATGCATATGTCTGTGCTCTCTGTGGCGAAGCGGCAGAGTAAAGACTTAGTAATCATGAAGTTGTGGGTTCAATTCCTAGTTCAAATCTTGCCTCAACAACAATTATAGTGGATTATTTTCCCAGTCGTCTTCTGTTGACTTCTGATAACTTGCTTCATGTTGAAACTGCTGCTCTCAGCCTGAAATTCACAGAAATTTCCACTGTAAGTCATTCAAGCTTGACTCTCAAGCTTTCTTGGTGTTGACACAGTGTGTTTCCAACAGGTGCAGCTTTGGGCTCGTTAACTTCAGAGTGAGACAGAGTGCAGCTCATCAACAGACAACAGTCTCTGTAACTGTGTGTATACTGTGGCTTTGAGGCAGAGTGGAAGTCTACTGACCATGAGGTTGTGGGTTTGATTCCTACCTCGGTCAAACATTTGTATGGTGATCACTATTTGCTGATTCTGCAACAGCGTTCAGCTGGTTTCAGCATTCACACCATTTCCATTCTTGGAAATGCTTTTTCTAGTTCATCTTTCAATTAGTTCATAACCTGCTTTATCTCCTGAGAAACATCTGCTGCAGATAAAAAGTCTTTAGTTTTTAAGATGTTTGTTCAAAACTGAAAAGACTGAAGTGAACAGAAAGAGCAGGAAACCAAACTGACCTCCCGACCAGACAAACGTTGGTTCACTAGTCTCAGTGTAAACCACTGGGTCTCCTCTTCCAGCCTGACACACATATCCTGCTGTGTGTGTCTGACCATGGACCATGTAGGAATCCTGTTCAGTCCCACTGCTGCTACCAGGGAGCAGCTCAGAGCGGTAGGAGAGCTGTGATGGATCAGGAACAGCCTTAGACCAGAAGAACCTCCATCCTGCAGATTTAAGTCCAACCTCACACTTGAGAGTTACTGAGGCTCCAGGACTCAGCCATGATGGAGACACAGTGAGGACAGGTTTGTCTGTTGGGAAGTCGGACACAATATGGACAAGCAACTATATGATACAGTTTCAGTAGAAAGGAACAAAAACACATTTTAATGACTTGTTGTTTTTCAGTTTAAATGAAACATGATGTGATTTACCATCATACACTGTCAGTCTGACTGAATCACTCCACTCTGTTGTATTAAGTCGATCACTTTTCACTCTGCCCCTACACCTGTAGTCTCCACTGTGGGATGATGAAGCAGGACTGATCCTGTATTCATGTTGATCTGGAGGTTTGAGTGAGGTTGGTGTTTTCCACTCATACGTCCACTCAGTGTCTCCTCCCTGGATCTCACAGCTGACAGTGATCGTCTCTCCTCTGTAGATCTCAGACCAGTTGGGTTGAAGAGTCACAACAGCTCTGTTTGGGGCTGTTGAAGATTCACCAACATCAATCAATCTAACATAATAACTATTTTGGCTTTTTCTGCATTTTACATTCTGAAAAACATTCATGTAACTCACCAATGTTATTGATCCTGATTGAATCACTGTACTCTGAGTAGTAAACTGGGTTTCCTCTTCGTCCTCTGCACTTGTACAGTCCTCCTTGTTTGATACTGATTTGTCCAGATGAGAGGAAAACAGCGTCTCCACTAGTCATAGTTGTATAATATCGATCACCTCCTCTGTACCAGCTGTAGGTCCAATCATCTGATGGGTTCACAGAGCAGGTCAGTGTCACACTGCCTCCTGCTAGAATCCCTCTGCCACTGGCTGTCAGCTCAGCCTTTGGTTTAGCTGCTGTTGAGTTTAGAGTAAAGATGTTTAGTCATAAAATCTCAATGCAAACAATTTTCATGTTAGCTCTAAGTTATTCTAGACTTTCCCAGAAGCAAATTAGTGTCTCCCTTTGTGGTAATGAAACTTGAATGTTCACATGGACTCATTCAGCTTCATTCTCCGTGGTTTACTTTGATCTGTTGTAGGAAATGTTTCTCACACTGACTCTACAATAGAGACTATAATGCTTCTATTTTTCCCTGCAGACACTAGTAGATAAGAGCAAAACAAATAAATGACTTACGTGACACTGTCTTTGTGATGACTTCACTCCACTGTGTTGAAGAGTACCAGTCTCTTCTGTTTCTACCTCTACACTTGTACTCCCCACTGCGAACAGCACTGATACTCCAGGAATTAACATTTGTCTGATGTGTGGTTGACCAGGGTCTTGTCCATTCATACGTCCACTCAGTGTCTCCACCTCCCTCGATATCACATGTGAGTGTCATCGTCTCACCACTGAACATCTGACTCCAGCTCGGTTGTGAAGTCAATGTGACTCTGTTGGAAACTGTTCACACCAGAAATAGAAAAACAATCACAACTATCATCAAGAACACATTTCATTTTAGTCCAAACACAAACATCAAACTCACAAGTTATCTCAATGGTGACTTCACTTCCATAAGTGTAGACGACTGGATTTCCTCTAAGTCCTCTGCACCCATAGATTCCTCCTTGTGAGACTCTGATCTCTCTGCTCTGATCACCATCTCTCCTGCTCAGATCTTCATAATAGTCTGAGGTTCTTCTGTACCAGTAATATCTCCATTCAGCAGGTTTGTCCACAGAGCAGGTCAGAGTAACGCTGCCACCTACTGGTATGGTTGTTTCACCTGCTAGCAGTGTGGCCCTGGGTTTATCTACCATATAAGAAACAAAATCAAGTTAATTATCAAATGAATACTACAGCACATGACATCATCTGTAAATAAACCACTTCCACATCAGTTTTGTATTTCTTTCCTTTTTCTACATTTTATTTCTCATTATATTATCTGCAGTAGCTGATATTTGATAATTACATTGACCTTTAAAAATACTGTCAGCATATTTTCTGTCATGAAAGGAGCAAGGAAAAACACAGTAGCCCTGGTTGAGGTTTCAAGTTTACAGTATAAGATTATAGTATATGATTATCTCATTATCCTGTTTTGTTTTACAGTACATTATGAAAAGATAATACAAACACTAATGATCATACTGTAGTAAACTGATGCAAGATAAAACAACATTGATGACTTACCTGATACACTCAAAGTGACACTGTTACTCCTCTTTTCTACATATGATTGCCTGTGGTAAGCAAAGCACTGGTATTCACCACTGTAGCCTGTCTGGAGAGGTAATATGAAACGTTTATTGGAATGGTACGGGAAAAATGCCCGATCGTCCTTATCGATTCTGTATTGCCAGTCAGTTTCTTTTCCTTCCTTCACGTCACATATGAAGGTAACAGACTCTCCGGTGAAGAAGGTGGACCAGTTGGGCTCAAGTGTCAACACAACATCTAGAAAACAACACAAACATTCATACAACAGCACACAGTTAGAAATACAACATATACGACACATAATCTGTTGATCCAGTGTGTGTGGACTGAAAAAATGAAGGGCCATAGAAAGTGCAGGTGATAAATTACCTTCAGCATGTCCAGGGTAGAGGAGGCTCATCAGCACTGAAATGGTGGAGACTTGTCAGAAAAAAACAGAAATAACCAGTGAACAATAATCAAAGTAAATAACTAAAGAGTTCATAAAGTTGGGTAATATTGGGTAAGTTTGAAATGAAGCAAGTCGTGTTCAAAAACATGATGATCTTTAAAGCTATGTCACATAAAACCAACAAACTGATTTCTTCAAGTCAGTCTGTTTAAACTTTCAGAAAAAACACGAATAAACATCAATGGACATTAAACACAAGATAATTCAAGATATTAAAGCAAAAATGTTCAGGTGGAAAATACACTACAATACTCACAGAACAACCCGAGCACACAGGGGGAAGTCTGTCCCATCCTCACATCCAGTCCTTTCTATCAGAGAAGTTTCTTTGTTTTGTCAAGAGAAAGCTTCCAACCGAACAGAAACCAAAGGACTGTGAAGAAACAGAAGTCACATCTCATATAAATATTTCACTGGCTGCCTCCCTCCAACTTCTTCTTCTGAGTTAAACTTGTCTCTGCTTCCTTCCCTTTTACTCTAAGCCGACTGGATTTTTTTTTTTTTTTGCAGCGTGTACTTTAACATTTTCACACTTCTTCTGTCGCTGCAGAAAAAAGAGTTTGAATTTGAATTTTATGTGACACTTTTGATTAATCACATTTCAACTGTAATGGCCGGAAAGGGCAATAAAGTTTACTGCGACTGTGTTTCAGCTTTTCCAAAGTCATCAACAAACAGACTGGCACTTTCTGCTGACTGGGCTTTCTCCTCATGCATGCATTAGGAAATACATCCAAATGTCACGTTATGATGAGAGTAGGCCCACCCACATAAACACACTGTTCTTTATCAAAAGCAATCACAACTCTACCTTTGAAACAACAAAGACAAACACTGAGTCTTCTTATCGTGGTTACGACAGTTGTAGCAGTCTCAATGAAACGTCACCAGGAGGCCAAAAACCATTTGTGAGGCCACATGTAGACAGGCGTTTCTGTTTCTGTCTGTTTCTGCATTTGCCTCACAAATTATTGGTCATTTTACAATTACTGTAAAAGCAGCTTCATTTAAATTGATCGAGGAGCAAAATATAGAAACACTTCCTTGTAGAAATAAATCGACCTCCCATTTACAGCACGGTTTTTGAAAGCAGATATGAAACCAAGTCATTCTCACCACTATCACTTGAGTACAGCAAATATTGGCAATCCACTGGCTTCTTCGTTCAATCTGAAAATACGTTCATTCTTCCGGTGAGTTTCTGTGGAGGAGAAGTGTTCAGCTCACCCACCACCGACCCTCTTCACTTCACAGTACAATACTTGTTTCAAGTTTGTTCATAATGCGTTGTGTTTTCTTCTCACAGGAAGTAAATGAGCTCGCACACAATAGGAACAGTGTCATGAACAGCAGAGTGTGTGAAAAGCCACACACCCCATCAGAGACTGACTCTGGTTCATTAGTAGCTATGACTAGTGTGACATTTAATGGATACATTAACTGTCTATTTAAACTGTTCAAACTTAAACTGTATTTAAAATACAGAAACCACACAGGAAAACTTTTGACTTTGGTAAAAATGTTCGATATTTAAAACAGGTTGGGCCACCCAGTTACTTCTCTCTCGCTGAATTTGAGGTGATACCTTGCGTATTAGGGACAAATATGAGAATAAATATTGACACAAAAGTTCAGTCATCTTGTCATTTTATTGAAAACAGCTGGATTACACTTTAGGTTAAATACATAAAAATGTTGCATCTCTGATATTTGTACACACAGCAGCTGCCTAAATACTGCAAACACTCGATATACATTAATCTATTGATGATTCCTCTCTGTCGTCATAATTGAAAAGCTAAAAAATCCGAATCATAATCAATCAACGCCACTCAAGGTCAAAGCTGCAACACTTCTTGTGTTTTGGAACCTCACATGCTCCAACAGCTGGAAGAACAGCTGCACTGGACTTTATTAACCTGTCATTTTGCCTTGACCTTTGTTGTTGTGGCCAATCACAGGTCACATGACCTATCACTAGAAAACAGAATCCAAATGCCAGGACGCTTTGGTTTTTATTTTCACTACTTTATGTGGCCTGTAAGTTTCAAACAAAACCAACTCATGTGGTTTCCCCCTTTGCTTTCTTAAAATCCTATATACACTACAGCAGGAATATAAGGATATAATATGTTTTGTATGTTTGCTTGCAGTTAAAATTTAACACTGAATAAATATACTGCACAAACATTTATATACTGAAGCTGTAATATAATAATATAATGTATCAAACTGTTATTTGTTTCTGCTTTTTGGAGCAGCCTGTAACATATCCTTCACTAAAACCTAAAAGGTACCACTCCACTATAAGACCTTTATGAAGGATTTATAGATATTAATAAATAGATTAATACAGTTGTAAACACTTTAAAAATCAGAATAAATAAGTAATAACAGTTTTCCTGTATTGATGCAGGATCACAATTTGGTAAGATCAGGCAAATGCTTTTTACGACTGTTTTAACATCTTGTAACACGTTAAACTATTAATAAAGTAGATATAAACCTTTCATAAGTATTTTATAAGGGGAGTCTTATTACAAAATGGTACCAAGTTAACAAAGAAAAATTACGATATAAATAGATATATGATAATAAAAAAAACTACATAAAGCAATACAAATTCTAATGTAGGCACTTATAAATGTTAAATGTAAATAAGTTTTGCTCTTTGTGCTAAAACAATATTAAATCTATGTGTTTATAAGCTACTGGCAATAAAAAGTGAGCATGTAAGATAAAATAAGATAATATAAGAATTACTTAATTGATCCCTAAAGGGAAATTCATGTGTGATATATGGACACACTTGTAAGTCGTTGCAGAAAGTTCAGTCGACCAGTTCTTTGGTTTTGTTGACGCAGCTCTTCACAGATCTGGGAGAAGAGGAAAACAAAGACACAGGTTTATCCAAGATACAATGTTGAGTTCATAAATCAGGACAATATTCAAATAATTACACATGATTATTACCAGAAGCTGCTCCTGTGGTTTTCACTCCAGAATAAAGAGTTTCATCAGTCGCAGTAGGAGTTGATTTTCCTGTGAGCGAGAGATGATTAGATTGAGACGGTTCATAAGGATAAATTAGAGTTCAAGTCTCCACTAAGTCAACTAAAGGTGCTGTAATGATCCTTGTGCTGAAACTGGACATGTAGTAGAGTAATAATGCTTTTACAGAGTTTATTGAATCGTATTTGTCCAGCATAAATACAAAAAATAAACATGCATTACAAAAAAGACATATGATCAGCAATTACAAACTTTACCAACCTTTCTTTTTCTTGCCTTTTCCTTTGATGTTGACCTGGGCGTACGTGGGAGTGTTTTCTAAAACAGAAGCCAGATCTCTGTGATACACAGCTGATGGACTGATGGACACATTCACATGCAGCAATACGTGTAAGAAATTCAGGACGCGTTTGAGTGGCATCAGATATAGACATGAAAGTCAAAACACACACAAATTATACCACATCGTGTGTGTTTTGGTATTTCTAATTTTATCACATCCCATTCAGTTTTAATATGTGCCATGAAGAACAAACTTGCAGAAAAACATTCATAACACAAACTGAAGGGTGAAAACGTGATGGCAGTGAAAGACTATTTTTACACTTAATTATCTATGATTGCACCAGCTCATTTATGAAAGACAGAAAAGAGAAGGAGGGTGGTGAACTTCCACATATAAGCTCCAGTATTTCATAATGTGAAACATGATGACTAGAAAATAAAAAACATAAGAGAAACTAATCAGTTTCATGTCATGTCTGCAAAACGGAAATGTACAGGAAGGTAATGACATCAGACAAACAATCACAATCACATCATAGTGAATATGAAACAAGACTAATTATGAGCAAGACTGCACCTGTAGCTCCAATCTTCAAATCAGAGTAAAGAGAGGTCTCGGCTGGTTCACGATGCTTGGCTGTTAAAGGGGGAATTTATAAAAGAAAGAAAATGTGTCATTGTTTTAGACACTGCAGGTCAAATAAACTTCTACATTACACATATCTGGAGCACTCACGCTTCTTTCCAATATTTTTAAGTTCAATAGAAGAATATGTCACGTCCTGAGATGCACCTGCACCTGTGATAAAGACATGTTTAAGTTATAGTCTCATATCAAATAAAACAGTTGCATCATTTCAAGGGACTGGCTCCAAAAGTAGAAACTGTACCATTTGCAGCATCTTCAGTTCTGACTGTATCATAGAGATGAGATTCATCTGTGGTAACAAAGAAAACCAAGGTCAGATTGATGTTTTACCTCTATTATACAAAATAAAGATCATATTATTGACAAAAAAATATATATTTGTTTGTTGTTGGACTATAAGATATTTTAATTACTCATTGTGCCCTCTAGTATGTAACATTATCAAAAGAGACCAGTGTAACGGTAATATTTTAGGACTGTTTGTGTCTTGTACTGTATAGCTCAGGTTCAGTTCAAGTAGAATCAGTAAGATACCCTCATCCTCATGGACTTCCACTTCCACAGAGTGTAAGAAATGTTAATGAATAGATAAAGAAAAAAATGAAAACAACAATAATCAGCCTTGTTTGGATACCAACCATTTAGAGGAGAGGCGTATTCACTATGTTGGCTTTGACTCTGGTTATTTGTGGTGTTGCTCTCTGACTGGATCGACCTATAACATCATAAATACAGTAGATTTAACACAGAAACAGAGTGAACTGCTGTTATATTTAAGACCAGAGAGAAGAGTGTTGAACTGACCTCATGAAGCATAAATCTGTGGAAAAGACATTAAATGAATGTAAATTAATTGTCCTTCTGCTATTTTATGTGTCAATGACTTGAGTTTATATTACATTAATATTTAAAGCAGAAATAAACTGTTATATCAGAGGATAGATGTCTCACCCTTGGACCGTCTGTGCCAACACAAGAGGAGCAGGACGACAATCAGTACGACTCCACAAAGCAGCAAAACAATCAGCAGCACAGGAAATGAAGAGCTTTCAGGTTTGGGCCCAGCTATAAATGTAAATATTGTAAATGAAATGTTACAAATAATGAAAAACTTTAAATCATAACTGACAGAATCATTTCCTAAAAGTTTAAGGCAGGTGGTAAGGAAAAAAAATATTCAGAAATGAATCAATATACAGCACAGGCAGGTACTGTAATGTATGTTGTGTTTCTTTATCAGTCAACAACACAGTTCACAAAATAGAAAAAGGACAAACATTTTAACACTACTCACCTCTGACTGACACCCAGCTCTGTGCAGACTCTTGTCCTGAGGACTCACACCTGTAGAAACCTTCATCAGACTTTGACACTGCAGAGATATTCAGCTCTGTCCTGGTGTCGTTTTGGATCAGTTTGTTATTCTGATAGAAAAACACACTGGAAGGATTTTTGTTTGTCCTGAATTCACAGCTCAGAATAACAGACTCTCCCTCAGTCACAGGATGGACGGGGCTCAACAGGATCAGATCAGAATATTCACGACCTGTAAAACAGTCAGAACATGAAGCTTCAGTCAGAGATCAGCTGGTGCAGACCTTTAAAAACTAGAAGATAGACAAAGATGATAAACAGCATGTAAATGTTTTTATTCTTATTCAGTGACAATTTATTATTTAAGACCCGGTATTTGATCTTATTTGTTTACAGCCAAAATATGAGACTAAGATGACCATCAAAAAACACATACATTAAGTGCTGCATGGGTGTGAAAAGTGTCTCGGTCTCTACCTCTGGTGCTCTTCAGTGTGGGGATCCTATTGGCAAAAGGTGGTTGCAGAAACTAAACGACACTCGAAATGTAAACTGAAAGCACGACTGGCTGAACATAAACATGCTATTCGGACAGGGAGATCCTAATATCCCATGGCTCTGCATTATAAAGACACTAAAACACTGTATTTACAATAACTTAAAGATCTTAGGCATCGACCACATAGCAGGTTGTATAATGGGAGGAGACAGGATAAAAAAGCTCCTACAGAGAAAATCCTTCTGGATATAAACAGTACCCAGGCCTGAACGGTTAATTTGACTTCTCCCCCTTTCTTTGGTCCCTCAGCCCAGGATATGTATCCGTCTTCGGTTTATGAGTGAGTACTTCATATAATCTATTGTGATGATTTATATGTAAGCACTTGCATTGTTTGTTATGTTTGTATTGTGTGATATTTTGTATGGTTCTCCACTTACCCTCTGCTAAAATGTTGTTGTTTATTGTAATTTACTGGCAAGCATTAATGTGTACTTTGTTTTAGCCGGTATGACTGTGGCCCAGATCGATCATGTCATCTTTTCCTTTAGGGGTTCACATATGGGCGCCATTTTACACCAGACCTGGTGAAAGCCTGTGGCTGCAATGCAACGTCAAGTTTTTAAATTAAAAACCTAGGGCCATGCTGAAATAAAGGCTTTTTATTTTTTCCAACCTCAAGAGTGCCTCGGTTTCTGCAACCACCTTTTGAGACTGAAATGATCTTGATGTTTATTTGCAGCCACAGATGACCGGGTTAGAGTTCATTAGCTCTAGAGAACGGTGAAATATTTAATTTGTGTCCATCAATATAGAAGTTTGTTTTGTCTTTCTAATACAGCTTCAAAGTGAAACTGTAAATAAAATAATCAAAACAAACTGAGTCCCAGTTGGTGTAGGTGCAAAAGCTCCATATTCAGCTAACTAATTATTTATTTAACTTTTTGGACAGAATTGTATATGATAATCTGAAGGAGGAACTGAAAACACTGACATTTTTTAGTGCTTTGTTACAGAAAATAAATTGTGTCATTTTGTAAAATTTTGATGCTCAGTTATGAAGAAAACAGACTGAACATTGACATTTAATCATACTAATTAACTAATTAAATGGGAACTCTCAAAGTCAACTCAACTCCAAAATAAATTCAATCACATGAGACACTGAAAATCATTCAGGTTCTACAAAAAGTGTAAAAGAGACAAAATGTAATAAAATGTACCATGTGTAGTGATGTTGACTGTGTTGCTGAACTCTCCTGATCCAGACTCACACCAGTAAACTGCATCACTGGGCTGGGATGTGTAAATTTTACATGAGGATCCGTTCTTTATTCTCTGGTCAGAACAGGTCAAAGAGTCACTCTTAGGAAACCTCCTCAGTCTCCACTCAGTAGAGTTTCCCTCACATCTCAGTGAGATCTCCTGAGAGGTGAAGTGCTGCACTCTGTCAGGACTCACTGTGAGAGACGCTGATGGATCAACATCTGAACAACAACAACACAAAGATATTAACATTAAAACAAGTTCATTGTACATATTCCTTTGCTAATATGTTGCCGAGTATCAGAATCATCAGCAGGAGCAAGATTATGTACAAACAGTTTTGAGAGTCAAAGAAGATAAATAACATCCATGAAAACACGTCAAACATGTAAACACATGTATTTCACGATCTTTCTTCTCTCTTCCTCTTTTAGTCTTGTTGTCTCAGCTTTATATAATTTTCCAGGTTTATGTGGTTCAGTCTGAACACTAAGTAAAGTCTCCACCTACACTTGTCCTGTCTGCTGACTGAATAAAAACAAACACAGACAGTGAGATGAAGCTCAAATATCCACAATAAAAGTTTCCACTGAGGAGAGTGGAGCTACACTCAGTGACAGGTGGAAACCTCCTACATGCATCTCTCTGTTTGCTGGTTGTAAAACTTTCAGATTAACTGAAGAACGACAAAAGGAAAGAGAGAAGGAAACAATAGTGATGTCCCAATACCAACATTTTTGTATTAGTACTGGTACCAATATGTACTGTATTTTGATACTTTTCAATACTTTTCCAAATTAAGGGGGAACACAAAAAGTGACATTAGTATCTATATCCTGTGCCCCCCACCCACCCATCCCTGGATGTTACGAGTGACAAGCAAACAACCAACTGCCTTCTGAGACTGTGCTGTGTAGTTTGGTGCCATCGCCATGTGTGTTGGCAACAGAACAGCTGTAGTGAGAACATGAGGCTGAAGGAGAGAAGATATTCTATATTCAGTACAATAATATTGTAATATTGTATATTGTATACAGTATATATATATATATATATATATATATATATATATATATATATATATACACACAATTGTATAGTGTATATATATAGTATACACATGCCACCTATACTTCATGAACATAGCGGGAATCTCTCTCTCTTGCTCTGCTGTTTTCGCTTCCCTGGCCCTGTATGATTCAGGCATTTGCATAAAAAAGTACCCTTTTTTCCCAAACACAGTAGTATAGTACCTTTTCTATTGTTTTAGTACTGCAGTGCCTTTTTAGAACTGGTATACTTAACAAGCTTAGGAGATGGATCTTACAGTAGACCTTAACCTAAACCTGGTCCACAGTCAGCATGTTTCATCCACAGGGACCATGAACTTAAAAATCTATTTGTTTGGCAGCATCAACATTGATTTTTAGGGTCTGGATGAAATCAGGTAATGACTGAACATTTGATTCTTAACAGAAAACACACAAGAAACAACCAACTGACCTCCAGACCAGACAAACGTTGGTTCACTAGTCTCAGTGTAAACCACTGGGTCTCCTCTTCCAGCCCGACACACATATCCTGCTGTGTGTGTCTGACCATGGACCATGTAGGAATCCTGTTCAGTCCCACTGCTGCTACCAGGGAGCAGCTCAGAGCGGTAGGAGAGCTGTGATGGATCAGGAACAGCCTTAGACCAGAAGAACCTCCATCCTGCAGATTTAAGTCCAACCTCACACTTGAGAGTTACTGAGGCTCCAGGACTCAGCCATGATGGAGACACAGTGAGGACAGGCCTGGGTTTGACTGTTGGGAAGTTGGACACAATATGGACAAACTATATGATACAGTTTCAGTAGAAAGGAACAAAAACATTTTTTAATGACTTGTTTAGATTTTGTAAGTTTTAATGAAACATGATGTGATTTACCATCATACACTGTCAGTCTGACTGAATCACTCCACTCTGTTGTATTAAGTCGATCACTTTTCACTCTGCCCCTACACCTGTAGTCTCCACTGTGGGATGATGAAGCAGGACTGATCCTGTATTCATGTTGATCTGGAGGTTTGAGTGAGGTTGGTGTTTTCCACTCATACGTCCACTCAGTGTCTCCTCCCTGGATCTCACAGCTGACAGTGATCGTCTCTCCTCTGTAGATCTCAGGCCAGTTGGGTTGAAGAGTCACAACAGCTCTGTTTGGGACTGATCATGGTCAAGAATTTAACAGAGAAATTATAAAAGGTTCATTTAACATCAGATATTATGTTCGTTAGTTTCCACCTTAATGATTTATCATGAATATAAAATTAGTTAGTTATTTCTATACCCACTAGCATTAACAATCCTGACTTCCTGACTGTCCTCTGTGTAGTAGACTGGGTCTCCTCTTCCTCCTCTGCACCTGTAGACTCCTTCCTGTGAGACTCTGATCTCTCCACTTGTCTTGAAAGCAGCATCATGTGGGTTCAGAGGTTCAGAGAGTTTATTGTCTCTGTACAAGTTGTATTTCCAATCAGATGATGGGTTCACAGAGCAGGTCAGTGTCACACTGCCCCCTGCTGGTAGGACTCTGTCACTGGCTCTCAGTGAGGCCCGGGGTTTGTTTACTGTTCAGTTCACAGAGAAAAATAAGACAAGTCAAAGGTTAAAAAGGATTTGCTGCTGAAAAAAAAACTTCTCTTTTGTGACTGTGATGAAAAAGTTGAATTTCATTTTACATATTTCAGCAAAAGCTCATTTTCAGTTTTTTTGTTACAACACTAAACACAGTTTAGTGTCTGGAACAACAATTAAGTAGAAAGTGCTTTTATTTTATTTATTATTTCATTGTTTTGTTCAGATAAAACTGATTTTTAAAGTCGTAAAACAACATTTTCATATGGATAAAAAATGTCACACTTACATGATACAGTCAATGTGATTTTTTCCCACTGTGTTAATAAATAGTTCTTCTGACCCCGGCACCAGTAGTCTCCTCCGTCAGACTCAGTAACACTGTTGATAGTGAATTCTCTGAGTGATGGAGGTTTGTATGAGCTGGTTGTTATCCACTCATACGTCCACTCAGTGTCTCCACCTCCCTGGATCTCACAGCTGACAGTGATCTTCTCTCCTCTGTAGATCACAGACCAGCTGGGCAGCAGAGTCACAGTGACGCTACTGGAAACTGTTGATGTCAAAAATACACATTTATTCTAGGAGAAACAGAAATACATCATATGATGTCATGGGTGTTTGAATTGTCTGTAGATAGGCAAATAAACACATGAACAACATCAATTGAAGTTAGAGACGGAAATTATTGAAACAACTTCAAGCAACAAAATCATGAGGAAAAAAAACATTTGTGCATGAGGTCCCAAACTTCCTCTTTTGACTGTCAGACACAAACAGCTGATACTCAGCACACGTAGGGCGACAGCAGTCACCAACACACTGGACTTAGTCTGACACTGAGGTTACTGCACCACCTGATCACAGGAAATACTGAAAAAGAGACTCAGTTAAAGATAAATAAGTGATGTTGTCGTGGTGTTGTTGTTTTTTGTTTGTTTGTTTTAGTTAACATCAGAATAACTGCAAAAAGGACATGAATATTTACATATTTTAACTTTTTGCTTTTATTTTGAAAGCACCACCAGGAGCAGGTGTTGGGAAACAGCAGCTAATAAATTCCAGCTGTTTTTTCAGTGAACCTGATGTGTCACAGACCTGACACTGTTAATTAGACTCAACATCAATATTCAAATTCTCAGCCTCATGTAAACAACGTATGTTTCTTAGAAACTTTGAAAATATTATTAATTATTTATATTCTACTGCATGAATCAATGTGATTATTTAAATATTTTCCTCACTTGGCTTTTCTTTCCTCACTCCTCCATCATAACATTGTCAAGTTATTTTATTTCTTGTTTGCTGTTTGTATCAAAATGTCTCTCTTACACTACTGATGAACAGAAGAACAGATTTACAAGACTAAACACTAAACTCACCAGTTTGCCAAACGGTGACTTTGTTGCTTCCGTGTGTGGTGAACTCTGGTTCTCCTCTCCTTCCTCTGCAGGTGTAGATGCCTCCCTGTGTCATGTCTCTGGTTGACTGGTCTGTTTCTCCTAAATACTGAGATGTAGAAGAGTCAGAGATTCGTCTGAACCAGTCGTATTTCCAGCTGTTGGACCGATCCACAGAGCAGGTCAGAGTCACTCTGCCCCCTGCTGGTAAATCTGTGCTGTCTGCTGTCAGAGTGGCTGTGGGTTTATTTCCTGTTGAGTTGAAAGCAAAAAGAAAATAAGAAAACAATTAGGATGTGATTCTGTTTTATTACATTCGAAAAAGTAAAGACTTGAAGTATTCCATAAAACCAGAGAATTTATCTAAACAATCAAACTGAACATCCACTTCTTATTTTAGCTTTTATTACAAACATAAATAAATAAATAAATAACTGTGTTCCAAGAAAACTGACAAATGCAGTTGTGCAAAAAGTATTTCTCAAACTCTAGGCTACTTTTTCACTTTGATAATTAATATTTCTAAAGTTACAAAAAACTGTACATTGTCTCTTTTTTAATAATGATGTTTCTTCACAAAAAATGGTTTATATTGATCTACTTAGACCATTGATTCATATTTACAGCTCCTATTTAGATCAATAAAACACATTATGAAACCACATTTTCAGAATAAATGACAGTTTAACTCACCTGATACTGTCAGTCTCCTGACTCCACTCCACTGTGTTAACAAATAGTCTCTTCTACCTCTACAGCTGTAGTCTCCTCTGTGAGACTCAGTAACACTGTTGATAGTGAATTCTCTGAGTGATGGAGGTTTGTATGAGCTGGTTGTTCTCCACTCATACGTCCACTCAGTGTCTCCACCTCCCTGGATCTCACATCTGACAGTGATCTTCTCTCCTCTGTAGATCACAGACCAGCTGGGAGTCACAGTGACTCTACTGGAGGCTGTTGATGTCAGAAGTTTATATTTCTGAATCAGTTGTTTTTGTGAGAGTTTGGATTTTGAATAAAAGTTTGATAAACAACACAAACATCATTCAACAGCTTTAACAACAAAAACAGATAAATACACATACAGTACAGTAAACATGAAAACATATCAAGTAATGACCTGAACAAACAAGTGTGTATGATGTATGTGTCTTATATATATTAAACATAATAATTATTATTATTTTTCTTATTACATAACAAACTTTGTTCACCATCATCAGCAGACATTAAGTATTACAGTTAATGATCAAACTCACCAGTTTTCTGAATGAGGACCTCCTGACTGTTCTCTGTGTAAAACTCTGGCTCTCCTCTCCCTCCTCTGCAGTAGTACAGACCTCCCTCTGATACAACAGCTCTGTCTGATCTAACGTCTTTAACTTGATCAGCTCTAGAAGAGTGTGAGACTCGTCTGAACCAGTCGTATTTCCAGTCATCAGGACCGTCCACAGAGCAGGTCAGTGTCACACTGCCTCCTGCTGGTATGATTGTTGTGTCTGCTCCCAGTCTGGCCTTGGGTCTATCAGCTGTTCAGATTGAGCCAAAAACAACAACAATTAAATGAGTTTATTAAAACAGCTACTACCATCACATGACCATGGTAAATGATTCATTGGTTGATAAGTGATTTAGGAAACATAGGAGTCACCACATAACGAGAGACAGTTTAACTCACCTGATACTGTCAGTTTCCTGACTCCACTCCACTGTGTTAACCAATAGTTTTTTCTACCTCTACAGCTGTAGTCTCCACTGTCAGACTCAGTAACACTGTTGATAGTGAATTCTCTGAGTGATGGAGGTTTGTATGAGCTGGTTGTTCTCCATTCATACGTCCACTCAGTGTCTCCACCTCCCTGGATCTCACATCTGACAGTGATCTTCTCTCCTCTGTAGATCACAGACCAGCTGGGCAGCAGAGTCACACTGACTCTATTGACTGAAACTGAAAATTACACAGTTAGAAAACAAATAGAAGTTTAAAATCAGGGGAAAACTTTTCAGCACAAATTCAAATGAGTATCATTAATGTTCAGATCAGCTTATTTCTAGATAAACATTAAAACTAGATGTTGAATATCAAGTCCATAAATCCAGTATGAAGTCGTCACATTTTTATCCAATTGCAAATGTTTATAACCACGAGCAGTCAGTGTTAAAAAAGGACCCTCAACTCCTCTAATTAACCAACTATGAATTGATGTCCTGATTAATGGGTCTAAATCATTCATTCATCAACTCTAACTGACCTCCTCCACACTCCATGTCTTGTTTTATGTTTTAAAAAATCCATGTTGTTTTTACTCAGAGAAAATCAGTTCACTCACCAGTTTCATAAATGGTGACTGAGTCACTGACAGCTGTGACATCTTTTATTTCTGGTCTCCATCCTCTGCAGCTGTAAACACCTCCCTGGGAAACACTGAACACTGGGTTTGATTCACCATTTCTATAGGAGTGAGTGTTTCTGTACAACTCATATGTCCAACCATCAGGATCGTCCACAGAACAGGTCAGTGTCACGTTGCCCCCTGCTGGTATCTCTGTCCTGTCTGCTGTCAGAGTGGCCTTCAGTTCACGCTCTGATCAAGTTAGGAAAAGGAGAAGAGTTTTAATGAATGTTCCATCAAAATACATTAACACGTGTTTCATCACAGTCTGGAAACAAACATGTCACAGTCATAATATTCTGCTTAAATTAATCTAATTTCATCCAATTTAGTCTCTTTGTATTCACAGGTTCATCAAGTAAACACATAAAGCATAACACAGTCCAAACCACACATCTATTTAGACATTTTTAAGGGACTGAAATACTGTGAAATGTTAAGTTAACAAACACACGTGTTTTCATTCAGGATGTTGGGGCTGAATATTTCCACCACATTAATGTACATTTCTATAGAAATATCCCTGCAGGTACGGTGTACATTTTAGGACATCCTCAGGATCAGACTTCAGTGTCAGACCTCAGATGAAAAGGTATATGGTCTGAGGAAAACCTCTGTCATACTCGCACCAAACTTCATCAGGTCTTCATCACTAAGCCTTCAGAGTTAGACTGAACGGCCTCACACGTTACGCTGTCATCCATAAGCTCTCAGGATCATCCTGAACGGCATCATGAAAAAATATGTCACAGTGTGTATCAGGACAACAGCTGATTCGCCAGCAACGACGCTGAAGTTCGCTTCCAACACACACACACACACACACACACACAGGAATGAGTTTTGAAGCGGGCCGACATATAGGCTAGTGAGTGTAGATCATAGACTGTAAAGGTGTAGATTCATTGATAAAACTGTAAGGCACACACAATGCCATAGCCTACAGTACACTATTTTCAACATATGTAATGTTGTGTGTCGTTTTTTAATGATTATTATTATAACTCTCAGTTAATGTAGGCTTAAAGCAGATAACAGCGGCACGGCCGTTTCGGCTAATGCTGTGTTCAAGGCAGGCTTTTGAAACCGTAAGTTACAGCTTCAAGTCACAACTACGACTTGGTAGCGTTCCAGGTAACCCGTAGCTCGTGTTTTTACCGTCCTGTTGTCTGTGAAAGTTCCCTATAACGGCCACTCGTAACTTCCGACCCGTGAACTCGTACCAGATCGAACTGGTATGACTTCACAGGAAGGAAAAACACAAAGTACGAGTTTCCTTGAACGCACCATGAGTTAGCAGCCCCCGCCCTTGTCAGGCATCAATTGGTCCTCGTGCTACGTCACCACATTCACGCGCATCCCTTGGCTGCACACACAGCCCTTCATGCCGTTCTCTCCCCTCATTGGATAACACTTGTATCCCACAAGGAAAATTTTCTCCTCGGGTTACAGCAGAGCAGAGTGACGGAGAGACTCGTGTTTAGGCTGAAATACTTCATGTAAGTGATTGCTGACGGAAAATAGGACTATTTAGGACTTATATTAACAAAAACATTCCACTGATATCTGCTTTAATTTCCACTCATTTATCCATAAACGGACGATGGACGATGTATTTCACCGGCGAGGAGCTGTCAGCACTCGTGAAAATAGGAATGGGGGCCCGAGATATGACAAGCAAACAAACAAACAAATGAGAAACTGAGGGTCTGAGGTGTGTGTGTGTGTGTGTGTGTGTGTGTGTGTGTGTGTGTGTGTGTGTGTGTGTGTGTGTGTGTGTGTGTGTGTGTGTGTGTGTGTGTGTGTGTGTGTGTGTGTGTGTGTGTGTGTACGTGAGAGAGAGCGACAGAGAGAGAAAGAGAGTGAGAGACGACCAATATAATAGGAAAACAAAGGACTTGCATGTAAAAATCCGATGTTCAGCAGCAGGGAACAATATAGCCAACAGCATTTTGCCAATATTTTAGACCCCCGCCCCCCGGCCTCCCCGTAGTTCGCACTCTGCATACACACACACAGACCCACTCTTCCTCACACTCGCGCCAGCTCAGTTTCTCATCCAACCATGTCAGTCAGAAAATTCCACGATATCTCGGGCTCCGTAGGTCTGGACCATCCATCCCTACTGTTATGAGTGCTGGATTCTGATTTATTTTGCATTTGATGCGGCCTCTTTTAAGTTGCATGTTCTGTCACTGCTGCAAATTTCTATTAAGCTGTGCGTAAAGTCGCCGGTGAAACACTTCGTCCATTTATGGATAAATTAGTGGAAATTAGTTTGTAGCCAACATTAACTGAGAGTTATAATAATAATCATTAAAAAACGACACACAACATTACATATGTTGAAAATAGTGTACTGTAGGCATAGACGTCGGAACTAGGGGTGCGGGGGGTGCGGCCGCACCCCCTCCCATCCTCCCAATGTCCGAGGGGCCGAGTAAGTCAGACGCTGTTGTTAAGTTAAGTTACGTCCATAGACTGAAGCTGTAGGCTACGTCGCGGTGTGTCTCGGTACAGGTAGAGCGGTCGGGATATGACATCATCGGTTCAGAAAAGATCCGTTTTGGGTGTTTTCGGACCACAGATGTGCACTGCTTCATAAAAGAAAAGTCCAGGTGCTTCAGCTGGCCTTTGAGAGAGACTGGACCCGGAAATGTCCAACCCAGTGGAAAGACGCTGTTCTTTAATGGCCACACTCACCGCATACAACTCTTCTAAAGGTAACGCTAAGCCTCTTGTAATGCATTTTGCCCGCCGTGGCATTGTTTATAACACTTAAAGCTGCGTGGGGTTGTGTCCTGTCTGAATATGCTGCATCTGGCTGTGTGGTCTGTAGCTTCAGTTGTTTCAGTGATGCGCAATGGCTGCGTGCTTGCGTGCGTAAAAGAGAGATGGCACACTGTGTGTGTGAGTGAGAGAGGGAGCGGGGGGGGGGGTTCAGACAACGTCCGACTCTCCCAACAAAAATCCCGCACCCCCTCTCAGAAAATAGTTCCGACGTCCATGTAGGCTATGGCATTGTGTGTGCCTTACAGTTTTATCAATGAATCTACACTCACTAGCCTATATGTCGGCCCGCTTCAAAACTCATTCCTGTGTGTGTGTGTGTGTGTGTGTGTGTGCGTGCGTGCGTGTGTGTGTGTGTGTGTGTGTGTGTGTGTGTGTGTGTGTGTGTGTGTGTGTGTGTGTGTGTGTGTGTGTGTGTGTGTGTGTGTGTGTGTGTGTGTGTGTGCGTGCGTGCGTGCGCGTGTGTGTGTGCGTGTGTGTGTGCGTGCGTGTGTGTGTGCGTGTGTGTGTGTGTGTGTGTGTGTGTGTGTGTGTGTGTGTGTGTGTGTGTGTGTGTGTGTGTGTGTGTGTGTGTGTGTGTGTGTGTTGGAAGCGAACTTCAGCGTCGTTGCTGGCGAATCAGCTGTTGTCCTGATACACACTGTGACATATTTTTTCATGATGCCGTTCAGGATGATCCTGAGAGCTTATGGATGACGGCGTAACGCGCGATGCCGTTGAGGCTGATCCTGAGAGCTTATAATTGACAGCGTAACGTGTGAGGCCGTTCAGTCTAACTCTGAAGGCTTAGTGATGAAGACCTGATGAAGTTTGGTGCGAGTATGACAGAGGTTTTCCTCAGACCATATACCTTTTCATCTGAGGTCTGACACTGAAGTCTGATCCTGAGGATGTCCTAAAATGTACACCGTAGTACTGCAGCTTTTCTATTCTATTGATTTTGTTAACTTGACCAAACATACTGTATCAGTCAGCCACCAAGCCACACCTCAAAGTGAGAGAATTACTTCATGTGTAAAAACTGAACATATGATTCTTTTTTAAATCTTTAAGCAGGACATTTGGACTTTCTCCACCTTTCTTCAGGCATTGACATTAGGCTAAGAAGCATTTTTTCTCCCCTCAGTAAATGAGATCATCTGTGCTGCATGCAGGACTGCAGCTAAGAGATCATCAACACGTTCAAATCCTTCACAATATAATTATTATCATCATATCGCCCACCCCTACACCTGGGTTAGGCATTTAAATAATTCATATTAAAGCTATTCTTACTTTTCTGGAACTTTTGCACATTTCTTTGTCTAAGTTAAAATGCTATTAATAATCTGATGATACATTAAAATGTAAGAGAAACCCGGGTTAAAAACCCTTCATTTTTTCATTCTCCTATAATCATGAGAAAAGTCTGACCAATAATATTATTCGGTCCGATTAATAAGATTTGACGAGCGACCGAACCTACTTAATATGTAATCACACACTAAACAAATGGTTAAGAGTGATAGTCAGTAATAAATAGGAAATGAATATTAAAGACTATAAGTGAGAAAAACAGGGGGAAAAAAGAACTGGTTACCTTCAGCCTCTCCGTATAAGAGTGTATTCAGCACTAAAATCAAGATTGAAACTTCATCAGACATGATCAATATGACAAACATCAACATAAACTATAGCGTTTAAGAACCAAGTGGAGATTCAAAAGAGGCAACTTTTGCTTATAGACAAATTTATTAAACAATATTGTGTAAATCTATGAAGAGGCAGGGAACATCCATCTCAAATGAAATGCAGCTAATAAATTTAAAGTTATAAACTAATGTATAAACTTTAAGCTACTGTGCACGTGTTGTACAAATGTGTCCCAATAACCAGTACAGTTATCCATTTAGTCCACCACTTTGAACAAAACAATAATCAGCAACCATGGTCACGTTAACAAAAGTACCACATTTATAAAATCATGAATCTGCCTCTGAAAGACACAGAATTGTAAAATGACTGATGTACTCACAGAGTAAAGACAGCACACACAGCAAAGTGTGGTCCATCTTCACATCCAGCACCGACACCGTCGCTCTGCTCTCTGCTTCTGGGAAACGTTTCCACTTTGCATGAATAATAAGGCAGCAAAAAGAGAAAGAGAGAAGGACGATAAAGAAGAAGTTACATTTCATACAAAAATGAGATCAGAATTTGTCTCAACTTCTCTTTCTGAGTTTAGCCTCTCTGTTCTTCCTTCCGTTTTACACACAGCTCAGACAACTTCATGGCTTTGACCACAGCACACGTTGTCATGTTTACACTTCCTGCCCATTGAAATATAAATATATATATCACGTTGTCTCTTGTGCAAAGGATTGTGTCTCTTGCATCCACAATACCTCTATATTACCTGCATGTGTGTTGTGTATCAGCAGTATGTACAGTACATCTGTGCATAGTAGCCTACTCTCCATAGTGCAGGTGCACATATAAAGTGTTTTTTTTATTAACTGACACAACAAAACACATGGTGATGATATCAGTGGTTCAGTGACAATGAAATAGTAAACATGGCATACACAGTGTCATGTGGAGGTGAATCTAACCGTAACCAACTGCACAATTATCAAGTGTTAATTGAACCAGCAGTGATGGTGAATTTCAACACATTCAAATCCAGTGGCCACAGAAAGATTTTGAGGTATTATTCCAGCAGGCAATTACAAGGAGAATCTGTAATTTAGAAATACTGTGTGCATCTCTGTGTGTATGTAAGTGTGTGTAATGCTCAAATTAACCTATTTCATTCAAGAAGCAGTATTGTGTTAAAAAGCCCATGAAATCACAGTGCAGCACTATGATGAAAATCAGCTCATAACATCAGTTTAGTATTTGTGAATCTTCTCTGCCAAAGGTGGCAAGAAAATGGACACTGACTGCACAAGTCATGAAAAACATACATTTCTTTGCATTTCTCAGTGGTTTAGCATACCGTACCGTATACAGTAGAGATCAGTTCAATTCAACCCCATTTAGAAACTAGCTTGCTCTGCAGTTAGTAGCTATTATAATTTAATAGTTTTTCTGTGCAGTGTAAAGCGTCTGTTTAGAAGTGAAAGAATGTTTTACTGACATTCAACCACAGTTACCACGACCCCTGAACAGTCTGCTAAAACTCACAGGCCAACGCTTCCTGGTGGTCTTGTGGTTAAAAAGCTTCCTAGGCTGCTTGTGTCTGTGTGTAGGAGGAGGGGGGCACAATAAAGACAGCAACAGCAGTTACTCCTTATATGAAGTATTTTTTGACAGTTGCAGTGTGGATCCATACAGTTACACACAAGCCATGCAACTTTGAGAACCAGCTGACTGAATACATCAAAATACTAATATTACCTATAGCAAGATACAATTCTGTTATATGGCCAATGAAAATGTCCAGGTCTCATATTTGTGAAAACACCAATTAATCAATGTAGTTTTAATCAATGCAGTGTGAAATATAATTGATTCTCTTCAAATAACTTTAAACCTTAGTAACTAGGGCCTGAGGAGAAACAAGCAGACTGACTGCTTTTTAGTGTGTGAGAAAGAATAAGTTCCTCTTCACACATTCAGATGTGTTGCTGTGATAGAAAGAGCTATGCAGTTTCATCACCATGTTCCCAGAGTTAAGAAGAAGTAGTCTCATTTACGAGTACAATAAAGGATGTATCATGTGGTAGAGCTCTAGTTAAATGCAAAATGATAATGTAGCAATTTGAATACTGTGTTTGAAATTGTTAAATGATTTTAACAATGGGTAGTAGTATAAGGAAGCTGGTGGTTCATATCTGAGATATCATGAAAAAAACAACAGGCAAATATTGAGCATGAGAAAATTTGTCACAAACGTTCCCACTGTGTTCTTGAGCTCTACCCACTGCCCTCTGGTAAATGTGGTGGGCTAGGTGTGAAATATGTCACTTGATTGACATCTCACGCTGAACTTCTTCTGACATCTCACGCTGAACTTCTTCTTTGTTTGCCACCATTTTTTCTTGGAGCTGCTGCACAACTTGTTTTCGGTAAAGAGATGGTACAGATAATCCTGTGGCTGAGTGAAACAGTTCAGTTACTCTTGTATTATTGTTTATTTCTGCCCATTGAGGATGAGGATGAGAGTTTGCACGAGGGTTAATTTAGTTAAAAGTCAATTAATTCATATCAGAATCTTTTTTTTTGGAATGTTAAATGGTCTGTATTATAGCGCTTTTCCATCTGAAACGATACCCAAAGCGCTTTACAGTACATACACACATTCACCCATTCACACACACATTCACACACTGAGGCAGAAGCTACCATGCAAGGCGCAAACCACGACCGATCAGGAGCAAGGTGGGTAAGGTGTCTTGCCCAAGGACACTACGGCAGCAACCAGGAGACAGAGCAGGATTTGAACCAACAACCCTCTGATCATTGGACGACCCACTCTACCACCTGAGCCACTGCTGCTGTGAAAGAGTGACAGGAAGAGGGGGAGAGGGAGAGGGAGAGGGGCGTGGGGGGTGATGGTGTGGTCTGGGTTGTGATATTGACAGAGAATGATATGCAGCAAAGGGCCATGCATCAGACTTGAACCCACAGCCACTTAGATAAACACTGAGGTGATACATGATCTACCCAGTGAGGCATTGATACACCCCAGTTATTCAGAACAACTCATTTTTGAGATTGAGGAACTGAACTCCAAGAATAAAGCTAAATCTGAAAACACAGATCTGAGCCTGAGATGAGGAAGTCATCTGCTTCATTTAGAATAGATGTTTTTTTTTTCTTTCCTCCTTTTAGCACAAGGCCAACATACAGTATTTAGCATATCTGTCATTTACACAAATCTACTGAGCCAGAATGATATTATCTGTCATCATAAGCAGTGTTGGGAACGTTACTTTCAAAAAGTAATTAGTTATAGTTACTAATTACTTCTCCTAAAAAGTAACTGAGTTAGTAACTCCACTACTTCACTATAATAGCAACTAGTTACCAGGGATTGCGTTACTTTTTCTTTCCAAGGGCATTTTTAAATTGTATTTTATTGTTTTCATATACCGTATTTCACTGATCGCAATTATGGAATGCGAGTGTGTGTTTTATTGACTTTGTGTAAATTCGCGTCTTCACGAGCTCGCCCATTTTCACTACAACAACAACATTTCTGCTCTCATCAACCGTGGTTGAGGTCACAACGCTGCGCTGTAGCTGCTCTGGAAGAGTTCCGGGCTGATGAGCTACAGAGACTTTAGAGTCTAAAGGAGCAGTGCGTCGCTGTGTCGGACTGTTTGGATTTAATGAAGAAGCTGCACAGAGTCAGGTGAGCAGAAGCTCAGGACAAACACTTCGCTCCGGGACGTAGCTACACCTCACATGTTCTTGTCTTTTACCTCAAGGAGATTAAAGTAGTGTCTGTACTTTCCCTCCGATCTCAGCAGCTTCCCTCTGCTAGTTTGTGTGTGTGAGGCTAAACTGCGTGCGCGTGTGGTTTGTGTACAAACTGAACACTGCCTCTGATTGGCTTAGCATGAAACCTTACTCTGCCCCAACCAATCATCATCACTTATGCGGTTGTCTCGTCCCTCCTCCCCCCTCCGCCCTCCCCTCACCAAAGGAGAGGAGGAAAAAGAAAAACAGTTTAGCAGCTTCTGTGGCTGAGGTGAGCCAAGTCGGAGGACAACGGCTTCACTGAGTAGTTTGTAACGCGCCTCATTTAATTGTCGGTAACGGTAACGGCGTGGTAACGGTGGAAATAGTAATTAGTTAGATTACTCGTTACTGAAAAAAATAACGCCGTTAGTAACGCCGTTAATTTTAACGCCGTTATTCCCATCACTGATCATAAGCCAGCGTCATTCTGCTGGATGGTGTTTGTCTGAATGGGCCTGATCAAACTGCTGTGCCTAAAAACAGTCGGAGGTGAACATTAGTCACAACATTGGACTATGAAAAAGACATATCTGTCACTACATGCAAACTGATAAACATCTTTTTAAAGGTCAAAACTATGACAAAATTTAAGGGTGAAGTCAGGTATAATATAGAAGTGTTATCGATCTAAAATATAAACCATCAGACACCACTCCAGTGAACAAGGATACAAGACATAAGGAAGTTGACACTGTAACTCGGACACTAACCACCACCACCACATGCTTATCACATGCAAATCTCTTGTTTAGTTTGGGATAAAGGACTGTTCTGAAATCTGAGATCTCTGTTTTCATAAATACATAAGAAATGTTTTATTTTTATTTTTTTACATGAACTCGTTTGATTGTATTCCACTATATAAAAATATAATTATATTCACAGCAGTGGGATAAAGTAAATTGTCCCCATTACGATCATCACCACCTGACGGCGGAGGAAGAGCCGAGACTTGGTCGACCTGAGGAGCAAACAGCTGAATCACAACACCATGTTTCAGTCACATCTAATAACTGCTTTATCCCTCAATTCCGTGAACATTGTGTCCCATATGTTTATATTTTTATATGGTGGAAAATAATCAAACTGATCAACGTTAGAAACCCGGAACTGAATTTAGTTCCTGGTTCCAGCAGTCTTGCAAAGAACCAATCAGAAACTGAGAATTTACTTCCCTTGCAATCAAACTCTCTTGCACACTATACTCATACACACACTACTATACTCTCATGCACACTATTATACTCATACACACTATACTCCCTTACAAACACTATTATACTCAGATACACACACATATTCATACACAGATACCACCACTATACACTCTCACATAGTGGTGTGTGTGTATGAATATAATAGTATGTGTAAGAGACTATAGTAGTGTGTGTATGAGTAAATGTGAATTATTTCTTAAACGGCCTCATAAGTAATGACTCATTAAGGGTTAGGTTGTTGATGTTCACCTATTGTGACACCTGGTGGCAGAGCTGTGTATAACAACACCACATCAAGAGGTGGAGAGGACAATAAGGAAGCAGCAACAGCACAATACGTCACTACACTACACTTCTCCCTCTGCTCCTGTTGTAAATACTGCAGCCACTAGATGTCGCCTCACAATTATAAAACACAACTATGGGTCGTGAACAAACGACCAATGGGTTTGATTTTTACTGGAGGACAGTCTCCAACTTGCTCTTTGATGAGCTCCATCTGTGGCCTCTCTCACCTGGATCCAGATGTGGACCGGTAAAGGTGCACTAGTCCAGTGGTTTTCAAAGTGGTGGCCAGGGCCCCTGGTGCTATAGGGGGTCTTCATCAAATTGGAGGAAGGTGAGAAAAATTTCAAATAACAGAATTAAATCTAATTATTATATTTTGAGCATTATTTATGAAATATAATTTCTAATAATAATATAACATCTCAAAACCTTATTTACCATGCTAATCTTTCTAATTGCCTGCCAGACAAAATATCATTCATGACGTCATGACATCAAGCCTCAAAACTCGGTGGGTTTGCAAAGAAGCTAATGCTATTTGGAGGACCATCGGCATGGAAAAGTTTATGAGCGCCTGCACGAGTCAATATTTTAAGTCAAAAATCCAACCAAGGTTTTTTAATTTATTACAGTGTATTTATTCACAGATCCAAATTATTTTAGTTTAAACAATGAAAATACAATGTAAAATAAATATTTAAAAAATATACAAACAAAATTTACAGTAGGACAACTCCAGAATAGGTTTTTCAAATGTTCCACATCTCTTATGTTTATTTTTCAAGATTAATAAAAGTGCATCAATAATATTTACAAGCAAACCCAGATACAAATGTATGACAAGTGTTTCCTCTAGGATTATTTCGAGCAGCGGCATCATACAGTATGATGAACAAACTGAGCAACAGAGGAAAATGAAACCAAACCTGTACAAAATGTTTAATAATGACAAACCTGCACTACAAATTATGGTACAAACACTTCACATATAAATATAATATAATATATTAATATAAAATGCATTTGATACTCTTTCATATGCAAAAGAAAAATAAACCTAAACTTTTTCTTTCTTTTTTTTTTTTAAAATATAAACTGTTGTTCACCTTTATAAAATGTCTTGTTGTCTCTTGTTTTGTCGACGATGTTCTTCTGTTCATGGACCTGGAATAAAATCAGAATAAACTACTGTAAATGTAGTATTAAATACATAAAATGATACATTTAAATAAAAAATCACAATCTCTATGTGGAGTCAGCAAAGTTCAAATAGTTAAATCAAAAATTATTACACCAATAAAGGTCTAATTTAGATGTGAGAGACATGTTGAACAAAAAACATAAACTCAAAATTCTTTTTAACGATATCTACCAAAGCACATTGAGCATTTATATATTTCAAGAGGGTAAATTGAAGAAATAAAAAGTCGCAATCATGAGATAAAAGTTTGTTTAATAAAAAAGTGAAGAGAAATCGATTAAACAAGTTAAAGAGCTGATGTTAATGTTTTTACCTGTGGCTGGATCTGAATTTACATAGTCAGAGCTCTGGTCTGCACCGTCACACTGACCTGTTGAGATGAACATTACAGACATTTTATATCAGTTTCAACAGTGATATTAGTGACACTGAGTTGAAAAAAATAATGTTTTTATTGTCTAGGTAGACATTAATAGAAGTTTATAATGAACCTTGTCCAGTGTTTTCAGAGCCTCTGATTGATTCATAGACACAGGCGTCACCTATGGGCCAATAAAAATTAAACAAAGTTACATCAGTCACCTCATGTCAAAAATATTTCCAAGTGTCTCTTGTGAGTTACAAATAGATATGAAAGTGTTGGAAGCTACATGAACAACTGACCGTGGAGGAGAGAGGAATAAACCTGCTGTTGGTTTTCATCATGGTGGACTGAGTCCTGGTTCTCTCTCTGAGTCTGAGTGAGTCTGAAACATGGAGTTTAAAAAACGTCTATTAGCAGTGATGATCAGGAACATTTCAAAGTAAAACATGATAAAGATGTGAAATATAGAAGTGCTTGTAATTTGGAGATGAGAGTTTGTTGTACAAACCTGTTGACACATGGACCTGTGAAACACAAAGTAGGATTTGTATTAAAAACTGAGGCACTGCTCTATGATCATCAGAAGTGATCTGTTATTAATCAATAGTCAATATCTCACCTGTCATTTTTCTGCAGACAAACAGCAGCAGGACAATAATCAATACTAGTCCAAAAAATAGCCTAATGACTGGCCACACAGGAAGAGAAGAGTTCTCAGGTCTTGGCACAGCTGTAAACATTAATTACCATAAAAGTTACTAAAAGTATCAAATCAATTTTTTTATGATCTTTTATGAGCAGGTGAATTCAAGTCTTACTAAAGCTAAAAATGTAATAGGCATAAACCTTTGTCTACAGCTCATACACATAAATGTACAAACTAGAAAATTAATCTGACATTTTAACACTACTCACCTCTGACTGACACCCAGCTCTGTGGAGACTTTTGTCCTGAGGACTCACACCTGTAGAAACCTTCATCAGACTTTGACACTGCAGAGATATTCAGCTCCGTCCTGGTGTCACTTTGGATCAGTTTGTTATTCTGATAGAAAAACACACTGGAGATGTTTTCTTTTTCCTTGGATTTACAGCCCAGAATAACAGACTCTCCCTCAGTCACAGGATGGACGGGGCTCAACAGGATCAGATCAGAATATTCACGACCTGTAAAACAGTCAGAACATGAAGCTTCAGTCAGAGATCAGCTGGTGCAGACCTTTAAAAACCAGCTGATAGACAATGATGGATATACATGACATGTATATGTTTTTATCCTCATTCAGTGACAATGTTGAATTTAAGACCTGATATTTTAATGTGTTTATTTACAACTAGCAGCAATTCCACTCAAGACTGACTGGACAGTGAAATTAAATTTTGATTGGATAAGAACTCGTCTATGTTACAGACCATGGATGACATGGTGCAATAAAACAAATGAATAATGTTCTAGAAGTCAAATGTAATCAAATGTACCATCTATAGTGATGTTGACTGTGTTGCTGAACTCTCCTGATCCAGACTCACACCAGTAAACTGCATCACTGGGCTGGGATGTGTACATTTTACATGAGGACCCGTTCTTTATTCTCTGGTCAGAACAGGTCCGATAGTCACTCTTAGGAAACCTCCTCAATCTCCACTCAGTAAAGTTTCCCTCACATCTCACTAAGATCTCGTGATAGGTGAAGTGCTGCACTCTGTCAGGACTCACTGTGAGAGACGCTGATGGAACAACATCTGAACAACACACACAAAGATATTAAAACAAGCTCAGTACATATTTCTTTGTTAATCTGTTGTTTGTTGAGAAACATCAGCAGGAACAAGATGAAGAAACAGAACAATCAAGGAGCTGCTGTTCGGTTTGACATGTTTTCATGGATGTGGAGACGAGGAGAGAAGGAACTTAGATCTTAATCTGGTCCACAGTCAGTACGTTTCTTCAACTGGGACCATGAACTTAAAAATCTATGTGTTTAGTAGCATTAACATTGGTTTTAGGAAAAGTTCACTGACAAGAACATGGTTGAATTCAGGTAATGACTGAACATTTGATTCTTCACAGAAAACCGACAAGAAACATCAAACTGACCTCCAGACCAGACAAACGTTGGTTCACTAGTCTCAGTGTAAACCACTGGGTCTCCTCTTCCAGCCCGACACACATATCCTGCTGTGTGTGTCTGACCATGGACCATGTAGGAATCCTGTTCAGTCCCACTGCTGCTACCAGGGAGCAGCTCAGAGCGGTAGGAGAGCTGTGATGGATCAGGAACAGCCTTAGACCAGAAGAACCTCCATCCTGCAGATTTAAGTCCAACCTCACACTTGAGAGTTACTGAGGCTCCAGGACTCAGCCATGATGGAGACACAGTGAGGACAGGCCTGGGTTTGACTGTTGGGAAGTTGGACACAATATGGACAAACTATATGATACAGTTTCAGTAGAAAGGAACAAAAGAAGAGCTCTTTTCCAAAACGCTATAAATCAATTTTAATAGTTTTCCAGAAAATTATATTTTTTACCTAGACACACCCATTTTGTAAATATTCAATTTATTCTGTTAAAATTATTGTTGGCTCAGTCTGAACATGTTGAATAATGATTACTGTTGATTAAAAACTCAAAGTTTATTTTGGTCTATTTTTTAAAACACTTTTTAATGACTTGTTGAGATTTTCAGTTTCAATGAAACATGATGTGATTTACCATAATACACTGTCAGTCTGACTGAATCACTCCACTCTGTTGTATTAAGTCGATCACTTTTCACTCTGCCCCTACACCTGTAGTCTCCACTGTGGGATGATGAAGCAGGACTGATCCTGTATTCATGTTGATCTGGAGGTTTGAGTGAGCTGTTCGTTCTCCACTCATACGTCCTCTCAGTGTCTCCTCCCTGGATCTCACAGCTGACAGTGATCGTCTCTCCTCTGTAGATCTCAGGCCAGTTGGGTTGAAGAGTCACAACAGCTCTGTTTGGGACTGATCATGGTCAAGGATTCAACAGAAAAATTACAAAACAAATTAAATAATCACACATAATATTTGTCGACCTCACATTATCTGTTAAGTGCAACACCCACTAGCATTAACAACCCTGACTTCCTGACTGTCCTCTGAGTAGTAGACTGGGTCTCCTCTTCCTCCTCTGCACCTGTAGACTCCTTCCTGTGAGACTCTGATCTCTCCACTTGTCTTGAAAGCAGCATCATGTGGGTTCAGAGGTTCAGAGAGTTTATTGTCTCTGTACAAGTTGTATTTCCAACCAGATGATGGCTTCACAGAGCAGGTCAGTGTCACACTGCCTCCTGCTGGTAGGACTCTGTCACTGGCTCTCAGTGAGGCCCGGGGTTTGTTTGCTGTTCAGTTCACAGAGAAAAATTAAACCTGTCAAGGCTAAATAGGATTTACTTCGAAAACAACAGGGTGGCTGTAAAGAGAAAAGTTGCGGTTCGGTATTAAGAAGCTTTATTAGCAAAAGCTAATTTTCAGTTTTTTTATTACTTAACTAAAACCATTTTACTGAGCGTAGACAGCGGCAATAACTGTATAAACTGTTGTATAAGCTGGTTATTCCACACAGCAGGGTCACAATGGTACACTACAAGTTACTCCTGAACTTTTGTCCTTTTTTGCACGGTTGCACCTACAGTATTGATATTTATATTTCTGAAGATACAGAAAACTGCACACTGTCTTTTTTTTCATGAACCTGTTCATTCACTGAGACTAAAGGTTTACTGATCTTCTTAAATAACTGATGGTAACCTATTCAACCTCGCCCGTCTGAAAGCCAAAACAAAATCAGGCCCCTTGTCATCCAGGACATGCTGTTTGATGATGACACAACAGTGGTAGCACATTCCCAGGAGGAGTACCTGCAAACCCTCATGGACCAGTTCACCCAAGCCTGCAAGGACTTCAGCCTGAGCATCAGTCTAAGCAAAACCAAGCTGATGGGACAGGAGGCTGAAACCATCTCCTCTATCACCATTGACAACTTCACACTGGAAGCCATAAACTCCTTCACCCACCTTGGATCCACCATCACTGACAACATGCTGAACTCAGCAGCCGCATCGGAAAAGCTGCCTCTACGTTCGGAAAGCTCACATGGGACTAGAGTTGCACGATACCCACGGTATCCATGGTACCCCGCAGTGCCAAATCGTCACGGTTCCTACCAGTTTCACTGTTTCCCCAACTGTTCTGTTGGCGGGACGGCCTTCGCGTGTCTTTCAAAATAAAATCGAAGCTGATTCGCTTTCCCCCCATGTACATACATTTAAGTTATTTTGGAGCCTAAATCGAAATTACCCTGGCTAAGTAATTATAACCTGTGTAAAAACATTGCAGTTCATAAAAATAATAATTAAAGAAAAAAAAGGCAGCAGGGTCGCGATAATGCCTCGAACCGTGATATTTTCTCTGGTATAGTATTGTGGGTACTTATTTTGGTATTGTGATAACTCTACATGGGTCAATGGGAAACTCACTGTCCACACAAAGGTGCGGGTGTACAGAGCCTGTGTCATCAGCACACACTCCTGTATGGCAGTGAAACCTGGACCCTAAACTCACATCAAGAGGGGCGTCTAAACAGCTTTAATCTTCGCTGCCTAAAGCAGCTACTGGGAACCACCTGGAGGGACAGAATCACCCACACAGCAGTCCTGAAAAGAGCACAACTTCCCAGCATGTTCTCTCTCCTGAGGCAGTGACATCTCTGCTGGCCCACTGGCTGTCCCCAGCTACGCTACAAGGATGTCTGAAAGCGAGACCTAAAGTCCAACAACATCAGCTCTGTCACCTGGGAAGCTACAGCTCAGGACCGCCTTCAGTGGCAGCAGGCTCTCTACAGCGTGGCCTGCTCACATTCGACACCACCCTGGCTCAGCACCACGAAGCAAAGAGGACAAAGAGGAAGCAACAACAACAACAACACAACAACACACTACCACACCGCTGACATGTGACATCTGCAGTCACATCTGCCTCTCACACATTGGCCTCCTCAGCCACAGAAGGCGCTGCACTAAAAACTAACTCCCAGACACATGAAATCTATGGTCTTCTGAGACTGGGATGCCGATGATGATGATGTTCATTCACTGAGACTATAAGTTTACTGATCTTCTTAAATCATTAATGGAAAGATTATTATTTACATGTCCTATTTAAATAAATAACGTTTTCAGAATCAATGAGAGACAGTTGAACTCACCTGATACTGTCAGTTTCCTGACTCCACTCCACTGTGTTAACCAATAGTCTCCTCTACCTCTACAGCTGTAGTCTCCTCTGTCAGACTCAGTAACACTGTTGATAGTGAATTCTCTGAGTGATGGAGGTTTGTCTGAGCTGGTTGTTCTCCATTCATACGTCCACTCAGTGTCTCCACCTCCCTGGATCTCACATCTGACAGTGATCTTCTCTCCTCTGTAGATCACAGACCAGCTGGGCAGCAGAGTCACAGCGACTCTACTGGAAACTGTTGACAAAAATGCACAGTATGACATCATCATCAACTACAAAATCTAATTAAAAAACAAGGTGTGTAGGATGAATAAAAACTATTTGCTTTTATTCAACAGACATAACAACAAATCAAGCAGAAACATGATCATTTAAAAAACATATGATATAATGTTTTTCCAAAGAAACTGCAGCTTTTCAACTTGTCAAACTGTGCTGCATTCAAAAACCAGGGTCACAGTGACTCTACTGGAAACTAACATAAAATGACACAGTAAACTAACTAAAAGAAGTTGGAACTGGACCCAAATCATTTATTCATCAGGACTCTAACTGACCTCCTCCACACTCCATGTATTGTTTTATGATTTAAAGAATCCATGTTGTTTTACTCAGAGAAAATCAGTTCACTCACCAGTTTTATAAATGGTGACTGGGTCACTGAGAGCTGTGACATAACTTGTCTCTTGTCTCCGTCCTCTGCAGCTGTAAACACCTCCCTGGGAAACACTGAACACTGGGTTTGATTCACCACTTCTATAGGACTGAGTGTTTCTGAATAACTCGTATTTCCAACCATCAGGATCGTCCACAGAACAGGTCAGTGTCACGCTGCCCCCTGCTGGTATCTCTGTCCTGTCTGCTGTCAGAGTGGCCTTCAGTTTACGATCTGATCAAGTTAGAAAAACAAGAAGAGTTTTAATGTTTATGCCATCAAAATATATTACACGTGTTATATACATGTCTTTCACATATGTCTCATTCATGTTTAAGAATTTCCAAGTTAAAAAGAAAATAAAAAACAAATGAAATTTTGATTTAATCCATTAGATAATTTAAAAGTAAAAAGACTTGAAATATTCCACAAAACCAGATGACTTATCCAAACAATCAAAGTGAACCTCCGCTTTTGCCACAATTAAAAAAAATAGAAACCCATGTTGAAAACTGGATCTAAATCATTGCTGTACAGAGTAATATACAGTAGATTGAAAAACAACATTAGCAAAATGAATGAGAGACAGTTTAACTCACCTGATACTGTCAGTTTCCTGACTCCACTCCACTGTGTTAACAAATAGTCTCTTCCACCTTTACAGCTGTAGTCTCCACTGTCAGACTCAGTAACACTGTTGATAGTGAATTCTCTGAGTGATGGAGGTTTGTATGAGCTGGTTGTTCTCCACTCATACGTCCACTCAGTGTCTCCACCTCCCTGGATCTCACAGCTGACAGTGATCTTCTCTCCTCTGTAGATCACAGACCAGCTGGGTAGTATGGTGACACTGCTGGGAACTGACATAAATATTGCACAGTAAGAAAACAACTAAAAGTTTAAATCAAGACAAAACATTTCTCCAAAAATTTAGATGATTCTCATTACAGTAATGTTCAGGTCAGTTGATTCATTTTGTAATAAAAATACATGATGGAAAGTCACAGCAGTAGGAGAGCAAGAGCAGTAAAATTGGTGATTGAAGAATGAGAAATATTCAGGAAATTTAGCTTGAACACACTAGCCTTAGTTCAAGGGATAAATGTGCTTCACTTGAACCTCTGGTCATAATTAAAAAACAAAGTGTGGTCAGCTAATTTAATGAGGCGTCTGTTCCAATGCTGGGAAATCAGAAAAGAATCAGAAAGTAAAAAGATAATTAATAATTTGGCTCCAAATAAACATAGAAATGTTGAATATCAAGTCCATAAATCCTGCATGAAGAAATCACATGTTTTATCCAGTTCCAGATGTTTATAAATATGAGCAGTGTTAATAAAGGACCCTCAACTCCTCTACTGTGTTAGTAACTAATTCAACATCTGTTATATTGATGTCCTGATGAATTATTTATCAATTGTCTTCAAACTTTACTTTATAAAGAGGAACTGGACCTGAATCATTTATTCATCAGGACTCTAATTGACTTCCTCCAAACTCCATGTATTGTTTTGTGATTTAAAGCAGAAGTAAGCGATCTGGTCGTTTTGGCTAACTTCCTGTCAGCCGATGGAGTTAGCAGTCCCCGCCCTCGTCCCTACGTCACCACATTCACGCGCATCCCTTGACTGCACACACAGAGAGGACCGCCCCTTTATGCCGTTCTCTCTCCTCATTGGATAAAGGTTGTAGGATACAAGGAAAGTTTTCTCCTCGGCTTACAGCAGAGCAGAGTGACTGACAGACCTGTGTTTCGGACCAAACACTCTATATAAGTGATTGCTGTCGGAAGATATAACTATTTAAGACTTATATTAACACAAACATTCCGCTTACTTCTGCTTTAAATAGTTACAGTGTATCTTCCGACAGCAATCACTTATATAGAGTGTTTGGTCCGAAACATGGGTCTGTCAGTCACTCTGCTCTGCTGTAAGCCGAGGAGAAAACGTTTCGTGTATCCTACAACCCTTATCCAATGAGGAGAGAGAACGGCATGAAGGGCTGTGTGCAGCCAAGGGATGCGTGTGAATGTGGTGACGTAGGGACGAGGACCAATAGATCCATGACGAGGGCGGGGGCTGCTAACTCCATCGGCTGACAAGAAGTTAGCCAAAACGACCGGATCGCTTACTTCTGCTTTAAAGAACCCATGTTGTTTTACTCAGAAAATCAGTTCGCTCACCAGTTTTATAAATGGTGACTGAGCCACTTTTTTCTGTGACATAACTTGTCTCTTGTCTCCGTCCTCTGCAGCTGTAAACACCTCCCTGGGAAACACTGAACACTGGGTTTGATTCACCATTTCTATTCATCTGAGTGTTTCTGTAAAACTCGTATTTCCAACCATCAGGATCGTCCACAGAACAGGTCAGTGTCACGCTGCCCCCTGCTGGTATCTCTGTGCTGTCTGCTGTCAGAGTGGCCTTCAGTTCACGATCTGATCAAGTTAGAAAAGCAAGAGTTTTAATGTTTATGCCATCAAAATATATTTACACGTGTTAGCGTGTCTTTCATATATGTCTCATTCATGTTTAAGGTTTCCCTGAAGTTAAAAAGAAAATTTAAAAAAAACTAATGAAATGTGATTTTGATTTATTACATTAGATAATTTAAAAGTAAAAAGACTTGAAATATTCCACAAAACCAGATGATTTATCCAAACAATCAAAGTGAACCTACTGTTCATAATTGTAGCTTTTGCCACAATTTTAAAAAAAAATAGAAACTCATGTTGAAAATGGGATCTAAATTACTGATGTACAGAGTAATATAATTTAGTAGATAGAGAAACAACATGAGAGACAGTTTAACTCACCTGATACTGTCAGTTTCCTGACTCCACTCCACTGTGTTAACAAATAGTCTCCTCTACCTCTACAGCTGTAGTCTCCTCTGTGAGACTCAGTAACACTGTTGATAGTGAATTCTCTGAGTGATGGAGGTTTGTATGAGCTGGTTGTGCTCCATTCATACGTCCACCCAGTGTCTCCACCTCCCTGGATCTCACAGCTGACAATGATCTTCTCTCCTCTGTAGATCACAGACCAGCTGGGTAGTATGGTGACACTGCTGGGAACTGACATAAATATTGCACAGTAAGAAAACAACTAAAAGTTTAAATCCAGACAAAACATTTCAGCAAAAAATGTTGATGATTCTCATTAGTGTTCAGGGACGTTGATTTATTTTGTAATAAAAATACATAATGGAAAGTCAAAGCAGTAGGAGAGCAAAAGCAGTAAAATTGGTGATTGAAGAATGAGAAATATTCAGGAAATTTAGTTTGAACACACTAGCCTTAGCTCAAGGGATAAATGTGCTTCACTTAAACCTCTGGTCATAATTAAAAAACAAAGTGTGGTCTGCTAATGAGGCGTCTGTTCCAATGCTGGGAAATCAGAAAAGAATCAGAAAGTAAAAAGATAATCAATAATTTGGATCCAAATAAACATAGAAATGTTGAATATCAAGTCCATGAATCCTGCATGAAGAAATCACATGTTTTATCCAGTTCCAGATGTTTATAAATAAGAGCAGTGTTAATAAAGGACCCTCAACTCCTCTACTGTGTTAGTAACTAATTAAACATCTGTTATATTGATGTCCTGATGAATTATTTATCAATTGTCTTCAAACTTTACTTTACAAAGAGGAATTGGACCTGAATCATTTATTCTTCCAGACTCTAACTGACCTCCTCCACACTCCATGGTTTATAATATAAAGAAGCCATGTTGTTTTACTCAGAGAAAATCAATTCACTCACCAGTTTTATAAATGGTCACTGGGTCACTATCATCTGTGAGATATTGTATGTCTGGTCTCCATCCTCTGCATCTGTAAACACCTCCATCAGAAACACTGAACACTGGGTTTGGTTGATTATTTCTATAGGACTGAGTGTTTCTGAATAAGTCGTAGTTCCAACCAGAATCGTCCACAGAACAGGTCAGTGTCACGCTGCCCCCTGCTGGTATCTCTGTCTTGTCTGCTGTCAGAGTGGCCTTCAGTTTACGCTCTGATCAAGTTTTTAAAAAAAGAAGAGTTTTAATGAATGTTCCATCAAAATATATATACATGTTTCATTGCAGTGTGGAAACAAACATATGTCTCAGTCATGCATAATATTCTGCTAGAATTAATTTGATTTCACCCAATTTAGTCTTTTTGTACCCACAGGTTTAACAAGTAAACACATAAAGCACGACACACTGACTCCAACCCTCTCTATCGATTTAGACATTTAATGGACTGAAATACTGTGAAATATCAAGTTAACCAACAGACATGTTTTCATACAGGATGTTAGAGCTGAATATATCCACCTCATCAATGTGTATAGCATTTCTATTCTATTCTATTGATTTGGACAACTCTGACCCAGACACTGTGTCAGTCAGCCACCAAGCCACACCTCAAAGTGAGAGAATTACTTCATGTGTAAAATCTGACTGTTTTTAGATCTCATATCATCCATCTATATGTGGAACATTTGATAGTTTTTGACTTGATACAACAAAAATAGAGACACTGTGTCAGCTGAGTGAGATTATCAGTGCTGCCTGCAGGACAGATAACTATCTGTTGTTAACTCTCTCTCATCAGTGTCTCTGATGGGTCACTACCCGACCCTGTTAAGATGAGTCAACACATGTAAAGAAAACTCATCTGTACGAAGGTAACAGACTCTGATCTGACATGAACGTGAACACAACACAGCTCAGAAAACATAAATACTGATGATGAAATGTTTGGGAAAAAATAGCAATTCCACACTCCTGGTTGTATTTAAATAATTTGTATTGATATAACTAAATTGCATACATAAACACATGCAAACACAAAGAGGATATAATCAAGAGTGATAGTCACTGACAAGTAGAAAATTAACAGGCTACTTAATACACAATAGAGGAGAAGAAATAACTGAATAGAACTAGTTACCTTGAGTCTCTCCGTAGAAGAGTGTATTCAGCACTAAAACAAAGATTGACATCAGACATGATACTGTAAATCTGACAAACATCATCATAAACTACAGAGTTTAAGAACCAGGTGGATGTTTCAGAAGTTTCTGAAAGAATATTCTGTTAATTTCTGAAGAGGCAGAAAACATAAAACTGAAATGAAATGCAGTAAATAAATGTATATATAGGCTATATATATATAAATAATAAACATTACATTAAGACTATACAGTGAGTATGTGCTGTACAAATGTATGTCCAGAATAACCAGTACAGTTATCCATTTGGTCCACTGCTCTGAACAAAGAATAATCAGCAACGATTGTCACATTAACCAAAGTACTACACTGATAAAATCATGAGTCTTCCTCTGAAAGACGCAGAATTGTAAAATGACTGATGTACTCACAGAGTAAAGACAGCACACACAGCAAAGTGTGGCCCATCTTCACACCCAGCACCGACACCGTCCCTCTGCTCTCTGCTTCTTGGAAACGTTTCCACTTTGCATAAATAATCAGGCAGCAAAAAGAGAAAGAGAGAAGGACGATAAAGAAGAAGTTACATTTCATACAAAATGAGATCAGAATTCGTCTCAACTTCTCTTTCTGAGTTGAGCCTCTCTGTTCTTCCTTCCGTTTTACACACAGCTCAGACAACTTCATGGCTTTGACCACAGCACACGTTGTCATGTTTACACTTCCGGCCCATTGAAATACATATATCAACTTGTCTCTTGTGCAGAGGATTGTGTCTCTTGCATCCATAATGCCTTTTATATTGTCATCATCACATGTGTTGTATGCAGTATGTGCAGTACTGTGCATACAGTAGTACTCTCCATAGTGCATAAAGTGTTGTCAAATCTTATTAACTGACACAACAAAACATGTGGTGATGATATCAGTGGTTCAGTGACATTGAAATAGTAAACATGGCATACACAGTGTCATGTGGAGGTGAATCTAACGGTAACCAACTGCACAACTATCATGTGTTCATTGAACCAGCAAGTGATGGTGAATTTCAACACACTCAAATCCAGTGGCCACAGAAAGATTTTGAGGTACACTATTATTCCAACAGGAAATCACAAGGAGAGTCTGTAATTCAGAAATACCGTCTGTGTGTCTCTGTACAGTGTGTGTGTAATGCTCAAATTAATTAGGGTTAGTTAATTTCATTCAAGAAGTGGTATTGTGTTAAAAAGCCCATGAAATCACAGTGCAGTACTATGATGAAAATCAGCTCATAACATCAGTTTAGTATCTGTGGATCTTCTCTGCTAAAGGTGGCAAGAAAATGACTGTACAACTGAACTCATGAAAAACATACAGTCTCAGAAAACAGAACTACATATAACTTTATAGTTTTTCTTTGCACTTCTTGGTGGTTTAGCATACTGTACCGTATACAGTAGAGATCAGTTCAATTCAACCCCATTTAGAAACTAGCTCTACATTTAGCAGCTATTATAATTTAATAGTTTTTCTGTACAGTGTAAAGCATCTGTTTAGAAGTGAAAGAATTTGTACTGACATTCAACCACAGTTACCACGACCCCTGAACAGTCTGCTAAAACTCACAGGCCAACGCTTCCTGGTGGTCTTGTGGTTAAAAAGCTTCCTAGGCTGCTTCATCTGGTGTGTGTCTGTGTGTAGGAGGAGGGGGGCACAATAAAGATAGCAACAGACAGTTACTCCTTATATTAAGTATTTTTTGACAGCTGCAGTGTGGATCCATACAGTTACACACAAGCCATGCAACTTTGAGAACCAGCTGACTGAATACATCAAAATACTGATATTACCTATAGCAAGATTATTCAATTCTGTCATATGGCCAATTAAAATGTCCAGGTCTAATATTTGTGAAAACATCAATTAATCAATGTAGTTTTAATCAATGCAGTGTGAAATATAATTGATTCTCTTCAAACAACTTTACACCTTAGTAACTAGAGCCTGGGGAGAAACAAGCAGACTGACTGCTTCTTAGTGTGTGAGAAAGAATAAGTTCCTCTTCACACATTCAGATGTGTTGCTGTGATAGAAAGAGCTATGCAGTTTCATCACCATGTTCCCAGAGTTAAGAAGAAGTAGTCTCATTTACGAGTACAATAAAGGATGTATCATGTGGTAGAGCTCTAGTTAAATGCAAAATGATAATGTAGCAATTTGAATACTGTGTTTGAAATTGTTTAATGTTTTTAACAATGGGTAGTAGTATAAGGAAGCTGGTGGTTCATATCTGAGATATAATGAAAAAAACAACAGGCAAATATTGAGCATGAGAAAATTTGTCACAAACGTTCCCACTGTGTTCTTGAGCTCTACCCACTGCCCTCTGGTAAATGTGGTGGGCTAGGTGTGAAATATGTCATTTGATTGACATCTCACGCTGAACTTCTTCTTTGTTTGCCACCATTTTTTTCTTGGAGCTGCTGCACAACTTGTTTTCGGTAAAGAGATGGTAAAGATAATCCTGTGGCTGAGTGAACAGTTCAGTTACTCTTGTATTATTGTTTATTTCTGCCCGTTGAGGGTGAGGATGAGAGTTTGCACGAGGGTTAATTTAGTTAAAAGTCAATTAATTCATATCAGAATCTTTTTTTTTTGGAATGTTAAATGGTCTGTATTTTATATAGCGCTTTTCCATCTGAAACGATACCCAAAGCGCTTTACAGTACACACACACTGAGGCAGAAGCTACCATGCAAGGCGCGAACCACGACCGATCAGGAGCAAGGTGGGTAAGGTGTCTTGCCCAAGGACACTACGGCAGCAACTGGGACAGAGCAGGATTCAAACCGCCAACCCTCTGATCATTGGACGACCCACTCTACCACCTGAGCCACTGCTGCTGTGAAAGAGTGACAGGAAGAGGGGGAGAGGGAGAGGGAGGGGGGGTGATGGTGTGGTCTGGGGTGTGAGAATGATATGCAGCAAAGGGCCATGCATCAGACTTGAACCCACAGCCACTTAGATAAACACTGAGGTGATACATGATCTACCCAGTGAGGCATTGAAACACCCCAGTTATTCAGAACAACTCATTTTTGAGATTGAGGAACTGAACTTGAAGAATAAAGCTAAATCTGAAAACGCAGATCTGAGCCTGAGATGAGGAAGTCATCTGCTTCATTTAGAATGGACGTTTTTTTTCTTTCCTCCTTTTAGCACAAGGCCAACATACAGTATTTGGCATATCTGTCATTTACACAAATCTACTGAGCCAGAATGATATTATCTGTCATCATAAGCCAGCGTCATTCTGCTGGATGGTGTTGGTCTGAATGGGCCTGATCAAACTGCTGTGCCTAAAAACTGTCTGAGGTGAACATTAGTCACAACATTGGACTATGAAAAAGACATATCTGTCATTACATGCAAACTGATAAACATCTTTTAAAATGTCAAAACTATGACAAAATTTAAGGGTGAAGTCAGGTATAATATAGAAGTGTTATCGATTTAAAATATAAACCATCAGACACCACTCCAGTGAACAAGGATACAGGACATAAGGAAGTTGACCTGTAAGCAGACACTCTAACATACCACCACATGCTTATCACATGCAAATCTCTTGGTGAGTTTGGGGTGAAGGACTGTTCTGAAATCTGAGATCCCTGGTTTAATAAATACGTATATTAGGAACTTTTTCTTTTTTTTTTTTTTACATGGACTTGTTTGATTGTATTCCACTATATAAAAATAAAATCATATGGGATACAATATTCACAACATTGTGGGATAAAGCATTGTCCCCATTACGATCATCACCACCTGACGGCGGAGGAAGAGCTAAGACATGGTTGCCCTGAGCAGCAAACACGAAGAAGCTGAATCACAACACCATGTTTCAGTCACATCTAATAACTGCTTTATCCCTCA